>NW_012267313.1:708058-747995 GCF_000151885.1 Dipodomys ordii | reverse complement strand
TTGAGATTCCACCTCACCCCAGTTAGAATGGCTATAATCAAGAACTCTAATAACAACAGATGCTGGAGGGGATGTGGACAGAAGGGAACCTTACTTCATGAGAGTTCTTAATGGAGGCTGGACTGTAAAGTTTCCTGAACTCCTTTGGAAATTACATTTCCTTGTGGTGCCTAGGATTCTATGCAGACAAGTGAAGCGATTGCCCAGATAGCAGACTGGAGAAACGTGAACTAACACTGGGGTTGAAGAGGTCGCTTGCCTTCCCGCGCGGAGAGCCAGTTCTGCCCTGGGCATTCTGTCTTCTCAGCCTGAATGTGGCCAGTAAGCGGTTAAAACGGCCTGTGCTGTGCGCGTGCGCACACGCATCCGCCAGCCTAGGGACTGTGTGTGTGTGTGTGTGTGTAGATGTACAATCGGGACTCTGTGTATGTGTCTTTGTGTGTGTGTGTGTGTGAGTGTGTGTGTGTGTAGATGTACAATCGGGACTCTGTGTGTGTGTGTCTTTGTGTGTGTGTGTGTGTAGATGTACAATCGGGACTCTGTGTGTGTGTGTGTGTGTAGATGTACAATCGGGACTCTGTGTATGTGTGTCTTTGTGTGTGTGTGTGTGTGTGTGTGTGTGTGTGTGTTCCTCTGCCCTAGATTATCCGCATTTCGGAACTGCGAGTTGTGCGCGTGTTCGGCCTCTTCCCATGATCTTCACGCTGACATCTGCCCTGCAAACAGCACTCTGCCTGCCAGTAGAGTTACCGAAATGTTTGTGCCATTTAACACCGCTTCGCAGGAAAAAAAGACAGGTTAGATTTGGAGTAAACGTGGCTGAGACGGCCAAGAATAAAGAAGGTTCAGGAGAGCTGGATAACCACACTTACCTAGGCATGGAGAGCTCCGAATGAGGTAGTTAGAATGAGAATTTTAGGGCGTCTTTTTCAGCCCAGCAATCTGAAGAGGAGGGGAGGGGTCTACCTTAGAAGTCACCTTGAAGTTTCTTGGGAGCGGGTGGAAATGTGCCAGTTTGGGGGCTAAAAATCCTGAACGGGAGAGAGCAAAGGGGACCGACGATAAAGTGCCCTCTACTGGTGGAAATTGTGTATCTTCTTTTTAAACAATGAAGGATAGCAGAAGAGGAATTTAGCAGAGCTCCCTGGTGGTCTAGTGGTTAGGATTCGGCGCTCTCACCGCCGCGGCCCGGGTTCGATTCCCGGTCAGGGAAGACTTCTTTTCACCTCTACGTATGGTGTGAGGACACTTTCAAAAATCTTTCTGTCTTTCTTTCTTAGCAATGGTTGCCTTTTTTTTTTGATCGATAATAAAAAGCTCCATTGTTTTTCAAAACATTATTCAACTAAAAAGATTGGATTATAGATATTGACAATTACAACCCAACAATACAAACAACACAAAGGTTCCTGATTCTGAAAGGAAGCACAAGCTCATAACTTTTTCCAACAATCACTAAAATTAAAAAAAAAAAAAAAAAACTTTGAGAAGAATATGGATGTATTTACCAGCAGGATTATTTTCCCCCAAAACTCCTTTATCTAATCTTGAGTGTGACTAATAAAGGAGATAATTTTAGGAGACATTATACTCATTTTACTTCATACTTAGAGCCAATTTATAGTTCTAAAATATATATTTAAACATACCTTAAAAGTATATATTAAAGTTGAACTTCTGGGTGCTGGTGGTTTATGCCTGTAATCCTAGCAACTCGGGAGACCGATCTGATGGTAATGAATGGTTCCAGGACATCCCGGGAAGGAAAGTCCTTGAGACTAATTGATCACAGAAAAAGCTGGAAGTAGTGCTATGGCTCAAATGGTAGAGCACTAGTCTTGAGTGAAAAGGAGCTCAGTAACAGTGCCCAGGACCAGAGTTCTAAGCCCCCTCAAAAGTTGGACTGGGTTACTATATTCTTTATTGATCCAAAATCTTTTTTTGAGAAATGTGAAATAGCTAACTTGTTACATTTTCTTTTTTAAAAAAAAAATCCACGTTAATTATTTTGTCTAAGTTTTAAAGTTTTTCTCTGATAAATTCATACAAATATAGTAAATTTCTTTCATACAAAGTAGCAGTTCTTAGTATGTGAGCCATACAGTCTTTCCTGCAGGATGCATTTAAATATATGATTGGGAATTTTTATCTTTCAGGGCAAGGTGTACCTTGGGCTATTCCCCAGAAGAAAATATGGAACTGTTAGAATCAAGGAGAATAAAAAGTGTTATGGTATAGATATTACATTTTTAATCCTAAAAATTTTGACACTTGGTGAGGTATTAAGGATTTGTTTTGTTTCCATTTCATTTAAAAAATCTGAATGGTAACTAGTATAAAAATAGACTGAAAGCATGATTTCAACTAAAATAATTTGTTTTGTTTTCCTTTTAGTTATGCTGACTGTTCGTTAGTATTGCATGATGTGCACTGTCATAGGTATCCTGGGGTTTAGAAAAGATGGGGTTGATCTTGGTGATTTCAGAAATCTCACTTCCCTCAAGATTTAAGGCATATGTATGTTATTATTGCCAGTAATAATAAATATAATAGACACTTCCCATTGGTTATGTGATTTGAGTGATATTTTAACTAATAACAGTACAGCTGGGTGCTGGTGGCTCACGCCTGTAATCCTAGCTACTCAGGAGGCTGAGATCTGAAGATTATGGTTCAAAGCCAGCCTGGGCAGGAAAGTCCATGAGACTCTTATCTCCATTAAAACACCAGAAAACTGGAAGTGATACTGTGTCTTAGGTGGTAGAGCACTAGTGTTGAGCTGAAGAGCTGAGGGACAGCGCCCAGGCCCAGAGTTCAAGCCTCACACCAGACAAATATACATCATCATCATCATTATCATCATCACCATCATCATGACAGTACTGTATATGGTAAAGAAAGGGAGAAGGAAACAGGCATCTTTTGAATCAGTTGAAAACTGATTCATAAGCTGAATGTTTCATTTCCAGGATGACTGTATTCACTAGAGTTCTACAGATAGACGGACAGACAGATAGATAGCTATCTAGATAAAGACATATATATATATATATATAAAGATAAAGACAGACATAGATATCGACATATATAGATAAGATAGGATTTATTGTGAAATGAGATTTATTTTATTCACTTGATTATAGAGACTGAGAAACCCCATAATAGTCCATCTATAAGCTGGACAGTAATGTGGCTTAATATCAAGTCTGAAAGCTTCGGAAGCTCATTGTGCAATTCTCAGTCTAAGGCTAAAGGCTGAGAAAGTGGAGGCCATTTATGTAAGTCCTGGAATGCCAAGGCTGGAGTGTCTGGATTTGTAATGTCTAAAATCAGTGTCCCAGTTCTGGGATCGAGAGAAAGGTCTTGATGGTTAGTTTTAGATGTCATCTTCATTGAATTAAGGGCTACCTGGAGAACTAGGTTTGTCTATGGAGTGTTTGCAGAGGAGATGACCTAGTAAATCTGTGAAGTGGTTGACTCATTATGAGCATGGACCATCCAATCAGCTGGGGGCATGCTCCCATTTGTGCTCAATGTGATTATTAAAGTTAAGGTGGCATAAAAAGTTTTGATAGGGAGGGTGAAACAGGGAAGCAGAGTGGGAAGAGAAGATATATTCACTTTGCGCTTTCCAGAGTCAGCACAGCCAAATAGTGATTAGACATATGAGAGAGCTTGGGTGATAGATTAGGGTTGAAAGTATAGCTTTTGATGCTATTAGCCTAGAAGTTTTAGAAGATTTAGGATTTTGCAAAAGGAAAGTATATGCAGGAGTATGGGGGAGGGAAGAACTTCCCTTAGCATTTAGCCTAGAGCTTGACATTTTCATGTACTCACCCACACCTTAAACATATATTAATTTGGCATCAATATAATATTTAAATGAGATAAAAATAAAAAGAAATAAATAACAACGCTTGAGCTAAATTTTTAGGATAATGACATGCCAGAAATATTTAACTGGGAAAAATTCCATTCTCCTGTATATTAATAGTTTATGATGGTATTTTTCTGAAGAAAGTTCCTGCAGGTTGAAAATGGCCAATGTGAAAATAAACCACGAGATGGCGTCCTGGTCTCATGTGTCTCATTCTAGTCTTTAATTCTATGAAATCTGTTTCCTTTGGAAATGTTGAATGTAGTCAAAAAATCTATGTCTCTTTGCCATGCAGAAGCTCTGCAGTTTCATGCAATCCCATTTTCCAACCTTTCTTTGATTTGTTGTGTTTCTGGGTCTCTATAAAGAAAATTTCGGCCTGTGCCAAGGAGACCTAGGGTTTCTCCTATTCCATCCTGTAATGTTTTCAGAGTGTCTGCTTTGACTCCGAGGTCTTTGATCCATTTGGAGTTGATTCTGGTGCAGGGTGATATATAAGGATCTAGCTTTAGTTTTCTACAGGTACTTAACCAATTTTTCCAGCACCATTTACTGAAGAGGCTGTCTTTCTTCCATTCAATTTTTTTAGCTCCCTTATCAAAGATTAGATGGCTATAGGTCTGTAGGTTCATTTCTGGAGTTTCAATTCTATTCCATTGGTCCTGAGGTCTGTTCTTGTGCCAGTACCAAGCTGTTTTGATTACTATGGCTTTGTAGTAGAGCTTGAAATTTGGTATTGATATTCCTCCAGCACTGTTCTTTCTGTTAAGGATCATTTTTGCTATTTGGGGTCTTTTATTGTTCCATATGAATGATCAATAGAAAGCCCACGGATTGGGAGAAGATCTTCACTAGCCATACAACGGACAAGGGTCTCATATCAAAAATATACCTGGAACTCAAAAAATTAAATCTCCCAACAACAAATCCTCAAAGAAACAACTGCCCAATAAATAAGTGGGCTAAAGACTTAAAGAGAAGCTTCTCTGAAGAGGAAAGAAGGATGACCAATAGACACATGAAGAAATGCTCAACCTCCCTAGCCATAAAAGAAATGCAAATCAAAACAACATTAAGATACCACCTCACCCCAGTTAGAATGGCTATAATCAAGAACTCTAATAACAACAGATGTTGGAGGGGATGTGGACAGAAGGGAACCCTACTGCATTGTTGGTGAGAGTGTAAACTTGTTCAACCACTTTGGAAAGCAGTATGGAGGTTCCTCAAAAGACTCCACATAGAGCTCTCCTATGACCCAGCAATCCCACTTTTGGGCATTTACCCAAATGATCACAAACAAGACCATACTAAATCTACCAGCACAACTATGCTTATTGCAGCATTATCTACCATAGTTAAGGTCTGGAACTAACCCAGATGCCCTTCAGTAGATGAATGGATCAAGAAAATGTGGTATATATACACAATGGAATTCTATGCCTCCCTCAGAAAGAATGGCATTGCCCCATTTGTTAGGAAATGGAAAGACTTGGAAAAAATTATATTAAGTGAAGTAAGCCAGGCCCAAAGAAACATAGGTCCCATGGTTTCCCTTATTTGCAATAACTAGTATATGTCTGAGACAAGCAGAAAAGGTCAGATAAGTTTATGTTAGGTGAAATGAACCCCAAGATAAATATTCAAATGTTTTTTCTTTCATGTGATTGTTTCTAACATATTTATAAGATGATTTCTTCGTTGCTTTGTATGTCCCTCCCCCACGGTATAACCTCTGCTCTCACTGTATTTGATGTTGGTATAATTTGTGGAGTGGAAGGGCAAAAACAAATTGTTTAAATAGGGACACAGGTGGACCCACTGCAACAATGAGATGTACACGTCATTATGTAAAAAACCGAAATGTACAACTTTGGCCGGGGGTGGAGGGGAGTAAGAGATGGGAAGGGATGGGAAGGGGAAACAAAGGAGGAGGCAACAATGCTTGATAAGCAATGTACTCATTACCATGCCCATGTAATTTTAACCTCTCTATACAGTATTTTCACAATAAAAAAAATCTATGTCTCTATAGAGAAGAGCATTTTTTCTTTAGTGTTTGTCCTCTCATTTAATTAATTGTGCATACATTTACATGTATATATTCTGTACTATCAGATTAAATTTTGGGGAAACCATTCAAAAGTACATTGGTCAAGCATGACATTCACCCATTCAGTCCTCCTCCAGTCAGCTACACATTCATGTATTCATTCCTTTAGTCAATGTCCACAGAACTTCTCTGTTCTGAAGAGCAAAGAGGCCTTGGAGACTCATTTGCAAATAGTGGAGACAGGCATTAATGGAACAATTACAAATGTAATTTTTTTTTAGTTTCACTTGCATTTTATTTATTCATTTATTGTCAAGGTGATGTACGGCGGGGTCACAGTTACATAAGTAAGGTAATAAGTACATTTCTTGTCAAACATGTAAACCTTGACTGAAAAAGTCTTGTGAAGGAAAAGAGATGTCACAGTGCTTCAAAGATGTCACGGTGAAGTTTTTTTTTTTTAATTTATTGTGAAAATACTGTACAGAGGGGTTACAATTACATGCGCAAGGTAATGAGTACATTTCTTATCAAGCTCACGGTGAAGTTTTGAACCAGTTTGTGACATCAGAGGAGGACTCTATCTGATTGAGAAAATGAGGATGAATTACTGAGGATAAAAAGAAAGAAAGAAAGACTATTCTAAGGAGAATGAACATGGGCGTGCCTCATAGCAGTAGAGCATGGAGCATACAGGAGCTGAAAGCAAGCTAGGAGGCCTGGATGGCAAGTCACAGGCAGAAGGGAAAGAGATGAAAAGTGGTGAAGGAAATAGAGGAGGATGTAATCAGACAATTTTGTAATCAGAAGATTTTGTAATCAGAACATTTTATTTTCCTACCGAAATCAGCAGGGAGCCACAAAGAGAAGACAGCAACGACAGCTCAAAGCTCAAGACCAGGCACTAGAGACCCAGTGCTAAGTAGTGGCACAATGCTGTTGTCCTGTGTGTAATTAGCTTTTTGGTAATGTAGGCCATCATTTCAAACCAGTAAGATGATGTGAATCTCAGTAGTGCTCAATAAGTTTTTTTTTTTAATTAAGGAAACATAACCCCAATAGTATTTATTTTGAATTAAATTAAAAGTCATTGTTTTGAAGGCAAGAAATATAAAGTATGCTTTCTTTCCTTCCTTCCTTCCTTCCTTCCTTCCTTCCTTCTTTCCTTCCTTCCTTCCTTCCTTCCTCCTCCTCTTCCTCCTCCTCCACCACTTTCTCCTTCACCACCTCCTCCTCTTCCTCCTCCTCCTTTGTCATGATCTTCTTCTTCTTCTTCTTTTTGGTATCTACTAGGATTTGAATTCATTGCTTACTCCCTTGCTAGGCAGTCTCACTACCACTTAGCAACATCTCTAGGTATCATGCATATGCATGCTAGTCCTGGGCCTCGAATTCAGGACCTGGGCTGTATCCCTGAGCTTTTTTGCTCAAGGCTAGCACTCAACCACTGGAGCTATAGCTCTAGTTCCCTTTGGTTTTCTTTTTGTTTGTTTGTTTGTTTTGTTTTGTATTTTTGTAATTAAACATAAAAGTCTCACAGAGCTCCCTACTTGGGCTGGCTTTGAACTGTGAGCCTCATATCTCAGCCTCTGTGTAGTTAAGATTACAGGTATGAGCCTATAATCAAAGCACAGTATCTTAGCAAAGAAATGGATCTAATGAGCTCAGCCACAACATAATGATAACTGCTGGCACCCAGAATGCAAAGGATATGAAAGAATATATTCACATATAATCATTGATACCATTGTGGGAAAGATTACCTAAACTGGGGTCTCAGTTTTGTTCATCTACAAGTGCAAGCTCTGGTCCAGTTTATGTTCTTCTAACCGATTCTGTGAATCTGTGAATTAATTCATTAAAAGCAAAAATGAACTGTTGCTATTTTAATGTTAAGGGAGAAGTTGATAAAGATGTGTGCATGGGAAAATAGAAAGTTGTGCATAAAACCAAATGTGTCTTATTTTGGACTTTAGCATTTTGATTATTTGAACTTGAATCAAGCTGCTCTACCATTTATTGACATACACTGTTTGCCAGGTTTCATCAACATTTTCTCATTCAATCCTTAGAAAAATCTTTGTGATATAGATTCTTTAAAAAAATTCTACTTCACTTAAAAAAGAACCTACTAAAACAGAACAAAACAGAACAAAAACAAAGGTTGTGCACATTTCATGATTTGTCTGAAGTTGCGTAGTTGATATATTTCAATGTACTCAGATCTGTCTGAATTCATGGCCTCTCTTTTTATATTCTTTAGTATAATGGTCTTTATAATAGTAAATTTAATACTAAATACAAGCTTTTATACTATTCAGTAACTAAAGATTAAGATTTCTTTAAAAAATGAGATTGTTGGTGAAAGTAAGTTCACTAGAATTACAAGGGTTAATTTCAAGTTTTTCTTCAAAGGGTCTGTTAACTGCCAAGTGTTTCAGTAAATAAGCCCAATTTAAGCAAAATTGATGAATAGACTTGATGAAAGTAATTAAACATGCATTCTCCTAGATATGATTGTGAAGTACACTATCTTTAAGCACACAAGTGCCTTGCTAATGTGTCTTTCCTGTATCAGCACGTAGAAAGTTTACTTACAGACTTTTAAATTCAGTGTTACATATTTCAAAAGAACAATTGCGCAAATAACTTTCACCACTTCTCTCACTAGGTCATATCCTGAAAACAATTTGTGAAGTCACTGCTCCTTTTGTTTCAAAATCCTGATACCCGGAGCAAACAGACTGCCTGCTGGATATTGGCGCTTGAGGAAGTGGCTAGTGCATTTCTATTGAGTTATTGCGCCTATGTTGTTTTGTCTGTGGCTCCCTCTCTTGGGAATGCTTGGGGTTTGTAAATCACATCAAAGGGGTAGCTCTGGGGTGAGAACTAATCCATGTGGACCCGATAATTCATGCTTTTCATTCTGGGAGCCGTTCCCATGATAGTCCTGGGCAGGAGACACTTCGTGTTTCTTCAGCACATATGCCATAAGTCTGTTCAACAACTCAGCAATGGTAGACTCATGGATCTCTTTTGATGGACACAATTCCGCCGCCCCTCCTTCCCACCAGCCTCCTTCTGGGAGCAGCAAAGATGTGTGTCGCCATAGGCAACACTTATCCATTTGTTCATGAGGCTGGCCATACCCTCATCAGATGGTAATGGTATCACTACACCCGATCATCTGTATTAGGTTACGCCTGTTCTTCTGCAAGCAGAAAGATGCCGAAATAATACAATAAATTTAACAGGGGCAATAGAGGCAAAAAAAAAAAAAAAAAAGCGTGGCTGGCTTAGTTCCCACATAGGAGTGCCTTGTGGCTCTGAACGAGGAATGTGATCTCGGAATATCATAAGGTCTGGGTGCCTCTATGTTTTGTCTTCCAAACTGTGAAACTATCTCTATCATCTTTCCAGATCCCCAAAGAAGCCTAATTTAAGCAGCAGGACAAACTATTCAGGGTGAAAACAGAGGCAGAATCCTAGCTCAGGATAATGTCTAAAAAATAGCAAAGTAGTTACCAAAGGCCCTCATTCATCATGTTGTTTTACTGACAAAAAAAAAAATCTTAAGGGTCTCTGTAATTAGGGGAAAAAAAATTAAAAGAAGTGTTGAGAGATCTAGGAAGCAGGGTTGTACAGTATAGTAAATAATATTCAGCTTGATAACTTATAATCAGGAAATGAAGGATTAACTCAAGATACTCAGTTGCTTTAGGAACATACGAACATTTAGCATTTAGCACCACCACACTTACACAAAGTGAGACCTAGCTATTTTTTTTACAAAACATTTTTTCTTCAGCATGAGAAAATATGATTCTGTTTACACTATAATGAAAGCATTAGACTATTACCATATAAAGTTCAAAGAAGACACTGTAAAGCCATCGAAATTCATCTTCTTTCTATGCCTTAAGAAAGGTATACATACATCTAAGGTGTATGTGCATATACCATTTCACATACAATTATGTCTTCACTCCCATAGCATGAAGAATGACAACAGGAAACAAAACACTTGGTTTGTAAAAGGCTGAGAACTTAGGATCATATAAAAATGTGTCTAGGCATAAGAATTTGGAAGAACTATGTCCTATTGTTAACTACTATTGAAAACATTCTAAACTCTAGGCTAAAAAGTTTAGGTTAGTTTAAGCCTTCCTGATAATAAGAATTGCTAAGATGAATGGGTTACTGGAAAGGTCATTACAAGCCAAATGAAGAATGGTTCTGTATGACATGATGGACCAGGAATGTATAAACAGGCAGAACAATCCAACAGTTTCCTTAAAAAAAATCTTATTGTTTATAGTCAATGGAAGAATGGGGATGACTTTCAAACTCAATTTGCTGAGCACCTTGCCTTAATTGTTTTTGCCTGACCTTTGTCAATGGTCGTGAGATTTTTAGAGTATCCATTGATAACCCTTACAGAGGGTAAATTCACCTTAGGTCTGACCTTCTTGAACTAGACACCTGCCAAAAGAATTTCTCCTCTAGGTTGTATTTTAGCATAAAACACACCCTTTCATCTACTAAAAGGTGAAGGAAGTCATGGTGGTTTTCTGTTACTACTGCAGACAAATGACTTAATGATGCAAAAGGAACAGGAAAGATAATCCTAAATGCTTCATTAAGATTAAGGATTCCTATGCATTTTTTTTTCACTAGTCTAAAGTGATCTCCAGCTGGTTAAAATCTGGTGGAAACCTCAATGAGCCTGAATCTAAAACATGGTATATAAAGCACTGTCTGGGGATCAAAAATTGGTCATCACACAGGCCTGAGTTGAGTCCCACGGCAACCTGCAAGTTATGGTGATGAAAAATTATCCTGATTTCCAGTTCCTAATATGTAAGTCAGTACAATAACAGGACAGTTCCAAAGTTTAAATGATGACATATTTCAAACACTTAGCCTACAGCTTAGGACCACATTTGATATATTTTTTCTCTAGCCTTGTGTCTTAGAATGGGTATTGGTTCTGATGGTTTTAATACAGGACCAGATTCCCCACTGCTCTCATCCTTTCCTTTCCCTCTGAAGTTAGATAGTGAGGGGTCCTGGGAGTGCCTAGAGAACTACTGTCCATATGCTCTGGCACTTTACACCAGATTGTCTAAGCTTGGGCGCTTTCTCTTCTTCTTAAACATTTCTCATTGAAGTTCAAAGACTATAAGTCTTCCCAAGAATCTGAGCCATAGTCACAGTTTATGATGTCATGTTTGTTGTAATGCTTTGTTGTAGTGGGTGAAATATTCCCAACCTTGACCATTGCTCAGATGTTCAAGAATTATAAGAGGAAGTCAAGCTCCACTCTTCTGTAAAACACAGCAGAGCAACTAGAAGTAGTCCCACTAGGAAATTAAAACATGTAAAGCTAAAAGAATACCTCTATCTTTAGATCATTAAGTGATTTGAGTAGGACTTTATCCCCCAAAGATAATTTCAAGGTTAAAAAAAAAACAAATAAAAAACTAGCTACATTTTAATCCATGTTATAACTCTAGCCATGGACTTTTAAATTTTACTCATCATTTTCATGTTCTGGTAATTGGACTGTATTATGATCAAGGTGTAAAGTTATGGTTTAGTGGTTCTTTTTCCTCAAAAAGTTAATCTTAAAACAAGAGTATATCCTGAAACTGGTGGAGTCTTAGACTTATGGGACTATGAAATTCTAAAGTTTGATTACTTTGTGATCATGTCATCTAAAATATTGATGGGCAAAAAACATATATATACATATATATATATAGGTATGAGGTAATCCAAAAGACTTCATTAAAATTATAATACATTTACATATGAGGAAAAGAACCACTGATCATTCATATCTGGACATTTTTGTTTCAGTGTGATTTTTAAAAAAGGTCTCTAACATTTCAAATATGATAGGAATTAACTATATTTGTAATAGCAAAAGACCCCCAAAAAGAAAAAAATCCCTTTACTGTGGTCTGGGATTTGAACTCAGGGCTTTCTACTTGCCTAGCAGGTGCTCTACCATTTAAGCCACATCTCTAAGACTTTTTGCTCTATTTTTTTGTTTGTTTTGATTTGGGTCATGGGGCCTGGGCACTGAGCTGTTTTGCTGCAAGGCTTCTGCTCCTCCACGTTGAGCCACAGCAACACTTCTGATTTGCTGGTGGTTAATTGTAGAGAGGAGTCTCGTGGAATTTTCCTGCTGGAGCTGGTCATGATCCTAAGATTGCAGCCTCCTGAGTAGCTGGGATTATAGACGTGAGCCTCCAGTGCCCCACTCTGTTTTTTTGTTTTGTTTTGGGTTTTTTTTTTTGAGATAAGGTCTTACTTGTTGTTAGGGACACCCTGGACCACACATATTATGCATCCCAGTGTAGCTGGAATGTGAAGTGTGTGTATCTGTATCTAGCTGTTGGTTGAGATGGGATCTCATGAGCTTTTTCTCCCCATTGAATTGGTCTCAAGCCATAATCCTATGGATCTCAGCCTCTGAGCAGCTACAATTACAGGCATAAGCTACTACACCCAACTTCAGAAACTCCTTCAGTTACTTTCAGCATGTCTCTTTCTTTTGAGGGTTCCTGTGACTGGCTAGTGCAGCAGTAATAACTGTCCCGGCTAGAGGGTAGGATTGTACTTCTATATTCCATAAGTTCCTACACACCACTCAACACATCTGACATATATAGGACAGTGCTGGGTACACCTCTATTATTCAATAAACACCCCCTGAATTACTGATATGAAATAGAAAACAGTTCTAACTGCCTCCCCCTACCCCCTCTACTGATTGGAAAATCTTGAATTCTAAAATTGTTTCCTCTTTCCTTTCATCCTACCAAAAACCTTTTGAGTTAATTTTGAGTAAAATTAAATTACCAATAAATCAAACCCTAAGGGCTCTTTTTCTCAGAAACAATATAAAAGGCCATATATAATATGTAATAAACTTGAAAGCGACCACACCTAATGGTGATAGATTGCTTCACAAACACACATGGATTATAAATGGTAACTGCAATGCCAAGTTAATACAAACAATGAAGTGTGACTAAAAAGCTGATAATATAAAAACATTGATCACAGGATAATTTATCTAAGACTACTGAAATTACTGACAGTGATTATCTTTAGAACTCTGACTTATCAACTCCTTGGCAAGTTGGCTTACAAATATTTTAATCCTTTTAAACTGGAAAACAATAACTGGGGATAGAAATGTAAAAAAGCAAAGATATGTGAGAAAGTGATTTATCTTAACATGACTAATCTTAATTTTTAACAAAAAAAATCCCTTCTGATCTCTGCAGTTTACATTTGCAAAAAACAAAGTCCTTTGAACCTTGACATTACAACAGGCAGATAATCACCTATTATATCTTAAAGTAAACATTATTTGTATGTCTATTATTCACAAACTATGATTAAAAAACACACTCCATTTATTATTAAATCCACCTTATTTGCTACCTAATTCCATCAGAGCTACTCAAAGACATTAGAAACACAGGGCATATTATAGACAGGAAGAATAAAATAATTTTGTCTTTCTTTTTGTAAAACTTATCTATAAACTGAAAAACATAATCAAACCCAAAGTACCATACAAGCTCTTTGCTTTTTTCCTTTGAGTATATTAATATACTCAAATTTCTTTTTCACATTGAAGACAGGAAATTTTTATTAAGGTACATGGGATTTACCACCAGGATTCCTACATATGGCAGTCATATACCTAAGTAATATTTTACAAATATTTCACGTTTTCAAGTTACAAAAGGGATGACACATTTTAGCTTGGTATCTATATTTAGTAATTACTGATTTGGAACTCTTATATTTGCACCTTTCCAATAATCATGTTTAAGATTAAAAGGCAATGCTGGCATGGTAGTGGATGCTTGTAATCTCAGCACTTTGGAGGCTGAAGAAATAGAATTAGGAGGCTGAAGCCAATCTGAGCTAAATACTGAGTTCCACACCATTTTGGGACACATAGTCAGGATTTTCTGAATAAATAAATAAATAAGTAGCAAAGGAAACTTGCCTCCATGTTACCTTTCTATGTTTAACTGATTTATAAACTCTTGCAAGTAAGCTCATTCAAATAAAGTGAATTCTATCAGATTATGTGAAGGTTGACATTAAAACCCATGCTTAATTTGTTAGTAAGGAAGACCTTACTGGAAATGCACATCAACTTTCCATTCTGGAAAAGCAACTCAGCAACAGAAAGAGTCAAAAAGGATTTCATTTAATTAGTGGTATGTAGAAGTTTGCATAGAAAATGGTTACAAGATAATGCAAAAAATAACAACTAGATATAGCATTTTAAAAACAAATATTTAGAAGTATAATTTTGTATAATGTTAAACATTCTCATGTTTATTGCTTTCTCCACACAGCGGAGAAATGAAGTGCATTATAATACATGCCGTGTCTTTATCTTTCAAATATAAAAACCCATGTGTTCAATTTCAATGTATTAAGAGATTATTCTGTCATTAAACATTTTTTTAAAAAACACCATTTATGTAGCACTAGACTAGGCATGGACCAAAATAATTTATGTACATTCTGCTGCATACATTCATCTTGATTTGGGATCAAACGCTGTCACTAACTTGATCAGGAACACTGAAAAATTGTGGCTTTTTTCTTCCCAATGCTCTCTCCTTGCCTCAATACTCCCAGAAATGCAAGATTTCCCAAAAAAAAGAATAGATATTACATGTTACCAGAAGAAAGTGAAGAGGATAAATATATTAAAAATAGTCCAAATGAAACAATAAATTACTCCAAAATCTTACACGCTGAGAAGTTTCCAAGTTGGCATGAACCGACCTTTGGTGGGCACACAGTAGGCAACTGCTTTTGGGCTCATTATACAAACGGTCAGATGTATATAAAGAAGCACCATAATTTGAACCATCCAACAACAACAACAAAAAAGTGCCTGAGGGCTTATAGGCAAAGTAGAAATGCTCATTAATCTGGGTACTGAGAGAAATTATTGCTTCATTGCTTACACCAATGCAGTGTTAAATGTCCCTGCTTGACAACACAGTATACAGAAAATAAACTAAGATCAAACTAAGTCTTTCAACTTGGGAATTATTTCAGCACTCTTCTCGAACAATATAATCTCTGGTTTCAACAGAGTCTTCTATCCTGGCAATCATATGCAACCTAATCTAAGACCTCTGTCCCTTTTCTCTATGCTCATTTTGACTTGTGCAATGGCACATATCCAGAAGAAAAACCTTCTTTAGCTCAGCACTTAGAAAACAGAATTTTTTTCCCCTTCTAGTTGTAAGAGACTTCAGTCATAGCATTTTTCTTTCCCAACTCAGATGTACGGATGTACTGCTGGATTGTACAGTCTACACATTCCCAGGAAACTTAGATGGAAAAAGTGTTAAATTTTGAGAGAGAGAGAGAGAGAGAGAGAGAGAGAGAGAGAGAGGAGGGAGGGAGGGAGGGAATAACACCACATTTCCATTTGTGAGGGTTTGTGACTCAGCTTTACTGTTCCTTTGTAGATCTGTAGGCATCTGTATGGCTATCTTCAGGGTGCAGAGGTTTGAAGCTGACTCTGAAATGAAGGACATTCAGTTACTATTTGCAAGTTCCAGGATAACTTAAAAGGCTCCAACTTCTGTCCCCCAGGGTCGGTAAGGTTTGCTGTTTGTTCCACCGCTGGTCTGCTGCGGACTGGAGGCGGCGGACACGGTTAAGGGCGGGCTGATGGCTGTGGCCGCCGCCACGGCGGCCGCTGCGTTTGGGGGCAGCATGGGGAACGCCCCTGCGAAGGACAGCGGGAAAGTGTGTGCGGCCGCGGTGGCCGCGGCAGCGGCGGCGTGCACGGTGGCAGAGAGGGACAGGAGGGAGGTGGACAGAGGGGGCACGCACGGGGCGACGCTGCCCGTGGATGGCATCCTAAGGGCAGAATCTGCATGGGCGAATGTGGCCGTGAGAAGAGCAGAGCCGTGGGCAGGAGGCACTTCTGAAGTTGTGGAGAGGCGACAAGGGGTTGACTCCGAGGCATGGAGTCCGTTGGGTTGGAGCAGGGCTGCAGGAAGATGGTGGAAGGCAGCGGCCCAGTGATGAGGATGCAGCGGGTGATGGTGGTGATGGGCCATGGAGGATGTCATTGCCGCTGCCTCCCGCTGGGAGGCGCAAGTGCTGAGATGAGAGACGAGGCGCACGCGCAGTGGATCAGAGGAGTCCAGGCCCTCCACGGAGCTCAGGTACCTGGCCACTTCTGTTAAGCACTCCCGGAATCCAATGCTCATGAAGTCCATGGCCAGAGCATGGGCGTCAAAGTAGCCTAAACAGGGTTTGAGAGGAGTGGAGGAAAGGAGAAAGAGTGAAAGGGAGAAAATTACACAGTTCTGAAGAAAAACGACTCACTGAAGCGCCACTCTGCCCTTTAGAAAGTATGGTTTTAATTTTTGCACACGAAGGTGTACTTTGAACCTTAAGTGTATCCTTTGTAACCTGAATGTGCAACAACTTGGCAACACATTATTTACAGTTGTCCTTGTAATGAAGTATCACCGAAGAGAAACTGATAATCCTATTGCAAATACTTGCAGGGAAAAAGAAAAATATCTTGACGAGTATTGTGGGATAATGACTTTCCCTGGTAAACTTTTTCACAAAAAAATAGAAAAACTCTCACAGAGCTGGATATTACACAGCTTACTTGAAATATTCTGAACTCTTTTCGAATTATAGCAGAGATATAAAGTATAACTTAGCAGATGGAGGACTTTGCCCAGAAATGTGCTAGAATCCAAATATATTCATAAGTGTTTCTTGACTCACAATGTTTTTTCTTCAGCAACAAAGTGAAAACATCTTGCCATTACTTTTATGAAATAAAAGTATGTATATAAGTATAACATATAATATTATAACATACATAATATATGTGTGTGTATATATATATCCCTTCATTACCTAGTTTTCATTTTTCTGGCATCCAATCAAAGGACAAAACGTACATCAATTGTATCTGTATGTACAAATGAAAATCATCCATCTATGATTACCATAAAAATGACGAGATTTGGGTCACCTTTATCAAAATTCCATTTTATTCAGAGATAACAGAATAGAAAATAGGAATAGCTGATACTTATAGTACCAATAAAGAACTTACTAATAGATAATTGGGTAAATGGCATCCTCTTTGAATGAGTGACCCCTAGTATGTGCAAATCCTTTCCAGATTCTTTCTCATTTGCAAGCATTTAAAAATTCCATTTAAAATATTTTATTATCTTTAAATGGTTGTAGATAGGAGTTGCCACATAAAGCAATTTATGAATACAATTCATCTTGATCAATGTCACCTCCTTCAATAGAAAGTTCTTTTCTTCTGTTGATCCTAAACTCAGGTCCTGGGCACTGTCCCTGAGCTTTGTCACTCAAGGCTAGCACTCTATATCTTTGAGCCACAGCTCCACTTCCAGTGTTCTGGTGGTTAAATGGAGATACGAGTTTCACCGACATTCCTAGCTAAGCTGGCTCCGAACTGTGATCCTCAGACCTCAGCCTCTTCAATAGCTAGAATTATAGGCATGAGCCACCAGCACCCTACAACAGCAAGTTCTTTATAAGTAATCATCTTTTTTTTTTTTAAGTTCTGGGATTTGAACTCAAGGCCACATATTTTCTAGGTAGGCACTCAGTCACTAAATGATATCCCCTGCACCCTTTTTCAACTGGCTATTTTAAAATATAATTGTATTATTATGATTAAGGTATTGAACAGTGGGGTTATCATTTCCTAAGTCAGGTAATGAGTACATTTCTTTTTGGACAATGTCACCCCTTTCACTATCTCCCAGTTTCTACCTTAAAAAGCTGCTTTTCCAGAAAGGATCTTGTTTCCTGCCTGGGCATGTGCATGGACCAGTCTGCTTTGCTTTGTGGCTGGGATGACATGTATGTACCACCCCAGCTTCTTTTTATTTAGATGAAGCCTCACAGTGTTTTGTGCCTTGGCTGTCCCGGAACCACAATTCTTCCAATTTCTGCCTATAGGATGAAAGGTATACACCATCACATCCAGTTAATGGTTGAAAACTTGTGCCTGAACTTGCCTTGACATGTTACTTTTCCATTCTCACCTCCTGAGTAGGTAAGAGTTCTCACCTTCTGAGTAGTTAGTTACTAGCATGAGCCACTGATTGGTACCTGGATTAAGTAATCTTTGATTAAAAATTTATTCATGGGGTGGGGGGAGGGAGGATGGGAAGGGGAAACAAAGGAGGAGGCTACAATGCTTGATAAGAAATGTACTCATTATCTTGCCCATGTAATTGTAACCTCTCTGTACAATATTTTCACAATAAAAAATTATTCATTTCCCAGATTTATATATACATGAATGAGAAATAGCTTGTTCAATAAGGTTATTTTCATCTAAGGTATTTATTATACTTTTTATTTTTATTTTTTGCCTATCAGAGTATTGCCTATTTTCTTTATCTCTAGTAAAATTAGATGATTTTAATCTATAATCAAAGCTTATTGAAAAAACACCCATGACATAAATTTAAAATCCTAACACTACAACAGAATTCTGGATGTTGAGAGAAAGTTATTTAGGGCAAATATATCCATCACTAAAACAGAAACAACAGCACCAAGTTGATTCAAGGAAACATCTTGAAAGGTAGCATATCAAAGCAAAACTAAGTTATCATCCTAGGACATGAGCATAGTAAGCAAAGCCCCTAGGATCAGGAGGAAACACTATTCCTGAAGGTGAGACCATCATGAAATGATTTTCATCATGGAATGATTTTGGTTCTTAGGATTCTGAGTAGGGGTTTTACAAGCTTCTGACTTCTATAGGAGGAAGAGAAGATGCTGGGCACTGGTATCTCATGCCTGTAATCCTAACGACTAAGGAGGCTAAGATCTGAGATTGCAATTTGAAGCCATCCTGGACAGGAAAGTCCAGGACACTCTCATCTCCCATTAACCAGCAGAAAACCAGAAATGGCACTGTGGCTCAAAGTGGTAGAGCGCTCACCTTGAGTGAAAGAGCTCAAGGCCAGGCTGCAGGCCCCTACAAACAAGAACAGCAGCAGCAACAACCACAAGAAGAGAGCAAGAAGGAGGGAGTTGATAATTAGAGAAGTCAAAGACCAGAAATCCAGAGGGATTTGAAAATTTACATTTCTTTGCCAAATCTCTAGAAATGACTGCAGTATTAGAATAAGAATGTAAAGAATGAACCAACAGAATTGGCACATCAGGAGAAGCTACAGATGTTCATTATTGGTCATGAGATAAGTAACATTTGTAGTTTGCCAGATAAATTACTATACATGGCTGAGAATTTGGATGCATCTGAAGGAATATAAATTGTGTAATCTGTAGCCTACTGTTGAATGCAGAGGGGAATATGGTGAGCAGCTGTCTCCTGTGAGTGGATCTTGGATCAACAATAATATGTGTCCACACCCACTTCCTCTGTTCCAGCATGGTTTGAAGAGCTTTTAAGTAACCCACAACAACCTGTGATGTGGACACTATCACTGTCCTTATTTTACAGATGATGAAACAGGCCTAGAGAGGGCTAGTAGGTTAGTCGAGGTTACAGAGCTAATAAATGATACAGCCCCAAAGTCACAATCAAACTTCCATTCAGAGTTCATAGCTTATGGTGCCAGATTAGGCAGCAGTTGGGATTCTTGACCATATGAGCCCAAACTGCCAAATCCCTTCTTCAAGGCCTCCACATTCTTCTGTGTGATGACTTCTCTAATGACCTGGCGCATGCAAGGAAATGTCTGCTCACAAACAATTCTGGGATGAATTTTGGGACTGATCAAGAAGCCAAGAATAGCAACCAAGATGAAATCCAGTTTTTATTATGAAGCCAAAGAACATTGCTTACTCTTTGGAAATACAACTCACATCAAATATTTGAAACCCTGATAACAATTCTCAGTCTCATGGTTCACAGTGCTAAATGTGGTAGAGCTAGAACACAATGTTTGCTATACCACAGCTATTCAAGTTTTCTCACACTCTTAGGTAGCAGATGTTGAGATAGATTCACTGTGTTGAAAGGGCTTTGTGGGCTCATTCTGCTAGTTTAATCCTCAGAGGGCCACAGGCTATTTCTGTTTTTGGTCAAAGATAGTGGCCAGGCTGAGCTGGATCCTAGAGTTTGCATTTATATACTACGCTAGTCTTTGTTCTCAGGAAAATATGACTTGAGGTATTTCAGACCAAATGAGCTTCCTACTCAATGATTACCCCATCACTTGACACAGAGAGAAAATGGTTAAAGTCAGGGCTGAGGTCCCAGGACTCCTCACCGTTCTAAAAAGTGACTTCTTTCCAATGTCCTGTTATACCCTGATCTAGTGATCCATCGGTGAGTAGTAAAAGGCTCATGCTGAGCAGAGGAAGCCTCCACTATATCACTGTACACCTCCTAACTTCTTGGCATACCTTCTCTTTATTCAGTTGTTAAATATACTGAGTAGTAGCACTCAGCTGAATTAAGTATCAATAGCTGTCTTGCTGGGTGAAAAAGCTATAAAAGAGGAAAAAGTCAAGTGAAATGGAAGGCAAAGTGGTACAATGAAATATGAATGAATGAACATTACACCTTTTAGTATCTCAAGTATATTTTTACTATAGGATGAGGGTCCCTCCCTGATCCTTGGAAAATTCTTCCCTAGAGTACTATCAAGTAGAGATGACACCTTCTTTAAGGCACTGGAGCTATGGTACCTATTCTGTCTCCTCTCAAATATAATCCATCTGTCCAGTTAATGGTGTCTAGTTCAGAGATTCATTATTTAACTTTAAATGTTCCATTTGGTATAAAGCCAAAACCAACTAATCTCTGAAAACAACTACAAACATCATTCTGGAGTTACTTCCTTTATAGTTGCTAAATTATTTGAGTCTCAGCCTTATTTGGTGAGAGAGAGAGACAGACAGAGACAAAGAGAGAGACAGACAAGAGACAGAGTCAGAGAGAGAGAAAGAGAGAGAGAGAGAGGAGGCACGGAGAGTCTAACAACCTCCTGTTTATGTTTGGATGTTTGTATATTTGTTTTTTCTTTCTGTACAGATTCCAGCATGTGCTTCTCAAATCCCAAACAAATCTTTGACCATGCTGCAGTGAATGAAGCCTCACTCCCTCAGTATTATGAAAGCAAACACAAGCCCAGGGTCAAGTGCTTCTTTTGTTCCAGAAGTTCTTTCCCACGAGTTCAATCCTGCCATTAGCATTGATTTCCACGGCTTTAATCTGGGGCCGCCTATTTTAGCTTGTTAGAAAACTGTTCAACTATGACTTCCATACAACATTAGAGGGAAAGATGAAAAGAGAAAGGTAGAAAGGGGTAAAAAAAAAAACAAAAAACCACGGGGCGGGGGGAGGGGTGAAGTCTGGAAATGTGGCTTAGTGGTAAAGTGCTTACCTAGCATGTATGAAGCCCTGGGTTCAACTCTCCAGTACAACACACAGAAAAAGCCAGAAGTGGTGCTGTGGCTCAAGTGGTACCCTTCAGTGAAAGAAGCTCAGGGACAGTGCCCAGGCCCTGAGTTCAAGCCCCAGGACTGGAAAAAAAAACCCACAAAATGAAGCCACCTACTTACCTTTACCTCCTGTTGCTTGAAGCATTTTCAAATGATCCACTGTCATCTGCAATATTTCAGCTTTTTCTAGCTTCGCAGAGCCCTTCAGAAACAAATAACGTCTCATAAATTCTACAGAAACTACCTTGGAACATTATATTTGGTATTTAGAATTTAGTATTATTGTTTCCATTTTTCCTTTCATTACAAGACTCTAAGGTTAATTCCTTCACAGAAAAATCTAAATTCTGTCCAGACTTACATGAGAGTACTAATTATCACCCTATTACAATGAATGACAGACATTTCTCATCTGAACCTAAACACCAAAAAGAAAGACATAAAATGTTATTTGCAAAATAATAATTATATTTCTAGTATCATTTCACAAAACCCATTCTAGTCATAAATTCTCAAACTGTGTTCCATCTGTCTTAGTTATATAGGGATATTCAGTAATCACAATGTTGACGTCTAGATGAGTTGAATAGTTTCATTAACTCTGGAAGATAGGCAGTAGTAATTTTAGCAAATTACTATTAAAAGTAAATTATTCAAAAATAGTAAGTTCTAATAAACTTTTAGAGTAATTCATAAAATACCACCACAAACCAGAACTCAAAAGAGAAAAAGAAAAAAAAAAAACCAATACTTTCAAGGTTACCACCAGGTGTCACTGTGAATGCCAAGATCACACTCAGAGAAAAAAATAAGGAAATGATTTACAGCTTATTTAATAAGCAGTCCCAAAGCTTAAGTATTTCTGAAGCTTTACAAATAGTTTTTAATAAAATAGTCTTGCAAATATACTTTTATTGTCACTCTTTTTTAAAATAAGGCGACCTCTTAAAACCATTTTAAACACAAATCCAATGCTTACAACTGTCTGTGAGGCCTATGGTGGCTTCTAATTTCCTGAAAGAGCTACATAATCACACCCACCCTCCACAAAAAAGTTTTAGAAAAATATTCTAAAAGTTTATTCTAGGTCTCTATTCTATGCTTTGTCTTTTGAAAATTATTAGCACCCAGGATATGGGAAGTGTGTCAGCTATTTAACTGCTCTAAAAAACACTCTCCTAATCATATTGTAAATGGGCCAGCTTGCTAGGGTAGGTAGCCAAACTCTGCAAAAGGGAAAGCTTGTGTTTATGCTAAATGACTGCCAAAAAACTCAAGTTTGCTCTTAAGGTTTGTTTAAAGTCAATATTTAAGGGGAAAAAAAAGTCTACCAAAACAACAACAACAAAAAATTGCCAACTGCTTCTCCTAACTGCAAACATTTCATGATTCAGATGTAAGAGAAAAAAAAAAAAAGAAAAACCACAAAACATAGATTACTGACATTTTCATTTGGAACTAATTGTCATTGAAGCTTCTACAAATCAAAAGGATAATTTCCATTATATTTAGGTTATCAGAGACAGTCTCAGCATATCAATTAGTTATCCTTTTTATCTTAAAAATACATAATTAAAAGCATATTGCATTCTGTGCCTTTGTCACTGTTCAGCATTTCCGTGAAAATGTGTGAGTTAGTTCCAGTGAAAGTGACTAGTAACTAAAACTGCAGTTTCTGGACAATCTCCAGGGGCTTTGTAGGCCTTGTTTTATACTGTTAGCAGATTCACGAGGTAAACAAAAAGAATATACAAATAACTGTGGTTTTGTACCCTATTTGGAATTCAATTGGAAATATTTTTAACAAGGATATATTACCATATCCTTTGAAAGATACTTTTAGAAATTTCTCTCATTAGCCACTGTGGCAGGATTAGAGCACAAATTTTCTAAAACTCCAAAGCAGATTGAAAAATTTATCTTTTTACTTGTCTTAAATATGCAGAATTAACTCCTGCACCTTGTAAAGAAATACATGAACTCTGAAAATTGCCACTTGATTTTCTATGTGATTTGATTCTTACCAAACTTCACAAATATGTCCCAAATGTAAGATTGTTCTATTACAATCCAGAGCTTAAAAATGAAAGTAAGGAGCTTGGTAAATAAATTTTATTAATGCTATCATTTAGAAAAGAGAACAAGAGAAGTTATGTTCTTGGATTTGACTTTTTTTTAAATTAAAGAGTACTTTTTAAAAACAGTGAGAAAAATATTTCTCGTGTGTGTGTGTGTGTGTGTGTGTGTGTGTGTGTGTGTGTGTATTCATGTATATGAAGACTGCTACATACAGTGCAGTTTTAAATAAAACCACTACTGGTATTCATAGAAAGAACAGAGAAAGCATGAATACTGTTACCCTTAAGGGAGAAATAAGCTAAAGAATGGAAATGTTTTTCAGCTCCATGATGGATTATGTTTTTAATAGTTTTGCCACAACAAAGCATTTTATTGAAATAGCTGCTCTGTGCCAGATCAGGGCACATACACCATTATTTTAATGAGCTCTAACAAGAAACCGCATTCCCAGATGAGAGAATCAGATTCTTTGAGCTTTTTAGGGGGTGGGGAGAGAGGAGGGGAGAAGCTTACTTGTTTTTCAAAAGCCGTTGGCACCAGTCGTCTCAGCTCAGATAAACTGTTATTTATCCGATCCCGACGCCTTTTCTCTATAATCTATTCCAAAGAGAGCAAAACAACAGAAGTTTATGAATATGTAAATGAAGAAATTACATACAATAGCAAAACACAACAATTACGCATTACACTGGATTGCATGAAATAGAAAAGGAGAAAAATCACATACCCCTCTTCTCTTCTTTCTTGCCATAATTTGAGATGTTGTTGTTGGAGAATTCGATCTAATCACAGAGCTAGTACTTTGCCTATGAAATAGGAAGAGTTGGTCAGCTGTTGTATTAATATGATAATTGTTTCTTTTGGTTATTTCATTTCACTCATTAAATATCCAGGGTGATTGTACCTTTGTTGTCTAGGCTATCTTAGTCTTAGTTTCCTTCCTTTGTTCTTAACATAGTTCACTGCCTGTCAGCCTTTTTTTTTCAGGTAGGAATTATGCTGGTTAAAAGAAAAATTTAGTGGACATCTAGAAATCCATTCTATTGCCCAAAGTTTTCCAGTGAAATAATTACGGGCAGTCGGGGTGGAAGTCAGCTATTAATATTTCCTATTTCCACTCATGTATATTTCATAAAAGTCAACTACTCTAATAGCATCCCTCCTCCTCCTGCTGTCTGTCACACATGCTGAACAAAAGCAGTATCACTTAAAAAAGCAAGGATCATATAAAACATCAGCAACAAATAGTCATGCTATGTGAAACTGATGTCCCGAGATGAAGCCTTTAAAACAAACAGAAATGATCATACCAGTTCAAAACTTCTGTTACATATTACAAAAGGGGGGAAAGGATAAATTGGACTGTTTGTACACTCAAAGATTATCCTAAGATTCTGTCAATGGTACAGAAATGAAAATTACATGATTGGTACCATGTACATGCTTTACTTTGAAAATGAAACTGTGGTGTCTCTCAGCCTTCACACTAAACTTATCTTTCTAGAAGCAGAAAGCGATCTTGAATTTCATTAATGGAAACGGTACTTTCATATTAAAAGTTCAATCAAATTATTATTTGCTCACATAAGTTTACACTTCTTTCTAGTTTGGATCTATTTCCCTTGGTAATTCAAGGATAACATGCCTCCTTATGGTTTCAAATTCTCCAAGTCCTGTTATTTGTTCCCTTTCATTGTAGGAATGTTGCACACACCAGGTTCCTATTACCTCACCTTCTCACTTCTGGATCTTGTTTCTGAACAACTATCCCCTCCATTCTCACCCCTTCCCTACTGGTTTCACCTTTCAACTGATATCTTCCGTTCTTCAGACCTTTTTTTTTTAAGACGACATAACAGTTCAATTCCTTTTATAAGAGGACTTTGGTGACTTTGCTCTTGATGTTTCTGGATGGTTTGTACGTCTTAGATTTAAGAACATGCAAGGAAACTTGCATGTTCCCAAACGCAGGAAGAATTTCGCTCTTTGAATGACAGCTGCAGATCAATAATTAAGGTGCTCCTGGGATGCCAATTAGAAGCAATTATCATTTGACCCGCCTTGCCTCTAAAATGCCTCAGTAATCTCCCTCTGTCACCGAAGGTCTGGCTTCTGTAATCACAAGGCCGATCTTTTCCAGACTTAAGAACAAACCACTCAAAAGAAACGATGCTCGCCCCAGCCGCACATCTGTCACTCAGGCACGCGGCTGAGCCCTAATCACAGACGGTGAAACCTGCACGGCTCAACCCACTTGGCGCAGATCGCTTGGGATTCTCCAAAACTCAAGTCGTGTTCTTAGCCTCTCTACAAATAAAAGCTCAACCCAGGGTTTCTTTTCTTTCCTCCTGACCTACTTTGGAAGTGCCCCCAAAACCAGCGGCTGCAGCTTCTCCAGTCTCTAGGACGCACCTCCTACCCGCGCGCCGCGCCTCTCGCCGACAGCCGGGGACCCTCGGTCACCAGCTCCCCGAACGCTCCCTTTCGGCGGGTCGGGTCCCTGTTCCCCTCCGCCCCACCCCGAAGGCGAGCACCCACCTCCGTCGCCACACCCCAACTCTTCCCCGCCCCCCCCCAGCACCTTCAACGCACAGCTTCCCCAGTCCAACTTTCCCCTCCTCTGCAGCAGGAAGTTGCAAAAAAAAAAAAATGAACAGGGACCCTGGGAATGTCCTAGGAGCCGCGGGATCCCAGGGCTCCCCGAAACCGTCCAGCGCCGAGCATCTCCGGCCCAACTCGCGCGCGCTCACCCCGAGTAATTGTTCTCGCTTCCCACGTCGATCGTCTCGTCCATGTCGCTCTCGGAGGTCGTCTCCTCGCAAGGGCGCTTCATCGCGGCGGAGACGGCCCGAGGTGCAGCCTGGAGGCAGCCGCCGACGCTGAGGCTGAGCGGGGCGCCGTGCCCTCCCCGCCCGCCCCCTCCCTGGCAGGCGCGGCTCCCGCGGCGGCGCGGTCGGCTACTCCAAGCTCTCTTTCCCACGCCGCGACCCAGCTCTGCCGCAAGAGCCGGCGCCGGCCACGCCCCCCTCTTCGCGGGCGGGGGACCCCCTCGCTCACCGCGCGCTAGTCTCCGCCACCAGTTTGGCACCGCCTCCTCGGGGGCCGGCGTGGTCTGTGATTGGATGAAGCAGAGGGGCGGGGAAGAGTCCACCAATGTCCGCCACGAGGCTCCGAGAAAGGCGTGGGAAATGCTGCCGGGCACCTGGGACTGGGAGCGGCTCACCGACGGTGAAGAGGCAGCGGCGGCGAGCGGGCGGCGCGGGTTTCCCGGCACCAGCTCGTGAAGCGCGCGGGCGCGAACGGGGGCGGGCGGGCGGGAGAGGGGCGGGCTCTGGGCTTGGGATTGGGTCTCTTCTGCACACCCGGTGGTCTCGCCCCGGGAGATTCAGTCCTGTGTTTAAAGAACAACCCCAGGCGCGTGGCTGAACGCGACCGGGCGCGTGTGACGTCGGGAGGCGCCGCGGTTTAACCGAACCGCCCCGCGCTGTGGTCCCACGTCTGCACCAAAACCCAATGACTGGCTGGCCCGATTATTCACGTGTATCCCCTGGGGTTTGTTGTTGTTGTTTGAATAAACCTTAAATCGAAGTTGATTTTCCCACTGGCCACGCTTGGGGCTACTTCGCGTCGCCGTCTGAGTTGTGATTTAATGTTTCCCACGTGGTCTTACACTGGGTGGCGATCGCAGGAGTCTGCGAGGTCGGCCAGATGAGATCGGTCACTTGCGACAACTCCCTTCCTTCTGGATCGCGGGTGCGTCTGTTCCGATGGTGGGAAGGGCTCCGCGCCAGGCAGCCGCGATTTCGGAACACAGTTCCCGGAGGTTTTCCAGTTCGTGTGGCTCGGGCTTGGGTTATCCGAATAAACGTCTCCAGTTCTCCCCCTCCCCGGCTCTTGGCAGTCACCGCCGCCAGGGACGGGAAGACGTCGTGCAGGAGAACTGAATGTCTACAGTACTAATTCCTGCCCGGTAGTTCTCGGTGCGTTGGGGACGCGGAGGGTCGCGGACGCGTCTGGCCGGGTTCACGAGCCGACGTCGGAGCTGCTCTTTTCCACGTCCTCTGGGATTTCTGCAGAGGCCGCACCGATGCGTTTCCACCCGGGCAGGAAGTGAGAAAGGTCGAGCCGGGGGGGGGGGAAGCCCGGGGGAGCCGGGGTCCGCTTTCCCGCCCAGGCGTTGCAGTATTGGCGCGTTGGTTGGGGTCCAACCCCAGACTCCACGTGTTGCACGTGGACAGCTCGGTGCTTGGGATGGGGTGGTGTGTGTGGGGGGGGGGACTTTGCAAAAGAGGCGTCTATCAATCGTCACAACGCCCCGCCGCGGGCGCCTGCGAGTCTTCCTGGACGATGCGCCTACGACAGCTTCCCTTTCAAACTCGGGTCTCTCCCCGCGCTCAACTCCAGTGGGAAAGAGGCGACTGGTGGCAACCACAGGACCCGGGCGCGGACTTGGCCAAGGGAGAGGAGGAAAAGGCGTCGGGACCACACCGGGGTTAGCGCACCCAAAAGCACAAACAAACCCCTTCCTCTTACGCCCTGGTCTTTCCCTTTTTCCATGGGCACCGCGATGCCTTCAATTACCGTGTGAACAGAAATCCGAAACTTTCTATCCCCACTTCTGAAACTTAACCCCCAGGCAAATCACACAGTCGGCAGGGACCGGGGTGGGGCCTGGAGAGGCCTGGTGGGGCCTGGCGGGGCGGGCTGGGGTCAGTACTGGACCGCAAAGCTGCAGGTGGTTGTAGCTCTCCATCTTCGCGATCTGCCTCCAAGCCGGTGCCTCGCCAACGCCGGACACCCAGCCTCTGCCGCGCCCCAGCGCTGGTGACCACCGGGGAGCTCGGCGCCCTCGGCCAGCGCAAAGCCCGCGGCCGGCACGACGCTCAGCCCGGGTCCCCCGCAGTCCCGCTGAGGGTGAGCTCCGAGTCCTCCGGTTCCACGCCTGACTTCCCCGGCGCGCGCTCAACCTTCGCAACCCAACGAGGGCTGGCCGGGATTTCCCCCTCCTCAAAAGCCAAAGTCCACACGTGCAACTAACGTTTGCCACGGGAGCAAATTAGCGGGCGCTTCCATATGCCCTAGGCAAAACCTGAAATCATCATGGCAAAACAACCCAAAACAAAACCCCACCAACCCAAGACTCCCCCCGCTCCGTCACTGAACTTGTGTGTTTAATTATACTGTTTGTAAAAATCTGCAGCGGGAAAATGGTATGCTGGCAATAAAGTAGCAACTGGTTAAAGTTTTTCCATCTCTGTCTTTGAAGACTTAACCGCTGCACAGTGTCATAAAGAAAAATGTAGCAGAGGCGTTCGAAAAGCACACACGAGTTTAATGTCAGTTTAGAGAAAGTAGAGACTGTGTGTGTGTGTGTGTGTGTGTGTGCGCGCGCGCGCGCGCGTGTGTGCGTGTTTAGAACAGGGTTTGGTACATTTTGGGTCTGTTAAAGAATGCATATGGCGAAAGATACTATTATGAACAGTTTCAAAACAATGTGTTCATTTATCTTTATTCCCTGAAGTATTCCGTGTGCCTACCGGGAGGCGAGGCACTCTGCCTATCTTGGGTCTGTGACTGGATAAGGAAGCAAAAGAGAGACATTTTTAAAGCTCCCCAACTTGTCCTTCTGCGTACTTAAAAATGGTGGGTGGTAGAAGGGGAAGTTGTAGAGGTGTTTCAGCCTGGGAAAAAAAATAGAGCGGGGTGGGGGGGGGTTGGGGGGGACTTAGAGAATTAGAGGACCATGGGATTTGAAAACTCATTCCCCTTGGGCCCTAGGCGACAATCTTTTCAGAGAAAGTTGATGGAAGGTTTAACTGAGGACCATTGCAAAAGAAAAGACATCCACACGCAAAGCCAACTGCTGTTCTTTGTTTTTGGAAGATTTGAACAATGAAATAATTAGGCCGATAGAGAGGATTGGGGTAGGGAGGAGGGGTGTGGGGGTGGGGAGGATCGACTTAAAAAGGAAATGCCATTGAGAAAGAAAGGCTAGGAGGACTGATCTAAAAAGAGGAGGGAAAAACCCCGTCTAAGTTACCTCCTAGGCGTTTTATGCTTGCATACTTTATTTAGCTCCCTTAGCGGCTTGAGATCTGGAGAGGTCTGGAAATGACTGATTCAATGGTTTGGGTATTTTCCTCACAGGACTCTCCTTATCTGGTCATTACAGTTAGTTTTCCCACCTATATTGGTTAAGTCTGGCCACCTCGACTAAGTCTTGTCCCACAAAATTTTGAGTTTTGTTACACAAACTAAAGTACTGATTGCTTGGCTGAGATTCTAAAATTTCCCTTGCAGCATTTTGGAAATACATGGAGATATTTTTCTTTAAAAAGTAATTCTTGATCTGTTTCTTTCTGCATGTTCTAGAGCCCTCTAGTTTTCTTACCATCTGTTGGCACACTTTGACTTATTGTTTCCGAGTCTTTATAATTATTTAGAAAATATGTGCTGCTCCAGCTTAGAAAATAATCAAGCCAGGGTAATACTACTTTTAAGTGTTTAAATTTATTTTTTTTCAGTGAAATAAGTGCACTTCTATTATTTAGAGACCTTGAGATTAGTTTTGAGCAGTCTAAATGAACATATTTCCAATTGAGAAGGAAGTCTAATAATTTGCCCCCTTTGAGATGTAATTATTTACCCTAGCTTTTTCTGGCCAAGGAAAGACAATCTGATTGTTCTGATAAATGCTAGTCTATTTGCAGTTGCAGGTAATAAGCCCATGTGTACGTGTGGGCAGGCTTATTAGACTGTCTTTGCTGAGTACAAAGCTATTGTGAGCCCTCAAGGCACTAAGATGTGAGAGAATGCTGCTCCTTGGGAATGGAGGCCAAAGGCAAGAACCTTGTAAATTTCAATACCTTTCTGCAAATCAGGGTGGCTGCAGGCAGGCTAATCCAGGGTCACTATACGACATAAATGAGTAAGCCAGTAAAGTAAAACAAATCTGACAAACAGGGAAGATTTAGACCTACCAACCTTAATCTAAAAGACAGTTGCTGTTCACATTCACAAATTATTCTTCTCTGGTCAGCCATACAAAGTGCTTATTTCTTGGCTTATCTTCATAATAGCTACTTATGTGTTACATCATCAACTTCAAGGGAGAAAGTCTTAACATTCAAAACTCTTTTTTTTTTTCTGAAAGTAGCTTTGTCTGAGTTGATCTCTGGGGCAGTTTATTTAGATGCTTTATTTTGGCATTATTAATGTTCTGTACTTAACCTATTCCCAAGGATGAAATCTGGTTTTATTGCAGGACCCTGGAGAAGAGGGTTGTACCACAAGGAACTAGTTTTCCATACCCAAGTAAGCAACAGCCAGAGATATCAACACTCATTGAATTAACTGAAGTCTTCATGGGGGGTTAAATTGATGTTGACAGGCTTTCTTTTAAGGAACGTTCTTAAATTTCCATATTTTTGAAGTTAGTTTGTATGGCAGTTTTCCCCCTCCCTCTTTTAAGGATACAGTGAAATAAATTCACTGCTTTCATGGAAATGATCTTTTAACTAACTATATCTTACAATGCCTGGCATATGGTGGTTTGGAATGAATTTTATGATAAAAATGAATGAACACCCTCTTCATTTCCATAGATATAGTTTAGATACATTGTCAAAATAAAATAGAATTAAACAGCCTAAACTAAAAGGTCATGAAAATGTGCAAATAATTTATTTAAATATTAACAGGAAATCATTTATTTTGAATGGGCCTTTAGTTCAGCTCTGATCTTCCTGGAGGCTGATGCAAAAGAAACGCATTGTAAATTTTCTGTTTTTTATAGTATGAAAAGTGAAAGCACATACTTCTCAAAAATAAATAAGTAAGTAAAAAGAAAAAAAGGAAAGCCTTTACCCAGTCACTAAATTCGACAAGGCTTGTATTGATTGACTTGGCCACAGATTGTATAAGTTTATTTTAATTATCTGAAATAATTAGTTTCTTGGTCTAAAATGCTCTTTCAATCATCACGATTAAGTATAACATTGCAGGATGCATAAATGAAGACAGTAGTTTATCTATCTCCTTGTAGCCAAATAAGCTATCCCCTAAACTGTCAAGATTAATTAAGTAACATTAATGTGACCAGAGTTTCACAGTATCCCAAAAGTGTAGATTCTCCATTAAAAAGTTTCTGCTTTCAGTTTCAGAGAGAAGAAAAATTAAATCAAAGGATCCGGATCTGCTTGGATGTCATTACTTGATGAAAGTAAAAGAAACAGAGAGGGTCTTGATATGTTTGAAATATCAAGTGCTATGGAAAGCTTTAAAGTATTTTCCTAGAGGATGCAAGTGAACATGTATATTTAACACTTTCATGAACATTTTAGAGATATAGAAACATTTATATCTAATTTTTAAAAATTTCAATTGTTAGATGTTTTTCTAAAAAAATTCAAACTTTACATGTTATAAATAAGAATTTGTTAATTTTAGTTTTACTCTGGAAAAAATACAAGCTATTTTTGGACTTTTATATAGTGTAAACCTATTCCAATATACACATTACAAAAAGATAGAAAAATAGCAAGTTTATTTTGCTTCTTAGTGCTAAATTTATTCTTCCACATAAAAGTTTGATTAGTTCTTGGTAGCTATTGGTTGAAAGGCAAAGCACAAAAGTTATGTTTCTTTCTGGGTTTAGCATTCAAAATAATTTAATGACGATGTGTTGGGAATATTGGAATAAGTACATTTTAGACTTACATTTTGTCTCCATAGTTCATCTCATTTCTACAGAATAAATCAAGAACATAATGGTTTGGTGAAGAATCACAATATTCATCAGATCAATTCACTCTTTGGACACAGAATGTCATGCAATTTAACGGAGAGCAACCAACCTCAGCTGCAGCATTGAGAAGGGCAATGTACTATGTTTTATGTAAGAAAGGCACATTGTGTGTCTCCATGACACTTTCAACCTAGGTCATTTTTGAATTATGAATCAAAACACAGAGCACTGCAGGATTAACTTGTCAAGGCTGGCAATCAGGATTTTCCTAGAATAACATTTAAGAAGCATGGATATAGAACAGAAAATGTGAATAGAAAATAAAGCACACATATAAATGATACATATGGGCATATATGTATAAATCCATCTACAATTAGAAGTACTAATATATGGATATACACAAAAGGCACAGAATAGATATAGATTGTGATATTGACATGACTTAGTTGTTAGTATAGAAAGGCTGTGGTGCAAAGTGCATTATTCCAGAAGCCACATTTTGGAAGACTGGAATACTGAAGTCTTATACAAATAGCAGGCTGCACAACCAGTTGTTACAAAGGCCTGCAGCCCCCAAATACACATAACACAGCTACGAAACAGGCTACAGAGAAAGAAACAAAACAATACTAACAAACCAAATCAGCTCTGATGGAGAGCTGAATTGGGACACCATGATGACCAGAGACGCCAGGAGACAGGACACAATCAAGGAGACACACTTGGCAGGTAATAGCGGCATGTGGCCTGGTCGGGGGCCTAAATAGAGTCTGAGCAGGGGGCAGGTCCACAAGAAATTCCCATTCCCAGGCACTGGACGGACAGATTCGGTAACCAATCAGCCAAGTGCCCGCCCCTGCCTCCAGGGATCTGGGCACTCCAATCACCTGAGCTGTGGGGGTATTTCCTTCCTCCAGCATGAAGACAAGATGCAAGACCCACCATGTGGCCAGATCCACCATGTGGCCAGATCCACCATGTGGCCAGATCCACCATGTGGCCAATATGGCGCCGGCCAGACCTGACCTCCTTACTTCAACTGTGCTGAAGAGTAAAGCAGTGGCCAAAGTATTTTCATCTTGAAGGACCATTTACTTCGGACCCAGTTTTACTTAGATGTTACATCTACTGGGATGTCCTTACACTGTTCTTAAACACAATGGGAAGTGAACATCTAACTCATTATCTACCTCTTGGTGCTAATATGTGGTTACAAGGAAAAGTGGCATTTAAGCAGGACCTTTGAAGATGTTTAGAATAGCTACATAGACCTTAGAAAGGGACTGTAAAATATTGGACTCTCTTCACAAGGGCTGACGGGTATATAGTAATTCTTAGAGAAAGATGAGGATCCTTGGTTGCAGTTAAGGAAGAGAAAAACAAGTTGGAGGGCAGAGACTTTCCTTGAGAAAATGAGTTGGTCTGTAGATGAATCATGAAGAAATGGTCATCTTCTTAAAGTCATTTGAGAGCCACTGGAGATTTAAGAGTAAAGTAATAAGTTTAGAGATAAAATTCATTAAGTACACTTTTTCAGTAAGTCATTTTTTTTCTTGTTCTAGTTTGTTCTTACATCAAATTGAAATCATTGCAGTAGGAGAAGGATATCTAGATAAATTGTCTTGGGAAATAAAAATTTTGACATTGTTTGTTTCTCAGTGTAAGTTATTCAGCCAGTAGAAGAAACTATAATTTAGATCTTGAATCACAAAGGCTCAAGTGTTTAAAGCATGGTTTCCAGATTGTGGTGCTCTTGGGAGACTGGTTCCTTTAAAAGGTGGAGCCTTGGGAAGAAAGTTAGGTCTTGGTGGCTGGGAGAGGGAGGGATATTAGAACACATCCACATGCCTTGAGAGGAATATTGAAACTTCAGTGTCCCTGGCTCTCTTAAGGTGAACAGGTCTCCATTGTACACTCACACCAAGATGCGCTGTGCCACCACAGATCAGAGTTCACGGTTAGGCCACCACAGGCAGAACCATCTAAAACTGAGTTAGAATAAACCATTTCCACCTTATAAGTTGTAGATGTCAGTGATTTGTTCCAGTGAGGGAAAGATGACTGACAGAGAAGAGCATTATCAGGTAGAACTGTGGGTTCAATATTTTTTTGGAAGCTCATTGTTTTTAATTAGTTTCTTTGGGTTTACTTAATATGAACCATTTTTTTTTAATGAAAAGAACAACATTCACTGCCTATTAGTACTGGAGTTCTAACATAGCATAGTTATGCCAGGACTTGCGCATCGGTTTTTACAGATTTGTTTTGTCATGTCATAATTAAAACCAGAAGGCAGTTATACTCCAATGATGAAGAGAACTTTCTAAAGTGGGATTTTCAGCTTCATTGACTTCAAAGTAACACATAGTAAAGGAACACTGCTAGCTATCTCTGGATTTGTTCAGATTAAATACTTTTTCAATGGAAGTTTGGGCCATGATTGTTTCTTGTTACTTTCTTGCTGAAAGAAAGGTGACTGTTATCTTTCTATGGGGACTCATAAATAATCATTTAATGAGATTCACATTTTAAGCTCTTTTGATATTTTCTAACAAATTACTTGTCATTTTAGTTAGATCAATTTATATTTCTGTTAGCAATATGGCAAGTACTCTTCTCGCTGAGTCATTCATCCTAGCTAGTCCAATAGTTGACAGGTCAATCATTTTAATTTTAGTTTTCAGAATTAATGTTAGACAGTTTTTTCATAGTCTTATTGCTTATTTGTAATCTGTACACCACTGGTATGCTCAATTTTTCTCTTGCAGTCATTGTCTTTTAAAAATTGATGTGTAGGGCTGAGAAGGTGGCTCAGTGGTAGAGTGCTTGCCTTGCATGCATGAGGCCCTGGGTTTGATTCCTCAGCACAACATAAGCAGAAAAGGCTGGAAGTGGCACTGTAGCTCAAGTGGTAGAGTGCTAGCCTTGAGCTGAAGAGCTGAGGGATAGTGCCCAGGCCCAGAGTTCATGCCCCACAAATGGCAAAAATAAATAAATAAATTAATTAATTAATGTGTAAATGCTTAATTTAAATCAGTCACTTAATGTATCATGAATATAGATAAATGTTTATTTTAGTTGATAATTTTCATTTTTAATTTTCTTTTATTTTTTATCCTAAACATAAAAAAAATCCCTTCCCCCACCCCAGTCCTGGAGCTTGAACTCAGGGCTTAGGCACTGTCCCTGAGCTTCTTTTGCTCAAGGCTAATACTCTACCATTTGAGCCACAGTGCCACTTCCAGCCTTTTCTGTTTATGTGGTACTGAGGAATCAAACCCAGGGATTCATGCATGCTAGGCAAGAACTCTACCATTAAACCACATTCCCAGACCCTACAAAATGATTTTTAAAAATTAAGACTTATTAGCTTTTCAAGGGATTTCAGTGTCATTTCTATATATCTATACAATGAATGGACTCATCAAATTTTCTGTCTCTTTCATGTTCCTCCTCCCCTTTCTTAAAACAGTTTTCAACAGGTTTTGTTGTTCTTTTCATACATTCATAAAAAGTACCTCAAGCAAATCCACATCCATTCAAGCTCACTGTTGACCTTCCCACCTTTCTCTTATACCTACCCCTTAGCATAGCTTGTTTTACTTTCCTGTGGTTGAATTGTTTCTACTTATAAGAACTGTACAAAAGAGTTTCATCATGGTAACTCATATATATATATATATATTATATATATACTATAATTTTTGCCAGATTAACTTTGTCATTTGTTCTATCTTTCCTGGCCCCATTTACCTGTTGTTGCTCAATAGCTCTCAGTGAGTTTCCTTCTGCTATCATCATATATGGTCAATACACCATATATTTCAATAGTATCTATCCTTCATGAATCTCTTTCCTTTTGTCTCTTCTCTCCTATTCTTCCCAAACAGTGTCCCTGTTACATTCATGTTGTGTGTGTGTGTGTGTGTGTGTGTGTGTGTGCATACATGTATCTGTGTGTCTTTAAAGTTGAAGAGTATTTTTAGTTTGGCTTAACTCACTCAACATAGTGCTCCCCAGCTTCATTAGTGGGTCATTTTCTTTTAAATCTTGTCACTTTTTGTACATGCATATGCAAACATTTTGCTTTTAGCCTATTAGATTAAAAAAATGTTTTGGTTTTATTAGTACTTCACTTGAACTCAGGCCTTTAGTTTGCTCAGTTGCTTACTTGGATTGCATCTTCCACTTGAATCATGCCTCCAGTTCAGCTTTTGTTGCTTTTTTGGAGATGGAGTTTTACAGATTTTTCTTTTTAGGCTGACTTCAAACCTTGAGCCACATGATCCTACAATTCTAGAATTACAAGAATGAGCCATAGGTACTGGCATACTTTATCACTTTAAAAATCTTTTCCATTTAGAAAACTCTTTACACTAGACTTTATTATGGTACATTTTGTACATTGGAGTGATTTTCAGTCTATTCTTTCAATGAAAAATTAACTGTGTATCTACAATATAACATGCAACATGCTTTTGCCTGGTGAATGATTGGTCTATAACATAGGCAGAATTCCTGACCTGGAGAAGTAGCTGCTGGCTCAAAGGGTTCATTAAGTGGTTCCTTAATTATCAATGCTAATACTTTTTCACAGGCTGAATTAAGCAATCCCTTTGTTACATATCAAATACACATGCGTAATTTAATCTACTTATACACTCTCTATTTGAGTTGTTTATTTTTTCCTTTGTATCCTTCAGCATCACACTTCTTTGTGAAAACCAAGTTCATTTTAGAACCAAGTTCTCATGTTGACTGCAGTAAATGTCATGTTAAAACATTCTTGTTTTCCCCGCCCCCAAATATTTTCTTTATTTCCATTGAGGAATCCATTGGTTTTCTTTCTTTTGGGAATTCTTAATAAGCTAATGACATCAGTGGCTCTAGTGACGGGAGAAGGAGGAAAATGGTTTGATTCGTTTGTATGATTTGCAGAGGGTAGGTGTGAATCATGCACTATTTGAAAAAAGGTATTTCCTGTGAACAGCCACAGTTCTGAGATGGAAAAGAAAAATGTAGTCTGGAATGAATGTAATAAATTAATGGGTATTCCAAGAATAATTTATTTGGGAAAATCAGTTATGTCTCTTTGGATCTTTGTACAAAGTAATTATGAAATTGTAGAAGAAGGAAGCTTTTTGTTCCAGTCTGTATGTATAGCAGATAGAGGATTAACTCAGGTTAAATTCTTGGCTCTGTTACTTAGTAAGCTATGTTACCTAAGCTATAATGGTTATTCTGTTACTTTCCCTTTTTTAAGTTCAAGTAAGTGAAATGTGAAACTTCTAACAGTATATAGTTTTACTGTATATACACAAAAATATTACAGTAGATTCACCTTCTTCTTTTCTTTCTAAATAACAACAAAAGTTATCTGTTGGTAAGAAAGAGTTTGTAGTAACAAATCCTAATTCTGCCTGAATTAATGACTTAAAAAAGATACTGTCTCAATTTTTCATAATGTCTTAATTTTCCTATGTCTAATTTTCATTTCGTATTTTTACTAAACTATGGTGCTTCCATAGAGTTTTGGACTATTTTACTACATAACACACTGTAAGCAGGATGCAATTAACATCATCTGTGGTCTATAAAATACTGCAGGTGCATTCTTATTGGTTGATAGGACACATGCTTATATAGTCTACATTGCCCAGTACTAAATAAAAGTAGTCTTATCTGTCATTTCTTTCACTTTCCCTAAGTAAAAGGAAGCCAAGGAAACTTAGTGTCAACAATCTTTTCCTCTTTAAAGGCATCTTTCAGATGAGGATATAATAGCCCCTTACAAACATTCATTATATAAACTTTACACACTGTTGCTTTGTGAGGGTCAAAATGATCATTTGAGCTGAGGTTGGCCATGGCAGAATGAAAATGTGACAAGTGGGAAGTGGATCATAATGTGCTTTCATTGTTAACACAAAGTCAGCTGTGTGGCTGGCTGGTCCTGTGAGTACTTCTGCTAGGATTTCTCAAATGCATGCTATTCTTTGTTATATCAAAAACTGTGTAGGAACTTCTTCAATTCTTAAGATATCATTTTTTTATCATTGTCAACATTGTTTGCTTATTTTTGAATAATTTACTTTATTGTTAGTATAAAGGTGATGCATAGAGTGATTACAATTACACAAATCATGTAATGAGATATTAAGTTTTATACTTTTTTTTTGGTAGGTCGTGGGGCTTGAACTCTGGGCTTGGGTGCTGGCCCTGCGCTCTTCAGCTCAAGGCGAGCGCTCTACCACTTGAGCCATAGCACCACTCCCGGTGTTCTAGTTTTTTTTTTTTTTTTGTGTGTGTGTAACACTAGTTTTATTAAACAAGCATTTTCTAACTGCCATTTTAGTGTTACCCATTATGCTGGGCATATAAAAATGAAAAGGGAGCCAGAATCATGGTTTTCATGATTGTGTCATGGGGGGGAGATCCTTTATTACTCTTTTATTTCTTCAAAGGCATCTTTTGTGCTTTTATATGTTTATATCTATTATACTACTGTCTCCTAACTCAGTTGTTGAATTTTTGGCTGTATCATGGTTTTATAATAGACAGTTTATATCCTTATATTCATCTTGTCTATAATCACAGTTTCCTGGGATTGAATTTCTAGAGTTCAATTCAGGAAATTTAAATTATATCTGATTTATTCTCATCAGTATTACATTTGTATGTAAGAACTTTTTCTTTGTATTAAGGAGTGGCCATGTGACAAGATTGGGTTATCTATGGTGGAATTTCCTCTCCCTCCACATCTGACATGTGCAGTAATCAAGGGTGCTTCTCTTGATTGTGAAGATTTACTACTTCCAATAGCAGCAATGTTGTCTGTGGAAAATGTCTTCATTAGACCTGGTAAGAAATTTATTGATAAGGTTTTTTGTTGTTGTTGTTGTTGTTTTTGTGGGTTGTGGGACCTGAACTCTGGGCCTGGGCACTATCCCTCAGCTCTTCAGTGCAAGCCTAGTGCTCTACCACTTGAACCACAGGTACCACTTTCAGTTTTTTCTATTTAAATGGTGCTGAGGAATCGAACCCAGGGCCTCATGCATGCAAAGCAAGCACTCTACCACTGAGCCACCTTCCCAGCCCTATCGATAAGGTTTTTAACAACAAAAAATCTGACACATGTAGTGGCTCACACCTGTAATCCTAGCTACTCAGGCGGTGATGATCCATAGCATTGTGCAGGCAAAAAGTGCTCAAGACCTCATCACAACAAGTAAAGATATTTCAACATGATAGTTTATGACTGTCACCCCAGCTACACAGGAACAATAAGTAGGATGATTGTGGTACAGAAAATTAGCAGAAAGTTCACATTGTCCCCCATGCCCACCATAGGCACACAGTTCCTCTCTATTATTAAAATCTTTGTATAGCCACCCCTGATATTTAAAAATGAATACAAATTAAATGTTTTTATCTATAATAATTCAGTTATCTTTTGTGGGTTTAGCTAATATACTGAGCTGAAAGAGCACAGCTTTCATAATTCTAGTCTGCTTTATCCTTTTTTTTTTTTGCTGGTCCTGGGGCTTAAATTCAGGGCCTGTCTACTGTCCAGGAGATTCTTTTGTTCAAGGTTAAAACTCTACCACTTCAGCCATAGCTCTACTTACAGCCTTTTTTTTCTTTTTGGGTCCAGTCGTGGGCC
>NW_012267313.1:645874-704583 GCF_000151885.1 Dipodomys ordii | reverse complement strand
AGTCTGGGTTGGCAGTTATTGGCTCTCAGGGCTCATATGGTGCTTTCCCAGACTTTCCTTGCATTCATTGTTTGTGTGGAGAGTCTGCAGTGATTCTAATTTTTTTCTCGTTGTAGTATAGCGATCGAGTTCAGTTGGGGTGGTTGCGGGCTGGGTTGGGCGGTGGTGGCTCTGTGTGATTCTTCTCTGTCTCTGCCTCTGTCGAAGCTGTTGAGTCAAAAGTGTCCATGCTCAGGCGGCTTCTTCGCGGGTTGTGAACTGTAGGCAGCCCCCTGTGCCTCTGGGGCCCGGGCGGCCCCGCAGGGTCCTTGTGATCGCGATCGGGTGGGTGGTCTGCCGACAGGTCCCTTTGTCACGCTGCTGGTGCTGAGCGGCTTTGGCGGGACAGAGCCTCTCTGCTCCGGTGGAGAGTGAGGGGTGGGGGTGGGATCCTCGTGGAGACTCCTGGCTGGTAGGTTTCTCTGTTCCTGGTGATCCGCTGTTCTGCAAACCAGTACCTGGTGATCTGCAAGCAGCCCCCTGTGACTCTGGGGCTCCGGCAGCCCCCACCGGGCCAGTTGGCCGGCGGCTTGGCGCACTGCCGCGCGGCCAGTAAAGGTTGGGGGAGGGGTCTTTGCTTTTCTCTGTTCTGAAATTCTTCTTTTCCTTTCTTTCTTTTTTTGTTATTTTCCGCCTCTGGTTTTTCTCTGAGTGTTCGTCTTTTTGTTGTTGTCGGTCTCTTGGGGAGATTAACCGTTGGAACTCGAACTCTCTTTTTGGTTGGAGAGAGCTGTGGCATTTCCCTACTGCCCCGTCACCATCTTGGTCCCCCCTCTCGTTTTTTTTGTTTTTGGAGATAAGAGTCTCATGGACCTTGTTGCCGGGCTGGCTTTGAACTGCGATCCTCACATCTCAGCCTCCTGAGTAGCTAGGATTACAGGTGTGAACCACCGGTGCTTGGCTAAGTTTTATAATTTTTAAAATTATGCATACTGTGTATTCAGTTCCACTGTGAAGAATGAACATGAGGAGCTCACTATTGTGTAATGAAGAAACAATCCTTGTTAAGTACCTATATTAAATAATGAACAAAAGATACTTGGGGGCTATTCATCACAGTATATTGAGTGACTTTGTAGAGAATTGATCCTCAAAGTAAATACAATAGTATAGCAACAACCTAAAATTTATATGACACTATTGCTACTATATGTATATAAATGTCAAAAATTTTATTTCATTTTATTTTGATCATAGTTCCTAATCTGAAATTCTATAACAGTAGTGATTCAGAAAGATAATACTATTTTGGAAAAATATCAATTACTTCTAAATACCTAAGATAAATCATATGCATATTATTTATCCAAATCTTTACTTATGCTCTTTGGTTAATTGTAAATAACAGATGTATTTATTTATTTCATAATGATACTAAAACATTGATAAAAATGTCAACTATCTTCAATGGTTTAGCTTTGGTCATTTTTTTTTTACCTTATAGGATTTTAAAAATTTATGTGTTTAACAGTCTTTAAAATGGGGAAACAAAGTGAAAACTTTTTGATTTTTGACTAATAGACATATAATTTACAAGTAGAATTAGTTTAGAGAAACAAAAAGGAGGTCTTTGGGAAGTCCAGGACTTACCATCAAATCTGGTGCACATAAGTGCTCAATTAATATTTGCTAAATGATCCAGAACCATTATCAAGAACTACTTTCCTTGGCTAAAATACTTGCTTATATGCTCCATTTACTGTTTCTGATAGATTCATGGCTTAAGTATTTTTTTTCTGTAATTTAAAATGGATTGATTCCTTCTCTCAAGTCTAATTTCATAGTTACACTTGTCTATCCTAAGAGCTGCAGTGAATAATAAGATTTACCTGCAGTAGACACTATCTTCCTCTTATCCTTTCTTCAATGTCCTTCTTTCCTTGTTGTACTCACAGGTCTTGCTTTGTTTTTGTTCTTGGAGTTCTAGGGATAGACCCATGCCTTTTGCTTACTAAGCAAATGCTCTGTCACAGAGCTGCATCCCCAGCCCCCCAGTTTCTTTTGACGTGACACCCATCCCCATTGTAGTAGTCATTAGTGTAGGTAGGATTGGACTGACCCCATCCTTGGGGCAGATGCTGAAGTGGTTCTAACCAAACAATCAAAACGTCCCCCTCCTGCTTGTTATGGCTCATGATCACATATGTGGCAGTTCCAGGCCACTCGAATTGTCTCATCAGTGAGCAAATGCAGAGCAGGAAGGAAGGACACGTGAAACCCACCTTCCTGGGAGACTCCTTTTGGAGGCGGAGGAAAGGCTGAGAGTGACATACACCAATGAGCAAAACCCAGAAAACTAGAAAAACCATATGAGGTCCCTGCCCGAAAGCAAGTCCTAGTGCAGGAATTTATTGGTATGTGAGCCCTAATGTCATTCTGTGTAAGCGAGTTTGTATTTGACATCCAGTTCTTCATGAGGGAAAACAATTTTTTTTTACTGATTTTAAAGATCACTAGAGTTTCTAAAGAATATTTGTATTAGGTTTTCATTTTTACAGAGAGGCACGGCTAATACTAAAAGTATATCAAATTCTCAGTCTAAAGACTTAAGTAACAAAGTCACTAGAAATCCAAGTAGATGTGTATGAGAAACTTGTAAATGCTGCCCATTTTTTTTCAAAGGCATCCATAACATTATGGGCTTTTGCATAGTGTAATCACTTCTTTTATATTTACATCACCTTCTGAACACTGTTTATCGCCATGGAGGTTAGAAAAATCTTATCACATTAACAAAGTCCATTTAGGAAATTTCTGCAAGGCTGGCGTTTTTTTTTTTTTTCTTAATTTCCTCCCAACAAGTCTATTACTATTCTGCCTTGATTTCTATCATTGTTCATTTCCAAGCCTCCTCAGCTCAAACTTTCTGTGAAGAGTCATCTAAAATGGAGAGTACATTGGGAATTCTGCTTCTCATGGCCAGTTCTATCACAAGAGGGATCAAAGGGGGTTCTGTTCTGTTTCTGTAATCAGCTATTTATTTGAGAGGGCAGATTCATAAGGGTTGGGATTATGATTAGATGTGCATACAAGGCAAGCAGATACATGGCATTTTAATTACCTCTCCACTCCAGTGGAAAAAAACTTGAGGCACAAAAAGATGCCTAAGGTTAAATTCAGTTTGATTCTCTTTACACAGCAAATAATTTGACTATCACCTTTCTTCACAGGCATTTTCTTCTTCTCTCCCTCACACCTCTGGCTTCAATCTATTTGTGTCCTTGATCATTTGATTTATTTCCAAAATACATACTTTCTGCTTATGTTAAGACGACTTCTGTTTGACAAATTCTTCTTCCTGCTGGACTCTGTATGACATAATAATGATACACGGAGTGGATGCCTATCTTTGGAATCAACCAGTTGTAGTATCTTGTTTAATTTGAATTGATTTATTGAAATCTTCAATTGACTGACCCTAATAATTCCAAACATTTGACCCCCTATAGTGACTTTATGATTTAGCGAGTTTGCAAATGAGCTATTAGAATTTTTCTCTTCCCCCTTGTTGTGAGGTGACAACCTTAAAGGAAGGGAAATGGATACATCTAGAGATTTATTGATACTCTTAGAAAATCAACCTTTAATGTCTAGGGTTAATGTATATTAGACTTAAGTTCCCATACTTTCAATGTATACACCTCTAATTTTGAAAGCCAAGCAAAAAACTCCTAGTTTAAGCCTTAATACCAGCATACCCTCTCTCTCTCTCTCCCTCTCTCTCTCTCTCTCTCTCAAACACACACACACACACAGAGCATAAAAGATTTGGAAGAAATCAGCAGAAATCTTATAGCTGTCAAGATTGTATTTAAAAATTCCATTGTTAGGAAGAGAAAGAGAATTGGAGAGGAAGAAGGATCTCAGGTAGTCTACACTGATTTTCTGTAAAGATTAGAAAAAGATCAGATTACAAATTTTTTTGTCATTTTAATTGTGAAGGTTATGTACAGTTACATAAGCCAGGTAATGAGTACATTTCTTTTTGAACAGTGTCACTTCTTCCCTCATTTTCTCCTAGTTTTTCCTCTCGCAGTCTCTCTACCCTAGAAGCTATATAGTTCATTTTCAATATAGTGTCTATCACTGCTGCATTTGTTCACCCTTTGTCCCATCATTTCTGCGCTGTCCTTTACACTCTTTCAAAATGATAAGCTTCCGTAAAGACAAAAGGTACAGGAATCAAACACAGTGACAAAAGAGAAAAAAAATACCAAAACAAAAACAGAAAGCAGAGTAACACAAACACCCTCCTGTTTCCATTTCTTGGAGTTCGTTTCAATAAACAAAAGATCAGATTTTCGTGGAGGAATTAAAATAAGGCATTCTCATGGATCTTTTATGGAAACAGAAGCTTAGAAAGTTGACAGCACATTTGTACAAAGGTAAAGGTCCCTCTTTCGTCCAGTAGTCTTGGTACTCTGCCAAGCGTCTTGACTTTTCCTCATTCCAGCTCTCCATTTTTCCAAGCAAACACCTTTGTGCTGTGTTCAAACTGTATGAGGCATGCTTCCTTGTCCATTCCTAAGAAGCAAGGTCCTCTGTCTATCTATCCAATGTAGGTAAACTTGGTAGGGCAGAAACGACTCTAGGAGGTAGCAAGATTGTGACTACTTCTACATCCTCAAGAAGGGGTGTTGACAAGGTGCAGAAAAGATGCCAGTGATATGTGTCTAGGCTCACTGGGCCTTTGACTCGATCTCAGAATTTCCTCTAGCTTGGCTTGAATGGCATTGATTGGGGAAGGACATAGAGGAAGCAGAGAAGGGCCATACTTGGGAATGGAGGAATAACAAGGACTTGTAATAATCCTATCATAGTGAATGGATTGTGGGACACCAGCACTGATATGGACAAAAACCAGGATGATTGTCCCCTTTTCTTCATCCTGGTTTAAAATGTATATGCACTATGTTTTTTCTCTTATAGCCTTTTTTATACTCATAAGCAACTCTAGGGATGAAACTTTTCTCATCACAGAAAACAGGACTTTAAACAGGGTACAACTTCATTATTTTATAAAGGTTATATTTCTTGCACATCTATGCTGTGAACCAAGATTCACACTACATGACTACTGTAATATTAATAAAATAGTATGTTGATATATTGAAAAAAATCTCCCAACTTCTTTCAAAGAATCCTTCATGTGACAAAATATAGTATTCTAACTGTTTGATGGCTGTTTGTTTCAGGTTGTAATTGTTGTTTAGTTCTTACAAATGTTGCGGCAGCAAAAAGTAGCCTTTTATTGAAACAACTGTTATTACCACCATTTCTTTGTGCCTAGATGCCAGATATCAAGAGAATTAAACTCCATCCATGTATACACACACACACACACACACACACACACACACACACACACACACACACACACACACACACCCCAACATGACAAATCACATGCTAGAATTCAGGCTCAATATTTTAGCACTATTTTCATGATGAAATAACATATGGTAAATCTCAATTTTGAGAAAGTGGAGACAGTGTGGAAAGAAAGAGGTAAGGGGCTAGAGGTCTGCTTTCATGGTCTGCTTTCTCTGAATCTAATGCTTACCTTTCCCTAGCCTCTGCTTGAATCAGTTCCAAGGCCCAGGGCTAGTCAGGAACAGAATAGGCAAGATTTAAGACTGGGATCTGGCAAAGGCAGTTGGCTTAGGTGTATTTTATGGCTGTTTTTTGATTCGTGCTTCTGTGATTTATTGTCAACTATTGGAAGGTAAGTTGTCCTTTGTTTTTCCCTGATATGGTATATAACTCAAAGACAGCACTTACCATATTGTTCTTTCCTGAAGATATTGTTGCAAAGGAGGAACATTTCCTTATTTAACTTTGAAATGTATAGAACTTACCTATAAAACTGGACAAATATTACTTCCATAAACTCTTTGAACACATGTCTCACACAAATGTCTACAAAACTTACATATAGTGAATATTAGCTCATCTTCAAGTATATAGATACTTTAAATTGTATATGCACTATTTTTTCTCTTATAGCCTTTTTGATACTGATTATGTGGATCTCTAAGTGTTCTTCTTTGATTTGACCACTTCTCCTTATTTATGTATTTTTTAAAATTTTATTTTCTTATGAAGATGTTGTGCAGAGAGGTTACAGTTACATCAGTAAGGTATGAGTACATTTCTTGTCAGGCATGTTACCCCCTCCTTTGGTTTTCTCCCACTATCCCTTCCCTCCCCTACTTCTCCCAGGTTCATTTCCAACATAGTGTCTTGTGAGTATCATTGTTGCAATGGGTCATCCTGTCTTATTTATGTTTATACTAAAGAGTTTAGATTGATTCAGATGTCCATAACATATTCCTGTAGCTAGCCTTGGTAGATGACATAATGAAAGCTACCTGCTACTGTGTGTGAAGGTAGAGTTGGTAAATATTGAATGAAAATGAAAATATGTCTGCCTTCTATTAAATTAAAGAAACTTAAAATATGTCTGAGAAGACAATCAAAATTCCAATATTTCAACTAAAACTTACCAGGGTAAGTAAATGCAAGACCCCACAAATGGAATAGAAAATGGAGTAAATGGAGATCATGTGGTAACTGCCCCCCAAAACAAAGGGGAGATCAACCACATGGGGTAGTACATTTTTTCCCTCTTAAAGTTTTTACTTTGGCATAATTTCAGACTTAAAGTTGAAAGAATTTAGAGGATGCTCATATGCTTTTCTCCCAAATTCTCATAAACAAGCAACACTAAACTGAAAGTTGAGTACATGATGCTGTCTACCTTTAAATATTTCAAATGTATATACTAAAATCCAGAATCTTTAAAAAAAATACTATGTGAAAAGTTTGTTTACAAATACTGATGCACCGGGCCGGGAAGTTGGCTCAGTGGTAGAGCGCTTGCCTTGCATGCCTGAGGCCCTGGGTTCGATTCCTCAGCACCATACAAGCAAAAAGAATATAAGCCGGAAGTGGCGCTGTGGCTCAAGTGGTAGAGCACTAGCCTTGAGCTGAAGAGCTGAGGGACAGTGCTCAGGCCCAGAGTTCAGGCCCCACGACCGGACCCAAAAAACAAAACAAAAATACTGATGCACCAATGTGACACATAACTAATATCTAATATAATAGTTACCTATCTAATATAAACATATATTTTAAATTGTTTCAATTATCTTATTTATAGAAAATAAACAAAGGCAACCAAAGCTGTTTCAGTTTCAGGTTTTTTGAACACTAACACTTAGAATTTGAAAGTATTGTGTTAAGTCATCCTCAGTGTGAACTTCCCAGGACCTAGGCTGTGCATTTTGGGTAGGAATAGCACAGAAGTCCTTATAGGCCTCATGTGAGAAGCCACATGGCAAATGTGTACCATCACTGATGATGGCTGACCAGTTGGCTAAGGTGGTATGTGTCAGGTTTGTTTCACTAAAAATTTATTAGTAATTTTTCATTGTAACTAGTAACTATTTTGTGGGAATAAAACGTTGAGTCTACGTATATATCCTATGAGTCATCAAACTATTAGGCTAGATTAGTGTCCATTAATGATTTCTCTTAAGCATATTAACATGGTTCCATAAGCCAAGATTTTTACAAAAGAGGTATTGTCTTTTTCTGATTCAATTTCATTCAATTATTTTATTTTTTCTTTATGCACAAATTAGTAGATACTAGCTTTTCTTTTTTTCTCAAATGAAAATTGCTTACTATATATATGCTTTGCTTTTTTTCCCATTTAACAATATATCCTAGAGGTTGTTCCATATTGCTGGATAAACTCCTTACTCATTCTTTGTTTTAGCTACATAGTTCTCCACAGTATGAACATACTAGAGTTTACTCAATTATTCTTCCTTAAATGAGTACTTAGGTGGTGACCAATATTTTAAAACTATCACCAATACTCTAGTAATTTTAATAATCATGTGCAGATACATTTTATGTATTGGTAAAAGTGTATTCAGGATAAAATTAAAATTAAATGAATGATTTATCAAATATTAAAATTAAGAATCTCCAACCATGAAGATTTTGTACATACCAACCAGGAATTTATACTTTTGCCAAGTGATAGGTGAAAAATATCATCTCAATATAATTTTACCTAACATTTATATATCTTGTTATAAGTGAAATTGATTACATTTTCATATTATAGAGTATCTTTGTATTTTCTGCCCTTGACTACATATTTATGCATACATGTGTGTATTTGTACATATTTGAAAAACATAAGTTGCAAGTATTGTTTCCTAATTCTTTGATTGTCTTAATTTAGATTTTAAATATTTGGTTATTTTGCTGTGTTATTTTATTTTTTAAATTACATTATGATGTTCCTCAATATTTTATTGTGTCTGAATTTTGAGACCTAGTTAGAAAGCCTTTGCCTACATGCATGTTAAAAAGGATTCAAAATTTCTGTTAGTACTTCCACAATTCCATTGTTTACATCTAGATGACTAATTATTTTGGAATTCACTTTTATAGCATAGCATACATATTTGATTTTTTTTATTATTTTTCTAAATAGACAGTTGTCCTATTTATTTAAATCTAAAGTTGCTCCAGATTTTTGAGATGTACTTTCCTATATACTATTTTTTCAGCCATCTCTGGTGATTCTGTTTTAACAGAACAATAATTCTGGAAAACACTGAATAAGTGGAAGGGTGACCAAGTCTACGTTGAGATGACTGTAGATTTTAGAACCATTGATTCTTTCCTTGAAAGTAAGGAAAAATGGAGACAAGAGGAGAGGAGGGGAGAATCTGTACCTTAGTTAAAAAGCTATCTAAAGCAGGAAGTCCCATCAAAGATACTGTTCTTATATTTAGAGCTGAGTTTGGGAAGGCAAGGAAGAGAATGAAAATAAGAGCTGGTTTTTCCACTTAGAGGGGTGGTTGATTTACTTGACCTTAAAGGTCTCCTCCATGGACTTTTATGGTTCTATGAATCATCCTCTGACTCAGGCCAAGCTAGTGATGAAATAGTGGAGAGGTGTGGAGGTCAGAGGTGAGTTGGAGATGTGGTGAGTGGGTGAGAACAAGGGTTAGAGGGGAGACATTTCAAATGACAGAACACAGAATCAGGAAATACATTTTTTCCTCTTTCAAAACCTAGCTTTACAGATGGAAAAGCAAAGATGAGTGTGAAAGGAAAGAAATATGGGGTGCATAGGAAATGGCATGAGAAAGTAAGGGTTGGTATGGTGAAGGATGAGTTCCAGTTGCTTGAACTCATCCTGGCTAGTGTTATGTGCCACTGTTTTAGTAGTAAGGACATTGCCATTGTGGACATTGCCATTAGGTGAGTGATTTTGCCAGTTTATCTGCTTGGTATGTATACCTCAAAAAGAAAAACTACCTGAACTGGACACTGTAATATAAAAGCTGCAAAATTTTCTGAGGAGAAAAACACTATGTATAGTGCTTTTTTATATTGTGTTTATATATTTAGTATATATATATATTTACTATATATATACACGTCTGTTGGTTATGAAGCTTGAACTCAGTGCCTGGGCACTGATGCTAGTCTGACTGCTAGGCTAGTGCTCTACTGCTTGAGCCCCAGCACCACTTCCAGTTTTTTTTTTTAATTTTATTTTTTTGTCACTTCCAGGTTTTGAGTGGTTAATTGGAGATAAGAAACTTATGGGGACTTTTCTGCTTGGGCTGGCTTTGAACCATGACCCTCAGATTGCAGCCTCCTGACTAGCTAGGATTTCAGATGAGAACCACTGGTGCCCTGCAACCCTATGTTTTGAAATAATTTTTGAGTGCAGTCTTAGGAGAGATATGCTAAAGGAGAAATAAACTTCTCCTCCATGGGAAGATGTTTGTACAGCCTTAAAAGTAGTTTGCAGGAAATTGTTATTATTTAGGTAGGGAGAAGTTGAGTTTGCTAATCTTTGCATTTGACAGAGGATGTAACCTGTTGATTTTGTCTTAAATACTCTGACAATGATAGAGAAAATAAGAAGATCTGGTAGTAAAAATGCGAGGGGCACTTTGGTTACTTAAAGGGGGATGTACTGCTTGTTATTATAAAAATGACTAATAGAAAGACTCACTGTAGAGTCTAAACTTCCTTGCTGCCGTGATGGGCTCTTCCTGTCTCCATACAGGAAAAAATTTGATTGGGAAAACTCATGTGCAAGCAGAGTCATGAGTAAGGAAATAACGTTCACCTTCAAATGACCTCTGTGGTTTCCTTGCCCTCCTGTGTTTAGTGAACTCGGTTTCATTTTACTGAAATTTTGAATGACTAAACTCAAAAAAGCAAGACAGCCAGCTACTGTTCCAACCTGCTGTGCCCCATGGAGCTCTTCCTTTCTGAATGAGCCAAGAGAATTTCCTTCATTTGCCTTTGACTCTTAGTTTTCATGTCTTTTAGGGGCATGCACTAATTTGTTGAAAACCTACTCTGAACCCAGCACTTGAGGACTTCTTTTGGGCTTGGATGGAGCTTAGTGGTTAGTATGCTTGAGGTCCTGGGTTCCATCTGCAATACCCCCAGAAATAATTTAAAAGGATACTTTTCAGTAGACAATGTAGTCTATTTATATATTTTATTGTTGTCCATACAGATGCTCCAACAGAGCAGGAACTTTGTTTACTCTTTTATTCCTGTGCTAAAACAGAGCCTGCCACACATTACAGACTTAATATTTGTTTATATGAAGAAACAAATGTGTCATGAGTGGATGGAAATGGACATAAAGATGAATAAGACAGAGCGTCTGACCCTCAAGGATTTCACACTGGTGGATGAGGATGGCAACAGACACAAAGACAAATGATTATAAGTTATTTTATTATTATTATAATTTTTATAATTATTATTATAATTATAATCTTTCAGTAGTTGTACAACTTGTCAGCTTATAGCACAACTCCTGATCAGTTTCACCCCTTTCATCATTCCCCCCATCTCTGCGACCCTACCCATTTCCTCAAGTAATTGTAAATGAATTCAGTAGCTCAGTGACCCATTTTCCACCTTGCATTTGGTGAATGTGATGGAAAAATACGACACAGATCTGACTGTATTATTAGTAGCTCTAGTAGAATTCTATTTTATTAACTTTTTCTTGTCTTCTCTCATATTTTGCTGATCTGATATTTAGCATTGAGACAGGGCTAGGCCTGCTCAATAGTAGAAGTATGAACTTATTAATAAAAAGGTTATGAAGAGCTCCACTTCATGGTATTCATTAACAAATATTTTCTGATTTGAATGCATGCAATATTCAGAAAACCTCCTGAAATAATTACAGTTGTTGTGTCCTTTTTATAGGTTTAGAAGCTGAGACACAGTGAAGTCAACTGATTTGCCAGTGACACACTGCTAGGAACGGATGGGACTATAACTGAATCCAGGCATTTGATCTTGGTGACATCTTAAAAGTGTTCTAATGCTTCCTCTCCATTTCCCACCAGAAAATACTTTCAGGACTTTCTTAACACAGAGTATACATGTCTATTAATTTTTTGCCAGTCCTGGGGCTTGAACTCAGAGTCTAGGCACTGTTCCTGCGCTTCTTTGTGTTCAAGGCTACCACTCTACCAGTTGAGCCACAGTGCCACTTCTGGCTTTTTCTGTTCATGTGGTACTGAGGAACGAACCCAGGGCATGCATTCTTGGCAAGCACTCTACCAGCTTTATTAAATTTAACATGCAATTTGTCTAGGGATATTTACAAGATAAGAAGCATTAAGACAAAATAATAAATCTCTAAGGCAGATTCCTGTAGCTCATGACTATAATCCTAGTTGGTAGGCTGAAATCAGGAGGGTCGCAGTTCTGGGTCAGCTCAGGGAGAAAAGTCTATGAGACTTCATCACACTAGAAGAAGCTGGATGTGGTGGTACACACCTGCCATCTCAACTCTGGTAGGAAGACTAAAACAGAAGAAGTAAGGTCCAGACATGAGCCTCAGAAGAAAGTGAGACTCAGTCTCACTATTAACCAGTGCAAATAAGGGATGAAAAGCATGGCTTGGTGGTAGAGCACCAGTATCATTTTCTCTGTTACTTAGAATGCAGAACGATACGCAGTCTTAAGCAGGAAGCCCAGGGATGGCACAGCACAAACTAGGCTTTCTTTGTAAGACAAGATGTCAGGAACCCATTGCTCAACTTCAGCCTCTCACTGACTTGCAATCCCAGATTTAAAAAATATCTATTACGTGTGACCTTGTTGTAAGATGAGGGCACACCCTGCATTGTGAATCTCAGAGCAGATGTGGGGTTAGATCCTGTAGGTTCACTTATTGCTTCCAAGTGCCTCAAGGGAATTTACATTCAATCCTCAATGAAGAAAGGGAAATGAGTTCAGTTTTCTCCTCATCAGGAAGTTTTCTCTGTGTTTGGATGAATACAGATTAATAATGTGAGTCATCTCTTAAAACAGCTCACAGTGGGTTCAGATGCTTTGGGGCTTTTCCTTTATTCAAACTCAGGGTCACTATGCTCTTTGCTGACAGTTTAATGTATAATCAGAAAAATTCAGTTTTTCTTGGTCCAGTTCCAAACCACAGATCTTTCTTTTTCTCCTTCATTTCTGTCCACTCTACTGTTTCCTCTCTGGGAATTGCAGAGAGGACAAGACAATTTGTAGACAACAAGATTCTATTTATTAATCATAATGATTAACTGGCCAAGTTTGGGAAGGCTACCATTGAGTCAAAAGCTACATCCCAGAGGTCTCCCAAGTGAGAAATTGCAGAAGATGTCAGGTGTTTCTGAGTGGTGTCATTTGGTTTTATGAAATTTCCTATGAGTAATACAACAAGTTTAAGTCAGGTGTCTTTTGTACAGAATAATTTTCATTTTCTTTCATTTTTAGAGTCCGAAGAGCAGGAATCACCTTGTTTTAATTGTTGTATGAAGCCCATGCACCATTAACTGAATAATAACATGTTATATATCACTCAGAGATTATTAAGATTTTAATGTTCAAAGCCATAGAATTTTAAGAGACCACTCTCTCTAGCTCTTAGCAAGGAAGAAGCCATTGTATAATTTATCCCTTTCATAAACATCTGCTCACCATGTTGAAGTGGTAGTTCCCTGTCAGCATGGAACCTAAAATCTGGAGAGAATTCAGTCCCTGAACAGGTAAGGACACATCAGTTAGTATAGGAGAATTTTATTTAACAGGATTACAATTACTATTAGTGGTCAAGGATATAAAGGCAGAGAGGAAAATTTTAATCTGTGTTGCAGCCAGTGGTGATGGAAGGCAGCGCCTAAAGGGATTGGAGAAAAAATAGTAATTATGATGAAGATTTCTCTTGTTTTTGAGCTTGTGATACTTCCGTCTCAAAAGGAAACAATGGCTTTTCGCTTTGGTTCAGAGCACAACTATTTAATCTGGTTGCTGCTGGAATAGTCTAAAGACTCATAGTAGGCAGGGAGAGAATGTTGGCACAGTTTATTTTTGCTTACACAGATTTAAAACACTGACTTCTTTTTAGTGTCTCTCTGAAGGTATTTTGTTTAAAAACATTAATAAATAAGAACAATGGAAATGCCAAGAAAAGAGGCACTCACTATCTGAATATCAAGAAGCCGGTATCAGTTAGATCTGCCAAAGTCTGCAATAGCATATGGAAGGGGCTATAAGAAACTCTGTTTCTTGACATCATTTCAAACTGGAGTGACTGATCTGATAGTGAAATGAAAGAAGGCAGAGCTTCGACTAACAACAGCAATGAAGGAAAGATAGTGAAGATTATCTATCTTTAAATTTCTTTGTCTATACTTTTTTTGCTTATACATTTCATGGTAGACTATTGACAACATAGTAAGGATGAAAACATCTAGTTTAGTTGTTTCTGGTGAATATATTCTCATAAACCATAGTATACTAGTAAAAAGCAAGAAATTTCAAAATTATTACATGACAATAAAATTATAGTGAGACATAAATTTACACTGAACATATGGAACAGATTCCCCAGAATAAAAGACAACACCGGGTATGTTTTCAGAATGTTTTAATTTGAGAAGTTGTTGACTGGATGAAGGTCTTGCTTTGCTCTCTTAATAGAAACACTCAGAGGTAACCCCACGAATCCAACTATAACATTGAAGGTGAACTCTTTCCTTATCCCCCTAATCTCATCCATTGCCAGCATCTGATATTATTTTGATATTCAAGTGGGGATACAAAATACAGATTCACTATATTTCTTACTTTCCAGAGGTTTTGCATTTACAGCCAAATGAGTAGATTGTTCTGTGTGTTCTTCTCACTTACATGTTAGAAAAATATAGGTCTTTCCTTGCAGGGCCAAAGACTTTGATGCGCTTGATAGTTGTTTTCACCTTTTAAGAAGTTTAGATTATCATTATCAATACAATGAACGTAAGAACACATTTGATTCTATATGGTGAATGCTGAATAAGAATAATTTGTTGTTGTTAGAATTCTTTATTGGAAAGAAAAGTAAAAACATGATAGACAGCTGAATAATGTAAATGTAGAGTATAGTCCCATTAATGAGTGGAAGTTTTAACATTAAAGCAATTTGGAAGTGATCTAATTTTCCTAAATAATCAGATGTTTCTGAGGTAGTACATCAGAGAGTGCACTAAGCAAGACAGGGTGGATGGGAAGGAGGGAAGGAGAGAGGGAAAAGGAGAGAGAAAGAAGTTGAGGAAGAATGAGAGAGAATTCTCTCTCTTCCTGACTCTCAGGTAGGAGGCTTTGAGGCAGGGAACAGCTGGCACCTAAGCAGTAATACCTAGCAGGTCTTTCCGGCACAGGTCAGCAGGCCTAACTTCTGGGACGCCAGTGGATCCGAAGACAACCAAGGTGAGTCATGGAAAGAAGACAGAAATGATTTGTTCTCCAAATCCTTTTGAACTCTTGCTCTGTGGGTGGGCCAGGGCTGCAGGTGTCTGTAGTCAGGAGAGACAGGGCCTCACTGAGATCAGCTTTCAGTTAGCTGCTATCTTCACCCCTTGTCTCAAACTATTCAACCAATATTGCATCTTTAATGCTTAAGCTCTGGGGCAGGTGGCTATTGTAAGGCTACTAATTAGATAAAGGGACTGATTTGTGCCAGGATGCAGATAATGCATGGAATGGTGCCAAGACCCAGAGCTCAGGAGTTTATGACCCCCAGCTACCATGACAACCATGCCTATTCAGTAAGAGAAGGGTTTTTGTTGTGAGGTAGGAAGCAGCACATAGGCAGAGCATCAGTTTTTGTGTGACTTGAAACTAAAAACCAAAAATGGAAGTGAAGGGGTAAGAAGGCAGACTTACACTAAGTTTTCTATATAGAAACATGTAGATTGTGCCATGAGTTCCTTCTATTTACATGTTAGACTACACAGAGCCTAGTGCAAGAAGATTCACAAGTACATGTTTCCTTCCATAGGAAGGCTGTACGGTGTTGGTAGGGAAATGTAATAATACTTGGAACTTAGAGTATGAAGACTTCGTATTCCCATCAACCATTGTGAAAGACTGCCCAACACAGAGACAATAGACAGAGTCCTTAGAAAAGGCTGAATAAGCTATACACAAAATGTTGTTCTGGACTTGCCCTAACACAGTATAAAAGCAAACACTGATATAATCAATACTGTCCCTAAAAAAGTTCCACAATACTAAAAGAGCATAACAAAATCCTGGAGGCCAAAGTATAGTATTGGCTAGTACTCTTAAGCAAATGAAAGATTATCACACATTCCAAGAAGCAAGAAAACAATACCCATAAATATGAGGAAAATAAATTGCTAAAAATCTGAAAATACTTCCAAACTTAGAAATGAACCAGATATTAGACTTAGCAGATAAAAGATAAAGGAAAATAGGAAAGCAATAAGGAAATAGAAAGTACTATTGTGGATATACTAGAGTTGAAAGATAAAAAAATTGAACAGCAAATACAATGGAAATGAATAATATGACATAGATATAAAATAAAAGACTCATATACTGGGACAAGCAGAAAAGGTAAAAATCTATGTACATATGACCAGATAAGATGATATTAAGCTAAATGAACTCCAAGATAGGGACACAAATAGTTTTTTTCTTTCTTGCTATTGGTCCTAACATTATTTATAATGTACCATGTGATTTTTTTGTTTCTTTGTATGTTCCTCCCCCACGGAATAACCCCTGTTTTCACTATATTTGATGTTGGTGCCCTGCATTTTGTATATATACTTCTCTAGCTTGGGGAAGGGAAGGAAAAAAATGCTTAAATAGGGATACAGGTTGACCCATTGTAACATTGAGATGTACAAGACACTACATTGAAAAATGAACTTTACAATTTAGGTGTGTGTGGGGGGGAGTGGGAAGGTGAGGGAGTGTAGTTGTGGAGGTCGGAGGGAAGGGATGGTAGGGGAAAAACAAAGGAGGAGGTAACAATGCTTGATAGGAAATGTACTCATTACCTTGTTCATGTAACTGTAACCCCTCTGTACAGTATTTTTACAATAAAAAATAAAAATTAAAAAATTCAAGTAATGAGGTACAAAATCAGCAAAAAAATGGCATGACAGAAAATTAGCTTAAAAGATAATTTATTGCTGAAAATTCTCTAAATTTGATCCAATATTATAAATCCACAGATTTAAGAAGGACAGTAAATCTGAAGTAGAAGAAATACAAAATAAATCATACTAGGTTACATTTCAATCATTAAAATTCATAAAAATCAGCAATAAAGAGAAACATCAAAACAGATAATGGAAGATGAATAAATACTTGTTAAACACAAAGATGCCAACACAAAGATGGCAGCTGATTTGTTACAGTAAATAATGCAAGCTAGAAAACAATGGAACACCATCTTTAAATCTTAAGTAAAAATGAGTCAACCTAGAGCATTTGAAAATAACAATAATAATGCCTTTTGTTTCAGACAAATGAATGCTAAATGCATTTACTAATAACAGATGTACATTGCAACTAATATTAAAGAAAGTCCTTTAGGTAGAGGAAAAATGATACCAGAGTAAAACCTGATATACATATGAGTAATATAATGATACTATTTGTTTAATTTAAAACTCTTAAATATGTGCTGGCTCTTGCTTGTAATACTAGCTACTCAGGAGGCTGACAACTGGAGGACTGTGGCTTGAAGCCAGTCCAGGCAGAAAAGTTGGCAAGACTCCATTTGTAAATTAACCAGCAAAAGGCCAGGCATGGCTTAAGTGGTAGAGTGTCAATCATGAACAAACAAGACAGGCAAGTATGACACCCTTGAGTTCAAGCCTCTGTACTGGCAAAGCAAAACAAAAACAAACTCTTGGCAAGAAAATGAGCTTTTATATGACTGGAGTGATTAAAATGACAAGTCTAAATGTGCTTGAGATGGACCATTAGGAAGCATGCAGTATTTCACTGTGAGGTTTAATAATAATTTGCTACTTACTATTTACATTGTTGCCCTATTTTCACTTTAGTAAATACTGAATTAGTAAATAAACTGAATTTTAATTTGCCATTAAATTTTGGTTTATAGAGGCATTATTATATTGATTAAATATTGACTGAAATATGAACATTTTATGTTGTTGTATATTATGAACATTATTTTATATTGTGAACATTTATATTGTTTAAAATAGATTAAAAATATGAGCATTTAAAAATTTGTAATGATTTAAAGCAAAACAACTTACTATAAATGGAGTTTCTGAAAGAGCAAAATGAAAACAAAGTACAGTAGGTGAGGGGAAAGGAATATTTGCCATTGTAAAATTCTTACAATAGTTTATGAAGTGACTCATAGTTTTAGAACTAGATTTTTAGATACGCATTGCAAGGCCAAGTGTGGTGTCTCAGGCCTAAAATCCCAGTTACTTGGGATGGAGAAATTGGGATGATTGCAACCTAGGCAAAAATTTAGCAAGATGGTGTATGTCCTTAATCCTAGCCATGCAGAAGGCTATAGGTAGGATCACCACTTCAAGCCAGTCTAGAGCAAAAATGCAAGACCTTATTAAAAATAGTTAAGGCACAGAGAGCAAGGAACATGGCTCAAGTGGAAGAGTACTTGCCTAGCAAATGCAACTCCCTAAGTTCAAAGTCTACAGTAGCCTCCAAAAATAAAACAGATATAAAGAAGTACAGTTAGTAAACCCATTTTAAAGATAAAATGGAATAAAATAACCTTCAACAAATCTAAAAGGAGACAGGCAAAAAATCTGATGAGGAAAAAAAAACTGTTTCTGTTAAACAAAAATAAATAGCGAGTTACATATTATTTAAAAACTTTTTTCTAATAGTCACATAAAGGGTAAAATATACAATTAACTTAATAATTTTAAACCATTTAATAGTCATTTGATTTAACCCCAAACACTTAAAGTCAATATAGAAATTAGAATTGATATCTTTTTTTAAAGTATAAGACTAAGTGCATTTTATACTTAAAGTTTATTGCAGTTTTTTTCAATTGCTCATTAGCTGCTTGGAGCTAGAGACTATTAAATTGTACAGTGCTAACTTAAACATGATCATTGCAAGTCCGTTTGTTACATTGCATTAAAACAACTATATGCTACTTATAGGAAGCCCATTTTATGACACAGATGTGATGAAAGTAAAACGGTATAAAAGATATGCTATGTAGACTCTCACTGACAGAAGATTGAAGTTGCCAAGTGAATATCAAAGTAGAACTCAGTAGGAATACACTAGAGTATATGAGGAATAATCAGGGACATTTCATAATGATAAAGGAGTAAATTTATTTAGACAATTTAAGCTTAAATGTTAATGTATCCTGAGTTTCAAAATAGATGAAAAGATACCTAATAAAAATGAAAGAACTAGACAAACCAATCATTGTAGTTGGATAGTTCTCATAGCCGTCTTTGTTGGTAGACAGAAACATCATTGAGAGAAAGAAGACTAAATAGCACCATTTGCTCAATTGACTGGAATTTCTCAGAACAGTTCACTCAACAATGGCAGAATAAATATTCTTTTCAAATACATACACATCTAGCCCTTTTTTATTTTGAGCTCATTTTTCATCCAGGATCTCAGGTTTTTTGCTTAAGCCAATCTTGAACCTTAATCCTTTCTACCTCTGCCTCGAATGAGATTACTGATATAAACCACCATGTCTGGCTTTCTTATTTGAGTTAGGGTCTTGCTAACTTTTTGCCAGAGCAGTCCTAGAACTTCAGTCCTCTTCATTTCTACCTTCCAGGTGGCTTGAATTAAGCCATTATGCCTGGATTATGTCTACATATTCTTATTGAATTGATTATTCTAACTCATTCAGCCTTTCTTCTAGTGCTAGATTTTCAGATTTCTTTCAGGCTTTGCTAGCATAAAATTATTATAATATGTTCTCACAGGCATATAATTTTTTCTTGTTCATACGTATAATAAATTGCTCATCACATGCTTATGGAGTCACTGTTTACATGTAAATTAAAATTTTTGATGGTGACATACATATGTGTTCAAAAAGCTTTTCCAAAACTTATATGTTGACTTTGATAGTACATACTTTCTTATCTCCACTGATTCTAGGAATTATAAACTTTCTAGTCCTCATCTATATGAAAGGTAAAACAATACAACCTTGCTGGTTCTGCAAAACTGTGGTATTTCTCTTGCATCTATACAGAACATTGGATGTTAGAACTGAACTTAGATGTCTCTTGTATCTCTAACAACGAATGAAGATGTGTTAGGCTGCTGAGAGAAATAAACTTTCTTTTTCTTTTCTCAAGGAGTCATTCTCTTTCCTTTCAGGATTACAAGGCAGTATGTTTTCTATATAGCTCTCCATATTAGATCTTAGAGAAGTAGAATGTATCCACGTGCCTCTTGGAGTTCATGCATTTAGTCTCTTCTTTTAGATGCTTTTGCTCTCCCAGTGTTCCCTTCCCCCCTGGGTATTTAATCATGTAGACAACAAACCAGCATTACATGTGATTCTCCTAGTAAGGCCATATGGTTTCCCTGAATGGGGATAGATGGAGGAATTTATTGACTTTGATCATTGCACTATAACAAATACAATTATGGCATGGGAAATTTCCTACTAGAGTTCAAGAGAAAATGGAGTAACCCCCTCCCTTGGATGATTTGTGCGTCTGAATGAATCAGGAGCTTTCCATAGACCCCATCCTCTTCCATATGTAATCATGGAGATGATGTGCCATATGCATCCCTGGTGAAAGATACCCCCTTTCCCACTGCCAATCAAATAACCACTCCTTTATAACGGAGGGAATGATCTAGCAGTTGAAGTGTTGACTTTGAAACACTTTGATTTGGTGGCATCTTTCAAAGTTTCATCAGGATTGACTTAGTCCTTCATTCTGGAAATATCACAACCACATGGTACCTTAAGCTATTACAGAGGGCTGCTTTTGTAAGAAACCCAAAATGCAGAGGCCCCATCTTCTCTAATACTGCTGATCATGACCATATATCCTAAGAATCTAAAATTCTGACCTTAGTTATGCCTCGTAGGTTTTGGAATTTTAAACAGGGAATGAAAGCTGAACACCAAGTTCAATTGTTTGGAATTGTACTTCATGAATTTTTTCATATAATGAGCATTTTTATTCTCTAGTAGTACCTAGGAACCAATAGGTCCCTTTGTTTAACTCTACTTGAGTGTTACTTTCTGAAATCCTAGAATAAGAAACCCTTTTCAGAACTTTGAATTCTTAAAAAAGGGATAAGAGAACACTCACACTCAGTTAGAATTCCTTCCTGACGCAATGTTTCCAGTGGAGGGAATTGTCAGTTTGATGCTGCTCCCTTTGCCTGGGCTCTCTGAGGACAGTCATTCTCCCTATGGTGACCTCTAGCTTTGGTTAAATAATAATAAAATAATGGCAGAAATCTCCCAAGCCAACAAACAATGTCCTACATCATAGCATGATATCTGAGGCAGATGTGTAGATGTAGGAGCAAAGAACTTCAGAAGGGTCTCTGGTGTACAGGAAAAGCCTTTGGATGTGCACACAGCCTGCTGTTTTCACCTCTTGGTGGCGAATGGATCAAGCTTGTTTTCACACTTGATGATGTCCCATGGTCATGCTGTCCACCAGTAGGCCAATTCCCCAAGACTAACAAGTTATGCTTCATACAGACCTGAATTAAAAAACCTTGAAATCCAAAAAAAAGATAGCAGCAAGGAAGGACTTTTCTTTCAGGCTTGATGAAAATGGCAGCAGTTTTGTGTCTCATGGCATCTCTGAAGCTTCACTCCCTGTTGTTCCCGGTAGCCTAGCACCTTCAAAACTGGAGAGTTGTTTCACCTCTCTTGTGCATTCCCGCTTGGAGATGGCTACCATCCTGGCCTTCTGGGTTCTGGGAAGTTTCTCGTCTGTTTTCTATCTTGTGCTCTTGTCTGGTGAGTCTGTGGTAGAACCTCCCAGTCTTTGGAACAGATAAGTGTCTCTTCAGCAGCTGATCTCTATTAAACAATGCATGCTTTTTCCTTTTATTTTTTTCTAACATCTTTTCTAACATCTTTGCCAGTGGTGCTGGTCCCTCTCATTCAAACTCCATTAAGGAATGGGATCTTTGTGAATTTTCCTTATAACACAGCCGTAGGTCTCAAGAAGGGCCCTTTCTCCACATCAATCACCATCTGTTGAGAGTCCTGGGCAGACCATTTTAATTGACCAGAACCAAATCTACTTGTTCGATCACGGAAACTGAAGGCTATTAGATTAGTTTTCCTTTGCTCACTTTGCAGAATTAAAGATCAAACATGTAAGCACACTGTTACTAAAATGTAATAAGCCAAGTAATTTCAAGAGCTTTCTGGATGGAAGTTCAGACATCATGATGAAAATGTTTTCAGTGCTAATGGAGGGTTCTATGGAACTTTTATCTTTCTCTCACATTACTGACATTGACAAAAGCATGAACAGATGGCCAAAAGCTTTATCTAACTGAATTAATATAGACAGACTAATTTTCAAGGTAGTTTGACTAAGCAATATTCTTATCTGTGAAATAGGACTAATATGACTCATATCTTAGACACCTTGTGAAGCTTTAATGAAATAATCCATACACTAGGAGCATTATGTGTCAAGAATGTAAATGTTAGCCAAAACAGTCTCCTTAGTATAAAAAATATGCAGGATGCATCCTTAGTTAAATGCAACAAAATAATTAAATAGAAACTGGGAGCGCGGATCATTAACATAGTGGTTGGCGTTGAGTTCAATCCTCAGTACCATAACAAAGGACGACAAAAAAAAAAACTCCAAGACTAGGTAAAATGTAAACCTTGGGAAGGATAGGTGAGAATGTTGAAAGGGATGAAATCGATCAAGTGCATTGTATTCATAAACTGCTTTGGGGAATGGCAACGTTTTTGTACAACTTAAAGATAATAAAAATATTAAAAACAATCCTAAGCATGGATAAATCAAATAGCTAAAGAAAAAACTGAAAAATTACATATGGGAACATCATAGTTTTATAGTTTCTATTGGTGGATTGTGTCATGCTGCAGCTAGAATAAACATTCTCCTCTTTCCCTTCCCCCACTCCTCCATCAGGCTTGATGCAATGTGTCTAGTGTTAAATTCGTCAAGGAAAATCAGAGGAACACATGTGACTGGTTTAGCTTTTCATGCCTTCTGCACATATAATGCTCAGAACCCTACTAAATTTTGCTGAGATTTTCCCTTTTTCTCTGGAGTATTCACTAAAACAAGAGCTTTTAAGGGACAGAGATTATGTCATTATCATTATCATTATTATTGTTGTTATTTTGTACTGGTCCTGGACATTGAACTCAGGGCCTGGGTGCTTGCCCTGAGCTTTAGTGTTCAAAGCTAACACTCGCCACATGAACCATAGCTCTACCTATGGCTTTTTGGTGGTTAATTGGAGATAAGAGTACCACAGACTTTCCTGTATGAGCTGGCTTCAAACCACAGCCCTCAGATTTCAGTCTCTTGAGGCATGAGCCACCAGTGCTTGACTTTATGTATTATTTTTAAGTACTGAGACTGAGATCTTCATAGCATGAGTACTTTCCCTAGCAGTGCAATGAGATGCCTAACTGTACACAACTGGATGAATGTGTATAGTGCCAGCTTATAGTTGTACCTAGCTATTATTCAGTATCAATGCACCGATAATAATAACAAAATGCTAAAAATAGACTACAAAACTAAAAGAACTAAAAATAAACCTTGCTAATGACATCAAAGACCTCTATAAGGAAAACTATAAAACCTTGAAGGAGGAGTTGGGGAGGTGGGGAGGGAAGAGATGGTAGGGGATAAACAAAGGAGGAGGTAACAATACTTGATAGGAAATGTACTCATTACCTTACTCAAGTTACTATAACCCCTCTATACACTATTGTCACAATAAAAACCATAAAAAAGGATACAAAAAAAACCCTTGAAGGAAGGAAGCTGAAAAAGATGCTAGAAGATGGTAAGGTCTCCCTTGTTCATGGATAAGCAAAGTTAATATTGTGTGAATGGCTATGCTACCAAAATCATACACATTGCATACAATCGCCATCAAAATTCCAATGTCATTTTTCAGAGGAAGAAAAATGGATGCTAAATTTCATATGGTAGAATCAACGACCCTGAGCAGTCAAAGCAAACCTGAGCAAAAAGAGCAATGCTGAAGGTATCACAATAAATGACTTTACAGAGCCATTTCTGGGGAAGGGTGTGTGTGTGTGTGTGTGTGTGTGTATGTGGTAGGGGAGGCCGGACTCCAGTGGCTAAAGCCTGTAATCCTAGCTCCTCAGGAGGCTGAGATCTGAGTATGTGATTCAAAGCCAGCCTGGGCAGGAAAGTTTGTGAGACTCTTATCTCCAATTAATGTTCAGGAAAAAAAAGTGGTGCTGTGGCCCAAAGTATAAAATGCTAGCCAGGAGAGAAAAAGCTCAGGGAGAGCATCCCAGGCCCAGTGTTCAAGCCCCAAGAACAAGAAATTCCCCACCCCCAAGAGTAGACATAGATCAATAGGGAGAATAGAAGATCCAAAGATAAGTCCACACAGCCACACTATCTGATTTTTGACAAAAGGTGCCAAAAATATATGTTGGAAATAGTCATCCTCAGTAATAAATTGTATTGGGTAAGCTATCCATAAGTAGAAGACTGTAACTACCCCAATCTCTCTATAAATGCATCAGAGATTTAAAAGTAAGTCCTGAAACTTGTAAACTACTAGTGGAAAAGCTTTGGGAAAACCCTTAAAATATAGAAGTAGGTAATACATTTCTACATAGAACTTCAATTGCTCAGGAAATCAAAGCAAGAATTGAAAAATAGGATTGTTATCAAATGAAAAAGCTTCTGCCCCATAAAGGAATCAATTACCAGAACTAAGTTACAGCCTTCAGACTGGGTGAAATCTTTGTTAATTCTTCACTGACTAATGATATCCAGAATATGTAAAAGACTAAAAAATTCAGTAGTAAAAGAACAAACAATCCAGTGAACAATTAGGCAAAGAAATTGAAAAGACAGTTTTTTTTAAGACTAAGTACTAATGGCTAATAAATGCATGAAGAAATGTTTGACATCTGTAGCAACAAAAGGAATGCCAACCCAAATTTCACTAAGATTCTGTTTCACCCACATCAGAATTGTAAGAACACAAACACAACAAATGCTGGAGAAGTTGAGAGGAAAAGAGAATCTCCATATATTGTTGGTGGGATTATAAATTAATATAATCACCATAGAAATGAATATGGACTTTCCTCAAAAAACTAAATACAAAGCTACTTCACAATCCTGCAGTAGCACTCCTGAGCATATATCCAATGGAACGAAGTCCAAATACAGTATAGATAGTGGCAGGCCCATATTTGTATCACTGTTCACAGCTACTTATCTATTAAGTGGTGAAGAGATAAAGAAAATGTGGTATATGTCCACAATGGAGTATTATTCAAGCATAAAGAAGAATGAAGTTGTGCCATCTATAGTGAAACAGATGGAACTGAAATCATCATGTTAAGTGAAATAAACCAGATTGAGACAGATAAATATATATGATATTCCCTCTCATCTATAGAATCTGGACCTAAAAGAAAAAAAGAAAAACAGATTACGATGAATGTAAAATGAGGTGACTGCGGGTGGAAACAAGTGAAAGTGGGGAGGGAGGGTGGAGGCTGAATGTGATGAGATTACTTCATATGCATCTGTGAAAATGGAATATGAAACCCATTAACATTTGTGAAGTGGGCAATGGGAGAATAGGAAAGGATAGTAGAGAGGTACATTTGGTCAAATTTTCATGTGTGGAAACGTAGTGAAAGCAGTTTGTGTAACTGATACATGCTGTTCAAGTGGTTAAAATGGTGGAAACAAAACAAAATAAAAACTCCCCAAACAAACCAATAAGGAGGTGGATGGAAGTGGAGGTGGAAAGATGAATCAGCCGGCGAGAGAGAGAAGGTTAACAAGCCAGCTCACTAGAGGACTGTGCAGCCTGTGGTAAGAAACCAGAAGTCTTCAGGAGAGAAAAGCCAATTTGGGCAGTGGCCCATGGAGTGGTTCATACAATATTGGTGCAAAGAAATAGAAGTGGAGAGAAAATGAGGAAATTATTTAATATTTTAGTTCCAGTGCTTGTGTGGATTTGTGTTGGTGGGGTAGAAATCAAGTGACTAAGTGATTTTTCTTATTCCTTTTGTGTTTGACTATGTATAGATTCTATGGAGCAATGTAAAGATTTATACTGACGTTGTAAAGCTCGTTTTGGACATGACAACTTGTACTTCTCATTGTTGCAACGGGGTGGGGGGGAAGGGGGGAAGGAGAAGGATTGGGATTGGGGGGAGGGGGGAGGCTGGGAAGGGATGTGAAGGGTAAACAAAGGAGGAGGATACAATGCTTGGTAAGAAATGTACGCATTATCCTGCCCATACAATTGTAACCCCTCTGTACAGTATGTTCACAAATAAAACAAAATTAAATAAAAAAAGATTTATACTGAGATGAAGACTTGGGTATGTATTGCTAAGATTAATTAAAAAAAGCGTTGCCAATATTGTAAAGCCAACATTGTGAAGATAATTAAGTGTTGCCAATATTGTGATTGTGATAATTAGACTTTCCAACGAAATTATTTTCCTACTTCCCAACTAGAATCATTATCCCACCTTATTTTTATTCTCTTGTGTATCTTCATCAATTTTAGTGTGATTTCTGCACTGCTAGTAATAAATATCATGCTTACTTTTGGCAAACTCCATGGCTAGCACAAACTTTGCAGCTTAGGATATGGTTAATCTTGCCTCTATGAGCTTGAGGCTTCATTTCGAGAGATGTGTGAACAGAACTGTGTGGCCACAATCTACCTTTAGCTTCCCTAAAAGTCTGTAAAGTCTCTGTCTAGGAAGTGATCCAGAAGTATCTTGATTCAATTGTGGGAAATATTTAGTATACTTGAGGTGGGCCAGAAAGTTAGACTGAGTTATAGGCTAGATTTTAGTGTCTAGCAAGAAACAGTAGAGGAATGAATTGTTCTGTCTTTTGCTTCTTACTTTGCTCTTGCCATGAACTTGCTATACCTATCTCCAGCTCTTAGGAGCAGGTCAGAGCAGATTCTTACAAGATAGGAACTGTATGTCTGCTGTTGACACAAAGTAGAGAGTAGCGACTTTTTCAGAAGGTAGTCAAGAAACACAAATGCAGATGAAAGTCTGGGCTGCCTTGGCCAGGCATCCTCAACTTTTTTTGGATTTTTTTTAATTGTAAAAATGCTGTACAGAGAGGTTACAGTTGCATGAGCAAGGCAATGAGTGCATTTCCTATGGAGCATTTTTGCCTCCTCCTTTGTTTTCCCCTACCACCCCTTCCCTCCCACCTCCACATTACCCTCCCCCCCACCCTGCACTGAAGTTGTAAAGTTCATTTTCAACATAGTGTTTTGTACATCTTATTGTTACAATGGGTCAACCTGTATCCTTATATAAGCATTTTGTTTTTTCCCTTCCCCTCCCCGAATTAGAGAAGTATATATACAAGATGCAGGGCACCAACATCAAATACAGTGAAAACAGGGGCTATACCATGGGGAAGGAACACACAAAGAAACAAACAAACAAAAGACTTGGAAAAATTATATTAAGTGAAGTAAGCCAAAGAAACATAGATCCCATGGTTTCCCTTATTTGCAATTACTAGTACATGTATAAGACAAGCAGAAAAGGCCAAAAGCTATGTACATATGACCATATAAGATGATAATAAGCAAAATGAACCCCAAGATAGGGACACAAATATCTTTGTTCTTTCTTGCTGTTGTTTCTAACATATTTATAATGCATCCTCAACTTTTGATAAAAAGAGATGATACAATGACAGCTGTCATACAAAGATAGAAAGTCTTCAATGTGAATCTGTATCTTGAGTCTTAGCTATTGCTTTCTGGTTTGGGTATGGCTATCATGCTGAGATTCTCCTAATCACCATTTTTCTTGGGAGTTCCTTCAATTTTATCCTATTCCTTTCATTCTGTAGATTTAGAAGTTTGGCTTTCTGTATACAATTATTGTTCTTTTATATCATCAATAATCATTTAGGTGAGCCCACATATTTCTCACCTTTGATGGTCTTTATTCCTTTCTGTGTCTTCATTTTTCCATCTGGGATAAACATCTTTTGTGTGAAAAGCAATCTTCAGAACTCTAAGGTCATATCTGCTAGTGATAAATTCTTCTGGATTTGTTATTATTATTAAAAAATCTTTTATCTTTATTCAAATTATGAGTGAAAAATACCAAAAGTTTTTCATGTGGAAATGTATTCATCTTCACACAACTTTCTTTCACTGTTGTTGTTTGGATGTTTGGTCTTGTATGAATGTGCTTCTTAGTTAATTCATATTCAGCCATCTGGCTACACTGAACCTGAGAACTTCAGCATCTTACCACTTCCCTATTTTGAACCCCCTTTCTCCATTGGTTTTCCCAGTTATATATAGTGAATAAGCATCTTGACCCTTAGATGTTCTTTGTTCTCTTTTGCCTACTATCTCATCATACATTCTCATCTTTATTGGCCATGAATTACTTCTTCAGACTGTAGTTGGAATGTGTGTGTGTGTGTGTGTGTGTGTGAAGTATTTGGCTTCCTCATTGACTGTTACCCAAGTTCTCTTCTAGCTTTGTTGCATTTGCCACTCTGGCTAAACCTTCCTCCACATTTGAGCTGAAATCCAACTCCAAATGCAAGTCTCGACATAAACATATTCAACCTTGTTTAAGAAGATAAAGATTTTATCTGAAATATTTAAGTAATTTCCTGCATCTTGGAATGCAATAAAATATTTTATAAGTTAGAAATCTTACTAAAGAGAAATAAAAATGATCAGACAATCAGATATACTTAAACCTTGCAAATATATTGAGCCACTTTAACAGGAGAGTGAGTTAGAAGAAATGTGTCACTAAGTATTTTTCATTAGTACAAGTGAAATAAAATATAGCTTAAAATGGATATCGTTCAAAGTCCTTTTATAAAAGTAAGTTTTATTATAGATATGCTTGACAATACTTTTAAACAAAATAAATTCCTTCTGAGAAAAGCATGCTATCAAGAAAACACCTTTAAAAATTTATTTATTTACTTATTGGTATTATAAAGGTGATGTATAGAGGGGTTAAAGTTATATATGTCAGGTAATAAGTATATTTCTTTTTGAATAATGTCATCTCTTCCCTCACTTTATCCCAATTTTCCTCCCATCCTCACCCACAAGTTGTACAGTTCATTTTCAACACAGTGTGTAGTAAGTAGAAAAAAACCTTTACAACAGGCTAGTGATAAATGATTCAAACTCAAATCATGGCTCAGATTTTCTGTGTGTTTGAAGAAATTATCTTAGTGGCTGAGATCTCATTTTGACCAGGTATGAAATGGGAAGACAAATGGTTACAAAGTTTTATGGTAATTTGACATAGACAGGAGCTGGTAAGGTACAAAGAATAACATTTGACTTATTTGTGTAAATCTGATCTGGAATTTTGTGCTCCTTTTTCTGTCTTGTAAAGAAAGTAACATCTGCACATTTCATCCTGTTGTGATGAGCTATAAGAAGGGATATGGAAGTTGGTTCTCAATTTCCTCTTCTTTTGGTGTGTTTAAACCAGACTTTAGTGTTATTGCCCTGTTGTCATTGTGGTTTCTTTTCCTCTCCGTCAACAGCATTCATGGGAAGGGCTTTCTCCAAGATTAAACATTTGTCTCATTGATGGAATTTCTGACTTTTCATCCGACAAAATCTTCCCAGACAGCCTGCTTGGAGTGATTCTTTTTTTCCAACTAAAAACAGGATGATGCCCTAACACATCACCACTTTCCGAATCTTGACATAGATTCAGGCAGCTGTTGTAAAGTATGAGGATGAAATTGTGATATGGAGAGGGAGATGGAACAGAACAGAAAGGGAATTCTTTCTACTTGTATGAAAGGAATCCTTTTGATTCCACAGTATCGGATGAGACGTAAAAATGGCGACGGTGGTTGTTCAGCGTAGAGCTGTTGAGGAAAGTGGGTGTGTTTGGGTTATTTCTCTAGTCAGGGAAGTGCTCCACTTGCAGAAACAGGAGATGGTCTGTGCACTTGTGAGGTTAGTACTGCAGCTGGGAGCTGGATCTGTGGGCTCGGTGGAATGTGCAGAATGCGTTTGATCAGTTTCCCCACTTAGGGTCGAAGAAAGGAGCATAAAAAGAATGTGGTCAGAATAGGCTGAAAGGACTAGTTAAGATGTGGGGGATGAATCTTAGCTCGAATGTAGTATTCTAGAGAATTGTCCTGTTGAAATCTTGTAGAAAAATGTGACTTTTTAATATTTGTTTAAATGAAAAATACTCAGTTTATGTTAGTTACCTCTGCAAGCATTTGTAAAATTATCATTTACTTCCCTCACAACACCTCCAGGAATTACACACTAGCTCCTAAGGCTGTTGGGAATACTATACAGACACAAGTATGATGATGGTATTAATGATCCTATTACATTCTTGACAATCCAAGAGATGTTAGTAAAAAAAATGACCATGAAAACGAGGGTCGAAAACCTAATTTATTCTTTGGAAAAACTTTGGTAAGAGTCTGTTTATAAAGTTTATTGCTTTTATGCTTCGTTCCTCATGAGTTCAAGAACTTCACAGACATTTTCCCTCCCAAGATTCCCAGGCAATAACATATCCTGATGCCAAGAGAATCTTAGACTCATTAGTCTAAAGTCACTTCGTGTGTTGGCATAAAAGACAGAGACAAAACCAGCCCTGACCTCAATCACTGTGAAAATAACTATCACAGTCCTTCTAAAACACAGAGACAATGATACCAGATATTTTTACAAATAATATAAAGGCAGAGATACAGATGGGTAGTTTTAATTCTAAAGGGACAGAGCTTCTTTTGTTGGACAACATAAACGCAATTTTTTTTTTAACTATTTCTGTCCTAGCTGTACTGGTGCTGGGTGAGTTGAGTTTTCTGTGGGTTGGTTTACTTGTTCAAAGATGATCTTGGCTCTGATTCATCTATCTGTCTGGGAAAGATTATTTTTAGAATTAAAGGAGATAGTCTAGAAACCCAAGTGATACACAAACAAGAAGTATTTGGCATTGTCACCACACCAATAGGAACAACATGAATGATCTCTTTAGAATAAATATGTATGATAACATGCTGTAAATGAAGTTTGTCAAGTAAATAAGAAATCAAAATTCTTGAGCAGTTTTTATACATTGAGAAACTGAGGATGAGAGCACATAAATAGCTTGGCTGGCTATGATTTGTTTATGAGATGGTACCCTGGTATTACTTTTTCTGATCTACCTTTCCGCACTAAATTCTTAGGTTTATCTACAGTAGCTGATGCAGAATGAAACAGGATTGCTATAGGTATGTTGTACCTATCAGTAACACTTTTGAAAGGTTTTGAAATTATCTTCAAATTTGTTTTTGAAGTTTTGTTCTTGGAGAAATACATCACTCACAAATATGAGCAAACAAATCTTTAGTGTAAATTATTATTTCCATGTCAAGAATTTGTGGAAAGTTTATAGAGTGCCCCAAGCTCCATCCAATTTTGTTTTCCATTGCAATATTTCCCTAGAATTCTAAAATATTTTCCTAAAATTGTCAGTGCAATTATAGAATAATTGCAAAGATAGATTATTTCAAGCTTTCCTCTTCTACTTTCTTCCTAACTAGAGAGCGTTTACAGAATGAGTAATAAGTATCAAGCAAATAATTATCCCCATTACAATGAAAAAAATCATGGGCACAAAATTAATTTAACAATACAGTGTCATTGTTTTAAAATATTGATGTACATTAGAAGATAATAGCATAAAGTTACAATGCACAACTTATAAATGTAATCAATTCACATTCATTAGGATCAAGATTACACAATTTTTTAAAAATTTTCAATGACTTTTAAATGCATAGAATTTTGAGAGAAATAAATGGTTTCTATCTACTTCTGGACAAACTGGAAAATCAAATGTAATTGAAACTTTCAGAAATGTTCACTTTCAGGTCCATTCTAAACTTAAAGGTACCATTTACAGATTAAACCTATCATTGATAAATATTCCTTATTAAACTGTTAAATTTATATTTCATTTAGTTCAGTTCATCAAACATACTGTAAGGATGACTCTATCCTATTCCAACTACTTTAAGGAACTGTTTTTTTCCCCCAAAACTTAACATCATGTAACATTGGAAAATTTAAATAATAATAGGCAAAAATACTTACCTAAATTGAAGAGGTGTCAGAATGTGTACACACAATAAAATTAATGCCCTATTCAGTTAAGTATAATTCAGGTTTTTTTGACTACTGAATAGAAATAATAACCAAAAAATCTTGACCTTATAAGAAATTGAAGGAAGAGGGAGGGAAGGGGAGAATGAGAGAGGGACAGGGGGGGGGAAGAGAATCAGAGCAACAGAACATAATCAAGCCATAAATATAGGGATTTTTTTATATAAAGTATGAGGGAAGACATGCAATATGACATGAATAGCCATCTCTATATTATCCAATGTATTGCTTACTGGATCGACAATATCCTTTGGTATGGTAAGAACAAGAAAAAGATGAGCCCACTAATGTTTTTGTCTGTTCTGTCATTAAAATCATTATTTAAGAGCTTAGTCTGTGACTTATGTGCTAAGTTGAGTAATCGGTTGGCTCCTCTTTTTCTTTATAATTGGCCTTCACCTTGATCTAGATAATCAGGGCTGGGCCACAATAGAGTCAGCTGGTCATTAGCTGTGGCAGTAGCTGTAGGGTATCTAGGTAGGCATTACCCGCTATTCTCTAGTTGATGAGGTCACTTTTATAAATGTAAAAGCAATGGTGAAGTGGGTAGTAGCAACAGCTTAGCTTTAAGATATACCCCTGGCTTTCTTAGATAGTTGACAGGATCAGATTCCAGAAATAACAGATATAAACTAACATTAAAAGGAGGGATATAATATTTTGGCTAAATACAGCTCCAATACTCCATTTTACAGCTAGAGAGTGTTATATATCATCATGGAGGTCTTTGATGTTTCCTCCCCCACAGTATAACCCCTGCTTTCAATATATTTGATGTCAGTATAACTTGTGGAGGAGATGGGGAAAAACCAGTTGTTTAAGGATACAGGTGGACCTGATGCAACAATGAGAAGTACAAGTTGTCATGTCCAAAACGAACTTTACAACGTCGGTGGGGGGGGGGAGGGGGGAAGGAGAAGGATTGGGTTGGGGGGGGGGGGGGGAGGCTGGGAAGTGATGTGAAGGGTAAACAAAGGAGGAGGCTGCAATGCTTGGTAAGAAATGTACGCATTATCCTGCCCATGCAATTGTAACCCCTCTGTACAGTATTTTCACAAATAAAATAAAAAAAAAAGAAATGTACTCATTACCTGACTCATGTAACTGTAACCCCTCTGTACACTATTTTTACAATAAAAAAACATTTAAAAATGAAAAAAATATCTCCTAAAGGCAACGAGCGCCCAACAGAACAATTCCTTCTATAAATCTCTAATTAATTTTTATTTATTTTATTGTGAAAATACTGTACAGAGGGGTTACAATTTACATGGGCAAGATAATGAGTACATTTCTTATCAAGCATTGTATCTCTAATTAATTTGTAACAAACATTTTTCAAAATAGTTTACAGAAGCTTTCCCAGAAAAGCTAGTCCCCAGGAGTAAACAATAAAACTAATTTATCATTTTGTAGTTGTCTCCACATAAACTTTGAAAAAAAAAAGAAAAATGAACTCATAGTGTTTGAGGCACTTGTTCCCTGAGTCAATTTAAGTCAGACTTGAAGTTTTCTCTTTCCTCCATCTTAGTTAATTCTCCATCAAATCTTTGGTCAGGGTAGAGCTGATTTTGAAATAGGATGGACTATGGCATATTGAACTTGCCTAAGAAAGTCAAAGCCAAGCATGCAATCCATCCTTGTAAGTTACAATATACCAAGATCTCATTACATTGGATGGCTCGCATATTTGGAAGGTAACAACATGCACATCACTTACGAAGAGTCAAATGTTAAGAAAAAATAAGCAGTTTAAATTACTTCTATAAGTAATGACCACCAGTCTATATCAGATACTGTCACCTCATTTTGAATTAGTGATTCTCATGAAGATTCCACAATAGAGAATATTGAAGAACACAGAAGCTAGGTCACCAAGGCTTCTTCTTGATGGTCTCTAGAAAGTATGCCTATCACCACAAACATCGATGCTACACATGCTTTTTCCATCTTTTCGAGAAGACATGTATCAGTAATTTATGGACTATAGGTGTGTTGAGTAGTGCTCTTGGCAAATGTCTTTGAGGAATAAAGAGAGTGGGCTGTGCAAAGAAACTGAATTGTGTTTGTGCAAAACAAGTCTTGGCTACTTCTACTGTGATTTCTGGAGCTAGAGTGAAGCTTAAGGTCAGCTCTACATTGAGGCGAGGGAATCAGCTACAAAGAAATGTTTTTTAATCTTGGTAGGTAGATAGAAAACCAGGCTGAAGGTAGTGATGTAACTGCCCAAATTCACAGTGTGTACGTAGAACATCTGGGGCTATTCCTGCTGTGGGCTGACTCCCAACCATGACCTGCCAGTTGATGCATCACTCCTGGCAGAAGGATGTAACCTATGGTCTCGCAATGAACACTGACCTAATGAGCAAAATAAATACACCTCTGAGGTTCTTTAAAGCTAAGATGTGTTTATCATTGGGTCTTAACAGAATAGAAAGCAGCATATACTTTGTTCAAATTTTCTTAAACCAATAACATTTTCAGTTTTGTCATTAGTTTTTTTTTCATTTATACCATAATGGCCATCTTAGAATCACACTTCTTAGTAGATTTTGTTAGTTGACCGTTTCTTAAATATAGCTGAGAAAAACATCTCAATGTACGAAATACCCTCCCTTGAATTAATTTATGCCCAACTAACTAATGTTACATAATTTTTTTTAGTCCTGAGAGTTCTCCACCTAATCTGCAAAAGAGCTTTGTGGGTTCAGGTAATGTAGTCCGAGTATGAAGTCTGGGCCTATACAACGTGTTATAAGATTTGCCTAAGGTAGCAAAAAGACATGCATTCACCTTTCCCCGACCTGCCTTTCTGTATGTCTTTCATATATGCTTCATCTCAATGCACACTCTACCTTGGCTCTGAATTTGGGAAATAACATAGTGTACCATTAAGTCAAAGGAAGAACCAGGTCCTGTGTGTTTTCATCGTCAAAACAGGTTAAATCACTAAAGAGAAGGATTGGAATTCTGATCCCCTCGAGCACCTATGGAAAAGAAATTGCTCAGGAAAGATATTATGGGCTCCATAGAACTCACTATCTGTTTTCTTTGGATGCATTCTCATATCAGTGAATGTAACATGTGCTTGAGTAGCACATTAGAACTAACAGAAAATATAGACCCTACCACTTGTGAGAAGCATGAAAGGGGTATGAGTTTATTCCAATGCTTCCCCAAATGGGAACTTTTATTTTAGTCATTGGAGGCTTTCTTGATTATTATTATTTGAAGGGGATCCAGCTAAAACAGAATTTGCTTGGATTCTTGGGTCAAATCTTTCACTTCTGGTGGCAGAAAATAAACTACATAAAAGAGCTATGTGTATTTTCTTAACTTTTTTTTTCCCTTTTTGGTCATTCAGCCAGAGTGAGGTCCTGGAAAATATTCTCCATATGCTTGTGGGGAAGAGAGAGAGAGAGAGAGAGAGAGAGAGAGAGAGAGAGAGAGAGAGAGAGGAGAGAAGAGAGGAAGAAAGATGGAGGGAAAAAGGAAGGATAGAAGAGAGGGAAGGAGGGAGGAAGGAAGAGGCAGAGAGAGACAGAAAAAGAAAGAGAGACAGAGAGAGAGAGCGAGTGGAGCGAGAGAGAGAGAGAGCACGCTGGTTGAATATGTTAAATAATTGTAGGTGATTGTTGCTTGCTAAATACACCCAATCTGCTGTTGGGAAGAGCTTTAAGATTGGAATCTGGCTTATCCTATAGGTATAACATAGTGACAATTGGGAGATATCTTTGAAGACAATATTCATGTTACAATATGCCTATGGCAGGACTTAGTCACAAGGCTGCAATACACATTACATAGATCTGTTTTTATGGTAGAGTCAAGGCAGTGCCACATTTGCTGTGGAAAATGATCAAATACGTGTTGCTGCCAATAATAAAGGTAAACTATTGGAATATAAGGACAGGAAAGAAAAAGTGACTGATATCTTTCTGCAAGATAACTTGAGGTTACAACTAAATCAATTTTTAGTGGTGTTTGTTTAAAACATCCATAGGAATAAAAAAAATAGTTTAGCTGGGTGCCCATGACTCATGCCTGTAACCCTAGCTACTCAGGAGGCTGAGACCTGAGGATCATGGTTCAAAGCCAGCCCAGGCAGGAAAGTCTGTAAACCTCTTATCTCCAATAAACCACTCAGAAAACCAGAAGTGGTGCTGTGCCTCAAGTGGTAGGGTATTAGCCTTGAGCTGAAGAGCTGAGGGACAGCGCCCAGGCCCAGAGTTCAAGCCCTACAACAGACAAAAAGAAAAAAAAAAGAGTTTTACTAGTTATTTTAAAGAACTGAGTATTGATTTTTTTAAAAAGCAGATAACCTATTGGTATAAAATGTCAGCATTAGAAACCTTATCATTTTATTAGATCATTGGCTTCAGGGCCACAGAAATTATTTAGTACTAAATCAAATGATTGTGTTGTAGGCAGTAATAATGTAAACCTTAAATTAATCCCTAAACTTGATTGAGAACTGTTTCCAGGAATCTACCAAAGTAAATGAAATATACTTGAAAATAATTATTGTAATAAATGTGTTAGAAACTTGTTCATATAGGTAAAAGCAGAATAGGGATGATAAATATTTACATTTTATAAGGCATGTTTTTCTCTCTATAATGAAAAAATATTATATTTTGAGCTTATATATATCAATGTATAAAGATATTTATAAACTATTAAGTCTAAACAGAAAACTATGAACTGTAGATATCTCAATTGTATTTAAGGGCTGGAAGGACATTTATAGTAGCTATGTCAAAATTGTAATTATAGGTAACTTTTATTGTTTAATTTTTTCTTTAACATTTTGTAATGACTTCATGCAAACTGCATAGTTTGAAAAGAAAATTAAATGGATGAGATACAGCTGACATTTTACAAACTGGGTACTTTTTTGATTTGTTTGTTTGTTTGTTTTTGGTTTGAGAGTTTTTGCTATGTATTCCATGCTGGCCTTGAACTCAAAATCTTCTTGTCTCAGGCCTGTCTACTACTAGGTTTATAGAAATTATAAAAGTGCACCAAATAGGTGATATTTTTGCTTTTATTTCCTGCCTCATATGATGACACTTATGTGAAGTACATTGCTGTGTTGGAGCTACTTTTATCATAATACTCGGTCTTGCTTTTCATATTTCCTTCAGAAGGACCAGGTAAATCGAGAATGGAATTATCATAGTTTGCTCCAGAATTCCAAAGTACATGTTTTATAAGTACAGTATACCAATCTTATAATTTAAAATAAGGCAATCACAGTATAAAGACCTGCTTGCTTCTTATTCCAGAGTTATGGAAAATTATCATACTTTTTTCCCCTCTTGATCTGTTGTGCTTGTGATCTGCAGCTGTCCCTTAGATTCAGCAATGTCAAAAGATCTATTGAGACCCACAAAGGAGAACTGAGGTTTATCTTGTTGGTTGACAGGGAAGTATATGCCAGATGGCCTGGCCACGGAAGACTATAGGTGTCTAGCTTTTGGGCAAGGCTCGGGAAACCATGTTGGCTACATGACAGAGACGAAGAAGGCCAAATCACAGTCTGCTGCTGCCTCTGTTATGGATACGTAGCCTGTTGTTGCTGGAAGCAAAGGCTGCCACAGGCGTTTCATGGAAGCTGATCAGGCAGGAGGCAAGGATGTTGAACTCTCTCCTTAGGGAAGGCTTCATTTCATCACTGGGAACGCAGACAAGCTGGTGCAAAAGGAAACCCACACCTAGTAACTGATACACAGAAATGTGTCCTGCTGGGAGATCTGAACAACATGGAGAGAAGAAACTTTGCATTCCATTAACTCTAAGCAGGATGTGAGGGATTATAGGGGGTTGGAATGGGCAGCACTGAGACCCAAAATTATATAGGAGTCTTCAAGAGAGGTTCACCTTTTGTATGTATGTCTAAGAGTGAATCCTCTAGAATAATGTTTTTTGAGAGTATAATAAAACTGTCTCTAGGAAAATAAAACCTTGTGAGTAGATGGTAAGATTTTTATGGTACCCTAATTCAATGTTAATGCCCTCCCCCATCAACCCTGGCAACTCAAATTTTCTTAATGCTATATTCCTTTCATGTAAACTCCATTCTTTATTTTTATATATCTTATTCCAGGAGTAACTTTACTTTGATTACCCTTGATAGAGTTGCAAGATCTAGATTCCATTTTAAATTCCTACACAGATTAGTTTTATAAACTTGAGTGGAACCCTAATTTCTCGACACTCAATTTTATTGTTTGTAAATGGAAATTGCAATCTGATACAGAGCTAACTATTCAGTCAGGAAGAGTGGAAATGAGGACTAATACTTGTTCAGCCTCTATGTGCTGGACCCTGTGACTTAGAAAGCAGTTTAGCATGAACCCAAACTAAACTTACAATCTGGAGTCTGGCATGTCTGATGACCTGACAAGATGAACCCACTGGAAGTGTGAAGAAACAGAGGAACATTCTCAACGAGTATTTATGTGAAGACTAAATTTAACAGACAATGTTGGTTCTATAATGTGTTATTAGTAAAGCATAGTATTTTTGCTTATGACATTTATGAATTATCTTCCCATGGATTAATGTCTGAAATCTATGAATAAGTGGGAGTATATGTGGAAAACAAAAAGACTTTCTGAAATAAAATTCTTTATTGAAGGGAGGCATAGACTACACCGCTTCCACATGTTTTAGTGCAAAATCTAACTCAAGCAGAATAAAGGATGCATTTTCACTTTGGAGACATATATGCAAGATGCTCACCATCAGTTCCTTCTGTTTCTGTATGCTGTTTCTTTATTGGGAGGTAAAATATATTTCATCCATTCCCTTAAAACTAGACTGACTTTAATGACTTCTTCATTAACAGCATGTGGTACAGGTTATATTCAGGATATAGGTGGTCAGTTATAAGAAACCTTGAAGCTTCCACTTGAGTCCCATGGGATTTTTTTTTCATAGTTAGTGTACCATATAATAAATTCAACTGTCTTAAGATCTCTACTAATAAAAAGTCCACACTATATAGATAAATCTCTAGGAGATGAGATATTATATGAAATAACACAGAGATCAAACAGCACTAAGGCACTAGACATTTAAGCAAAGAATCATCTAGAAAAGGGTTCTTAATTCTTAGCTACCTCATGGCAATGTTATGGAGATCTAAGTGGAGCCATTTAACCAACTTGTCCCCATATGAACAATGTAATCATGATGAAGGTTGTTTTTAAGTCCCTAAGGAACTAAAAGGAAAGAAATACCATATATGAGTGGGGTCTTTAAGTGCCCTAGAAATTATATTTGAGGAATATTTCTATAAAATGAGAGTTTTTTTGCCAGTCCTTTTTATTTTGTTGTTGTTTTCCCTGAGGTTCTTTTTTTTTCAAGGCTAGTGCTCTACCACTTGAGCCACAGTGTCACTGCCTGCTTTTATGGGTAGTTTTATTTTTTAAATTGGAGATAAAAGTCTCATATTTTTATTGTAAATATACTGTACAGAGAGGTTACAGTTATATGAGTAAGGCAATGAGTACATTTCCTCTAGAGCATTGTTACCCCCTCCTTTGTTTTTACCTTACCATCCCTTCCTTCCCTACCTTCCCAGCTCCTCCCTCTTGTATCTCTGTATCCTTGTTTCAGAGTTTTGTTATTTCCCTTCCCCTCCCCAAATTAGAAAAATGTGTATACAAGATGCAGGGCACTGGAATCCAATTCAGTGAAAACAGGGTTTATACCATGGAGGAAGATCATACAAAAGAAACAAACAAATCACACAGTACATTATAAGTACATTAAAAACAACAGCAACAAAGATAAAACCTCTGTGTTACCATCTTGGTATCATGTCACTTGGTATCATCTTATATGATCATATGTACATAGTTTCTGACCTTTTCTGCTTGTCCTAGACATATACTAGTTATTGCAAATAAGGGAAACCATGGGACCTATGTTTCTTTGGGCCTGGCTTACTTCATTTAGTATAATTTTTCCAAGTCTTTCCATTTCCTGACAAATGGGGTGATGTCATTCTTTCTTATGGAGGCATAGAATTCCATAACACACACGCACACACACACACACACACACACACACACACATATATCACATTTTCTTAATCCATTCATCTACTGAGGGGCATCTGGGTTGGTTCTAGATCTTAGCTATGGAGAATAATGCTGTGATAAACATAGTTGTACAGGTGGCTTTAGTATGGCCTTGTTTGTGATCATCTGGGTCATAGAGGAGCTCTATGTGGAGTCTTTTGAGGAACCTCCATACTGCTTTCCAAAGTGGTTGAACAAGTTCACACTCCCACCAACAATACAGTAAGGTTCCCTTCTGGCTACATCCCCTCCAACATCTGCTGTTATTAGATTTCTTGATTATAGCCATTCTAAAAGCAAATTTTAAAAGCTGTTTCTGTGAAATTGTATAAGAAGTCATGGGCAGGAGTTGGGGGATTGAGCACAGATGGGGGAAAAAGCTAGTCAACTATTGTTCAATCAGTTATGAACTCTTGGCTTCCATGGGAAGAAATGTTAAAATTAAGTCATGGAGGTAAGTGGTATCTTGGTAGGTTGGTAAGTAAGTTTCTTAGACCTCTTTAGTCAGAGTTCAAATCAAGAAGGCTGAGAGAGAGCCTGGCTCCTTCAAATCCAGAACTACCTTGTTGTCATGAGTAATTTTGGAATGGGGCTGGATTGGACAGGCTTCCGTGTTTGGACATAATGACACTTTGGTTCAATAGACAAGCTCTTTATACGCCTATTACTTATTTTATTTGCTCAGAATAAATGCTTTACTATGTAAAACTTTACCATGTAAAGCATTTACTAGGGAGGCAACTCTGGCAACTCAGCTGACTGGGAGTTCTCCTTATAAGGTAGTTAAAAAGAAAAACTATATGGCTCCAAACTCACTTCATATTTGTTGAATCTGGTTTTGAATTTGTTTTCCTATTCTAGTCTCCCAAGAACTGGTATTACAGGCTTGTGCCACAGTGCCCAGTTTTAGTCATTTTACACTGTGTCAAAGGATATGGCCCTGCCCTGTACACTGTTTTCCTGTTCAAGAATTGAAGTAATAAGGAAGCGATCGTTTACTTTCAGTGTTCAAATCATAAAGGACTCCATGTCCTGATGTTCATTTGAAGCAGACACATCGTAGATGGAGAGATACATTTATGTTAGAGACCATGGAGTAGTTATCACAACCTCTTCTAAATTATAGGTTTATGTCAGTTAGTTTATTCAAGAAAACCCTCCCCTGCTAGCTAGTTTAAATGTATAGACTTAGTATTCCTGAAAGAGGAAACCTTTGCGCAGTCAGTGGACCCAAGAGGTAATTACTCATTTATTCATTGAGGTGCTTTACCCTTGCACATTTATATGTTCAATTATTTTCTTCCTGTTATCCATGGAAGTAATCACTGTTTCTGGAATAGTCCATGTATGGAATTTTTCTGGGATTTCAAGTTTTGAAAATGGCTTTGCAATAACTTCAAATAATATATTATAAGCTCTAAGTTCTCTGTTAGGGAGTAGAGACATGTCAGGTCAATCAGATTTTTTTTTTTGCTTGCTGGACTTGGGGTTTGAACTCAGGGATAAGCGCTGATCCTGAGCCTCTTTGTGCTAGCACTCTACCACTTGAGGCACAGCACCACTTCCAGCTTTTTCTGAGTGGTTTATTGGAGGTAAGAGTCTCACGAACTTTTCTATCTGGTTTCTCAGATCTCAGCCTTCTGAGTAACTAGGATTACACAGGTGAGCTACTGGCACCCAGCCAAGTCAATCAGATCCTTGCAGGATTCATTATGCAACTACATTGTGGTCCATCCTGTATATTCTACTGTCAATTGGAGGTTCTATAGTAGGCGTTTGTCTATAATGAAGGAGAAGGAAATCAAATGGAACAACAACTTCCTGACAGGTCTAGTTCTCTTCCTCATTGAGATGTTCTTTTGATACTTAAATCTAGAAGGGAAAAACAAGTTTTAACCTTCATGAGCAAGCATCAGCCAAGGAGACATCTGAACCTTGTGTGGCCTTGATTTTACCCAAGTATTTTGAAGCTTAAGAGAAACTAAGGAAATTAATAAGAGAATCTAATCCTTGTCAGCGAAGTTCATTAACAATCACTGTAGAAAAGACTAGGTTTTTCTCCATTTTTCTAATATCCCTGCCGTTAGTTCTTAGACCCAGAGCAAACTTGGGTTTTTGTGACACTGTCTGAATCATAGCGCTTCATCTTTGAGATGCATCGTCATAAATGGGAGAGATAGCTGGTCAGTTCTGCATGCTCAATGTAAAATGAAAACAAAGCATGCGTTCTGCTCTCACAACCTGGAGATTTGGGGCTTCTAAAACAAATAAAAAATATCTTCACTAGGACATGGTAAGAGCGAGGTTTTATACCATGGGGAGATGGACAAGAACATGGCTGTATCGATGTTTTGGGGCTTGGGCAGAAAGGAGATACAGACAACGAAGTATCCACATTCAAGCATACTTTGCAAGTATGATCAACGACTTGGATCTCAGATGGATGTCTCTCTTTGGTCTTGTGTAGCTCATTGCCAGCACTTTGAGGGTATTTCTTCAAAAATCCAAGTAAAGAAAATAAGAAATCAGTAACTTAGGAGAGAGTGTTAGGAGGAATGTTGAGTGTTCAACAACTCTGAATTAGCCCAGTCTGGTGAGTGAAGATATATACACTCTTCACTTCTTGTAACTGAAATTTCTTCTTCTAGCATACTTAAAACAAAAGAGAAAAAACAAGCATTATTTTTGGAAGGAAAGGATGAAAGGTGATAGGAGATAAGAAAGGACAGAGGAAGGGAAAATAAATCTATTCTCCAATAATCAAGTTAAAACATACAATCTGAGGGTACGTAGGCATTTTATTGAGATCTATCTATCCATGTTGCAAAGAGAATGCGTGGGACTAAAGCTTGCTGCCACACACCATCCTTTGAAAATGGTTTACCTCATTTTACTATCTCCTAGATGCATAGTTAGAAAGTTTATGCTACTTTCAGAGTAGCATTTTGCTTGTTAGGGGTGGAGCAGGGGAAACAAGGACTTCAGACTGAGCACCTGTCTTTATAAGCAAGACCCTTTTGTTGCTGGGAACCTATGAAGAACAGGAAGTGAAGGAGTGAAAGGAGCCAGCTTCCCTTCTACTTTCATTCCTGTACCAGGGCTATTTGTTAAAGCCCTGTGGGGAAATACATCCCTGTCAAGTGTTGCATCCACTGTAAGGATGAATAGAGGGTTTTGTCAGCCCAGCACCTTCTATCAGAATTAAGTTCACTCAGAAACTTAAAGCAAAGCACCTTCTACAACTTTTCCTACATCCCTGAGGGATTAGATTACTGTAATCAAAGCAGTTCCAGGTAGAACAGGCCTTACAGGTTATCTGGCCCATCCTCTGTTAGGGCTGCGTTTCTTCCTTCAGCAGAGCTGCTACTGTTTGGCTCTGTCCGGTTTCCAGTGTCCTAGGTGAGGGAGCTTCCCATCAGTCCTTGGGGAGTCCATTCTCGAATCCAGCATTCAACTCTGCCAGGAAGTCTCTGATTCTCATCTTGAGTTTTCCCTTCCTCAGCCATATCCTATTACAGCCAGGCACAACGTTTGTACCAAGCCTTCTCTCCATTTTCAATGGCTGCATGTGGTTTCCTGCCCTCATGGACTGCTTGTATTAAAGCCTATTTTATGTCATTCACTCTACACAACCTGCCCTCTGTTCTGCACATGGCAAAGGTTATTTCTCCTTACCATATTTTATTTGCATCTTTCTGCATATATGAGCACAGGGCAGATGGCTGCAACTTCAAAGCCAAGTTGGATGTTACTAACAATTTCTTTTTGGTAGCTTTGTAATTCCCTTCTCTGCCCCCTGCAACTGTAATTATAAAGCATATTTCAATAGATTTATTCTTTGTAGGCCAGCTTTGTGATACTTTTGATGAAAAATTAGTGCTAGGTAATACATGGGTCAGGGACCCAACCTCATGTCTTCTCATTCCCTGTCCTCTGCTCTTTCCTGTAACATGTGTTCTCTAATGGGTCAAATTCCTTCTCTGGGAAGTGGTGTATGAATAAAGGCATTAAATGAGGCAACCTATTTAAAAGTGAATGGAGTGTGATACATCTTCTAATAGTGGTGATGTGGATGAAGAATCTGAAAGGGGCTGACTTTGAATGAAAAAATGGAGCTTCAGAGTCCTAATTTTCATGTTGGAGCAGCAAGCAGTCTCTCCATCAACATATTTTTTAAGGAGTATTTCAAGCTGAAGTCAAAAGGAGTTTGTAGCCAGGAGCCAGAGGATCATTCCAATAATCCTAGCTACTTAGGTGGCTGAGACCTGAGGATTACTGTTTGAAGGCAACCGGGACAAACAAAGCCTTGGGATTTATATCTAATTAATCAGTCAAAGGTTAGAACTGGAGGCATGACTCAAGTGGTAGAACTCCAGCCCTGAGCAGAAAAAGCCAAGTGAGAGCTTGGGGTCTGGAGTTCAAGACCCAGGACCAGCACCCCCTTCAAAATAAAAGGGAATTCTTAATTCAAATAATCATTTCACAGGTTCACAGGTTGCATCCTCAAAGATTATTTTTAAGTGAAATAGTTGACTGAGAACTGATGGGTTTAGAAGTGATACCATATGCTCAATTGCCTCTCAAAAATGAAGATTTGAACTCATTCTTCACTTTTTAACCCAGCAGTTGTCTTGTTTAAAATATTTTGAACACATAAGCAGAATGGTCAGGAGCTTGAACTTTTTCACATTTGCAAAGCTCTGTGAGGTGTTTTTGTAGCGTCAAGGTGGGTAACTAACTACCACTTCTGGGGACACCACACTTCAGCCAACTGTTCATACCGGAGACATTTGATCGATCATAACAGAAGAGAAGGTTTTAGAAAAATTATATTTTGTGACTAGGCAACTATAAATAGCTGTGATGCCATCATGAGATGCTCATGATGGTGATATTTATGTTATGGGCAATATAACTTCCTGCACTTTTGAAAATTAGAATCAGGTTTCCCTGCCAAACCCAAGATGGCAGGAGGCATGTTTCAGGCTCCCGCGGTGACTCAGTGTTGCAGTCTGCTTCATGGCTGTTCTTCTGACCTCAGCAACACAGAGTGGGGCTTCTAAAGATTTTACTGTTTGCTTCAAGCTTCATGCTGGGTCCCTGCTGTGGACCACATTTTGAATGTTTTTCTAATGATTTTTCAACTACTTCCTTGCAAAAAATATTCATTTCTGAAATCATCTGTTGGCAATTAGTGTGACCAGCCATGTATCTTCTCTTATAAGGCCTAGACCAAGATTTCATGCACAGCATTGTCAAAGTCACCTTTGTATTGTAAAGAGTTTTAGAATCACGTCGATTCTGTAATCTGAAAGGTCTTGGAAAACATGTGGGCAAGTTATCAGCAATGATGACAATTGAAATTGTTGAAGTGATTTATAGGTACAAAGGAACTTCATGGATATTCCGAATTTATCCAACAGAGTTTCCTAAGGATCCATGATGCACCGAGTACAGAATTTAAATATTGGTAGGACATAACTGTATTCTTACTAAATTCACAGGGAATAAACAGAATCAAGCTATTTTGTTCTCACAATAACATGGTGAGAGAGGATTTATTTTCTCATGTATGATTATTTAGGCTGTGAGAAGTTATGTAAGTATTTTCACACTTGTAAAGCACAGAAGTGGCCCATAAACCCAGATCTCCTTCTTCGGAACCAGTGATTTCTCATGTATATGGGCTCTGAGTTCAGTCATCTGCATTCTCCTTCTGAGTTCTAACACTGACTACCCAGTATATTTTGCAAATTGGACTTTAACTCTTTCAGTGCTCACCTCCCCATTTATAAAGTGAAAGAAATAGTGTAGTGTTGCTGTGAGGATTTGAACTCAAGTATCTAGCCCAGTGCCTGGAACATGGTGTCAATAAATGCTAACCGCAACAAGACTAAGAATGACTGTATTATTGATGGCCTCCGCATGGCCCTTGCTAACTGGACACTCATACAAGATCTTGAGAAAAATAACACTATAGAAGCTGAGTGGGGCCCAGGAAACATGTCAGTTTCTATTTATTACTAGTTATTATAGAAACACATAAAATATCTCTTGTTTGAATAATTTTTTATTCAATGATGAATACTTACTCAGTATATGTTATGTGCCAGACCTGGATCTAGGTCCTAGAAGCCTTCAGTAAGGAGCTAATTATTCTTCATAATAGCATTATTGGCGTTATGAGTATCAACAACTTGTAAGTGAATGAAACAAGACTTGCACAGTTAACATAATCTACAGGTCCTCACCTGGCTAGTACATGGCAGAGGAAAGATGCAATTGAGTTTCCTGCTTCTATTACTCTCTGTAGAAAAAGTGTCTCCATTCAAGAGTCTGTTCCCTTTCTTTGGAAGTGAGTGTAGAAGATTATATTGAGCAAACCTGAAGTCCTAATGTTCTATAATTATACTTTGTTTCCAGATGCCAGTGGAATCTACCTACTCAGGAGGCTGAGATCTGAGGATCAGAACTAGTCTGGGCTGCAAAGTACATGAGACCTTTATCTCCAATTAACCATCAAAAAGCCAGAAGTGGAGATGTGGCTCAAGTGATAGAGTACAGCTAAAGGAAAATGACCAAGCCCTGAGCTCAAGCCCCAGTGCCAGCACACACACACACACACACACACACACACACACACACCACACACACACACACACACACACACACACACACAATATAATTTATTAATAGAGATCCAAATAGAAAAAAAGAAGTAAAAAAAGGAACCTTTTAGATTATAAGTGATACGAAAGATTTCCCTGTTTCCTTCTGAACATCTTTACAGAAAGCTGGGGGTTTGTCTCTAAGATCATGAAAAGTGAATCTAGAATCATTTTCTTTTTCTCCACAACCAACCAGTTGTACTACTTAGTAACTGCTTGTTATTATTTAATAACTTAGTTTCTAGTAACTTCATTTTCATTTTAAGGCAGGCTGTGTGGTATTTGACCCTTCATGAAGGGTCAGTTTGCCCAGTGCATTGCAAGGTAGGTGCTTGTGAATAAGATGAGTTGTAGAGAAAATGTTTTGTTTTTTAAGGAAAAGCTCCCAACACCTTCGATCCTATCAGAACATCATCTTGCTAACCTTGTATAGACTGTGCAGATTAAGATGAGTGTTGGTTTGTGGCCGGAGTGGATGGAAGGAACAGCTGCACTTGATGAGCAGAACTAAAATCATCACTCAGACAGTCACCAGTGAAAGCCTTGGGTGAATATGCTTAAAACCCAAGTATCCATTTAGAAATTAATTGCACTTGACATTGGAAGCACACACCATGGATCTCATGCAGAAGACTTCCCTTTGAGGTCTGCAGTGTTCACTGCTGTGCTGCAGATGTGCTCAGCTAGAAAATGGAATGGGGATGGCTGAAATGGTTGTAGTCGGACAATGAGAACTGATTATGAGGAATCAGGAAATGAGATGAGTTCATCAGTTCCACAGAGCGTAGAGGCCTCAGTTTTCCCAGAAGCGTATACTAACACCTAATTACCCAGGAATGTGCTCATCATCGTGGGATCCACCACAATCACCTGTAGAAAGATGAAGAATTAATCTGGGGTAAAGTGTTGATTTTCCCAGAGCTTTATTTTGTTACTATTTGGTTGATGCATACCTTTTCATCTGACTTTACAGGTTTATAGTAGCAGTGCTTTTAAAATGGCAGGTTGAATCCTAGCAATGCAAATGGAAATTCTGGGTTTCAAACACTTCTTGAATTCCCACACTTCCGCTTTTTCCCTGTGTGGATCTTATGACATCATATTGCCAGGGATGGAGCGGAGCCTGCAGACTGCTTTCCTCACTCATCTGTTATAGCTGTGCTCATGATTGCCACCCCTAGTATCTGACCACTTTTCTGTGTATGTTGCAATGCTATTAGACTTTGTATGTTTCTATTTGTAGGTTGGATTGGTGTGCTCTGGATAGGTTGGTTTTTGTTTCATGTGGAGACTTTAAAAGATTACTGTACCCAAAAATCTCTAAATATCAAATGGGTTAGGACAAAAGCTGAAAGGGTTTTACATAGGGACAAGAATGAATGACTTCCTAAGCTATGACTGAGAAGTGTTCAGTGATGTCTGGAAAATTTAGCAAGAGTAAATTGGAATTCCTTTTCTTTCTTGTGTTATAGCAACACCATTCCTCTTTAGGATAATATACTAGAGCAACTAGAGAGTGAGTTATCTTGGAAAAGGAAAACAATCTATTCATTACTCCTTTTTAACAGTTGATATGTCTGACATTTATGCAATGATTCAATTAAATGACCCAGTCAGTTAATATTAAAATTTTGAAAAAAATTACAAAAGGAAGAACATTGAGCAAAGAAAGGAAGGAAGGAAAGAGAAGAGAGGAAGAGAGATAAGGGAAAAGAAAGACAAATGATAAGTAGGAAGAATGAGAGAGACGTGGAGAAATACAATGAAGAGAGAAAACCCTCTACTTGCCAATTCTCCAATCCCTACCACCATCGAAATGTTCCAGAGTCTTAAATTTGCTTTCCATTAAGACAGTGGTTAGACAGCAGCTGTTGAACCTCTTAAGAGAATACACGATATGGTAATAAACATCATTTCAGAAATAGGCTTTCTGCTCATTTTACTAGGAAACACAGTAATGAGCTCTGCATGTTCACTACACTTTTACCCGAGACCCTGATTTTAACAAGGGGGACTCACAGGAATTGCTTCACTCCCTACCTAGCAAATGGAAATGTTTGTTTTGTCTTTTCAGCTCCAGCCACCCCTGACTACACTGTGCTGTAAAATACTCTTTGAAGTTCATGTGTCATCCATTTACTTCGAACACCACAGGTTGGCATGCTCCCCTCCCCCTCACCTCTCTCCCTGGTTGTGCTTGCTGTATCAGTTCTCTTGGGACAGTTCACATCTGCCCTTCCTTATAGTATAGAAATCCATACACAATTCAAGTTTGCCAGATAGAGTTAAAATTTTTATGGTCACTAGGCTTGCTGTTTGTGCAGGAAAGCCGGTTTATAGGGAAAGAGAAAGGTGATGATTTTAATGCAAACAAATGTCTTGAGAAGGACTTCCTTCATTCTATATGCTCAGCTGGCTGTGTGTATCAATTGATGTGGCTTCTCTTTCTCTATAGCCACAGGCAGTGCTGAAGAAAGTAGGAAGGCAGATGTGGTGCAGGACAGTTGTTTACAGATGCAGATGTGTGTAGCAATGAGAAGAAATTGGAATTTAAGAATATCTCAAAGTAGTTTTCAGGAGTCAGTTTGAGAGCTCACAGAAGCAACCAGACATTTTCTGTGTTAAATTTTAATCTTAAATGTTATAAGCAAAATTTTTATTAAGAACTTGTGCACAGTTCTATGTGGTCATTAACACTTTGTATTTACAAAGACCTTCTAAAAACAATTCTTTTTTATTTATTTAATCATTTATCACTGCCTTGTTCTGAAGTTGAGGCTATTATTCTTATTTTTTAAGCAAGAAAGTTGTATGGATTTTGGGAGAGTGATGCTGACTTCAGCTCTTCGGCCATCTTGCCTAATCTCTTAGGGAACCAATTAAGACAATCTGAAAAAAAAATGCTAAGCACAGTACCCAATAAAGACTCCATAAATATTGTCCTTGCTCCTTTCCCTTTCATCCCTTTACCAGCTGGATAGGTTAACTTCAGGCAAATAGAGTGATTAGAAGGCAATATTTGCCTAATGTTATGTAGATACTGTTCTTACAATAACCAGAGTAATACAGAATTGGTCCTGTAAATCTTAAGAATGAATTAATCTTCGAAGAGAAGGAAACTACAGGGTTCCAGGTAATTTGAAGAACGTTGTTTTGAAATTCTAAAAGTATTATTTATGCATGCATATTATGATTGACATGATGAATCATATCAAATAATTAATCTTTCTAGTGTAAATTTGAGTCTACAATTCACTCAATTGTCTGAGCTTGAGTTCCTCATTTATAAAGTAGGATGGGAGGAAACTGAAAATCATATTGTTAAGGCTTTTATATTGTACAGACAGAGCAATTGTGCCTTGTTCAAGATCAAAACTGAACTTCAAAAAGATCTGCTCTTTTACATGTCTTTTATTCTATTTTCATTCCTATTTGCATCCTTCTTCAGTGTCTTCTTTCATGCCTCCTACTGCCTGGTTTCCCAAAGTTCTCCTTTTTACACTCATTTTTCCTGTTTGTTTTAGGTCTAGATTATACATGTGAGAGAGATCAAGGGATATTGTTTGTTGTCTGACTCAATCATTGAACACAATGATCTCCAGATCTATCTAATTTGTTGTGAAGGAAATAACTTACTTTTAATGGCTGGATAATATTCCATAGTGTATATTTCTTTTTTCCATTTATTAGTTGTTGGACACTGAGAATGGCTTTATAGTCTGGCTATAATAAATTATGCTCCAAGCTGGGCCCTGGTGCCTTAAGTCTATAATCCTAGCTACTCAGGAGGCAGAGAACTGAGGACCATGGTTCAAAGCCAGCCCAGGTGGGAAAGGCTATGAGACTCCTTTTTCCAATTAATCACCAGAAAACTGAAAGTGCTGCTGTGGCTCAAATGGGTAGAGTGCTAGCCTTGAGCAAAAGAGCCCTGAGTTAAAGCCCCATAACCAACAACAACAACAAAAACCCATTTGTTCCTATAAACTAGATACATTACAGATATTTCTATTGCATGGTGACTTAAGTTCCTTTAGAATATTCCCAGTAATGTATAACAATATCATATGATAGTTTATTTTTAGTCTCTTGAAGAATATCCATACTGATTTCCATAGTGATTGTAAAAATTTACATTCTTACTAACAGTGCATAAAAGTTTATTTTTCCCCCAAATTCTCACTGAAAAATTTTAAAAATTTTTTATTGTGAAATTACCATACTGAGGGGTTACAATTACATGGCAAGGTAATGAGTACATTTCTTATCAAGCATTGTTGCCTCCTCCTTTGTTTCTCCTTCCCATCCCTTCCCATCTCCCCTCACCAACCCCTCTACCCCCACCCTACCACCCCGCCAAAGTTGTAAAGTTCATTTTTCGACATAACGATTTGTACATCTCATTGTTGCAATAGGTCCACCTGTATCCCTATTTAAATGATTTGTTTTTTCCTTTCCCCTCCACAAATTATACCAACATCAAATACAGTGAGAGCAGAGGTTATACCGTGGGGAGGGACATACAAAGCAACAAAGAAATCATCTTATAAATATGTTAGAAACAATTGCATGAAAGCAAAAACATTTGAATACTTATCTTGGGGTTCATTTCACCTAATATAAACTTATCTGACCTTTTCCGCTTGTCTCAGACATATACTAGTTATTGCAAATAAGGGAAACCATGGGACCTAAGTTTCTTTGGGCCTGGCTTACTTCACTTAATATAATTTTTTCCAAGTCTTTCCATTTCCTAACAAATGGGGCAATGCCATTTTTTCTGATGGAGGCATAGTATTCCATTGTGTATATATACCACATTTTCTTGATCCATTCATCTACTGAGGGGCATCTGGGTTGGTTCCATATCTTAGCTATGGTAAATAACGCTGCAATAAACATAGTTGTGCTGGTAGCTTTAGTACGGTCTTGTTTGTGATGTTTTCTTAATGTTTGGTTTGTTTTCTTTCAGACTAGGTAAAATGAGGGTAATTTTGATTCATATTTCCTCTATAAGCAAGAATATTAAACATTTCTTCATATATATGTGTATACACATATACATATGTGTATATATATATGTATATATATACACATATGTATATATGTATATATGTGGGCTAGAACTCCTGGCCTAGGCACTGTCCTTGAGCTTTTGTGCTAAAGCTAGTGCTGTACCACTTGAGCCATAGATCTACTTCTGGCTTCTTGTAGTTAATTGGAGATAAGACTCTCATGAACTTCCATTCCTGGGAGACTTTGAACCATGATCCTCAGATCTCAACCTCCTGAATAGCTAGGATTATAAGCATGCACCACTGGTGCTTGGCCTTCTTCATATTTATTGCCATTTGTGCTATTTTTTCCCAGTCCTGGGGCTTGAACTCTGGGCCTGAATAATATCTTTGTGCTTTTGTGCTCAAGGCTAGTGCACTGCCACTTGAGCCACATAGTTCCACTTCTGGCTTTTTGTGGTTAATTGGAAAGTCTCATGGACTTCCCTGCCCAAGCTGGCTTTGAACCACCATCCTCAGATTTTAGCCTTCTGAGTAGGTGCAATCACAAGGGTGAGCCACCAGAGCCCAGCTATGTGTCTTTTGAGAACTTTCATTCAACTTTTTTTCCCAATTATTACGTAGATTGTTTGGTCATTAAAATTTTGAGTTTTTTTTTTACCTGTTTGGATAGTAATCCTTTATTCAATGGATAACTGGCAAAAAAAATTTCCTGCAAACGACATACATTCTTACTATAGCTAAAGCACATTCCATTATACAGATAAAGCTTACTTTCTTTATCCACTTATTGATTGTTGGGCAATCAATGATTTCACAGTTTTACTATTGTGAATATATTGTGATAAACATGAATGTATCTTCAGATGTTTAATTTGTATATTCCAGATGTTAATCTTCTTGAGTATCTAGGATTACAAGCATGAGCTACCAGCACCCAGCTAGATATTAATCTTTTATCCATTCCAGTTGTTTCTTGATTCTGGTAATTTTTTTTTGAGGATTTGTGAATGGGATTGTTTTGCTGATTTCTTTTTTAGCTTGTGTTCTATGGTTGCATAGGTTCTGTTGTGTTTTCATTTTCATTTGACTTTAGGAGTGTTTTAATTTCCCCTATTATTTAGAATTGAGATAATTGACATTCAGATTTATTACTGAGAGACATGCAGTAGTTCATAGTGTAACTTATTCTTTCTCATGTCTTCATGATTGCATTTATTTTATTTCTCTGTATGTAGGATTTCTTTAAGTATTTCTGCATTACTAGTTTAGTGGTCTTGAATTGCTTTAGTTTTTCTTTATCTTGAAAGGTTTTTATTTCTCCTTCAGTTATGAGGAAGCGTTGCTGGATATAATGACCTAGATTGGCAGTTGCTGTTTTCAAGGCTTGAAATACCTCATTCCATACCCTCCTCACTTTTAAAGTTCCCGTAGAGAAATCTCCCATTACTCGATTCGTTTGCCTTTGTATGTGACTTGGCATTTCTCTCTTGCTTCTTTTAATAGTCTTTCCTTGTTCTGTATGTCTGGTGGTTAAACTATAATATGATATAGAAAATTCCTTTTCCTTTCGTGAGTTTTTGGAGTTCTAAAAGTCTTTTATGCTTCTTGGTAAGTATATAAAATGTTCTTATGCCTTTTGTTTGAATTCGTTTCTTTTTTGCTATGCCCATAATTATAGGACTTTTCAGTTTAATGTTGTCCCAGATATCTTGCATGTCCTATTTATACATTTTTGTCTTTATTTTTAGCTCAGTATTCTAATATACTTACCTTATCTTCAAGTCCTGGTATACTGTCTTAACTTAATTCAGTCTATTGGAGAGACTTTCAACTGAATTTTTTATTTGACACTTTGAGCTTTTCCTTTCCACAACTTTAATTTGATTTTCCCCCCAAGATTTCTGTATCTTTTTTGAATTCTTCTTTCATACCCCACATTATCTTATTTCCTCCAACTATTTATTTTTATTCTCTCGGGATTCATTCTGACATTTATTCATATCCTTTTTACTTTCACTGATCATTCTTAGAATCATTTGTTGGTGTTTCTTTCTTATTTGGGACTTTATGCTCTGAATTATCATTCATTTTCCTTCATGCAGAGTTATTGACTTTTGAATACTTGTGTTTTATCTCCTATGTCTCCCATATTTCTGCAGTGAAATTTGTGCATCTGGGGCCAATTCATTGTTTGGAAATTGTATTTATGTTTTGTGTGAGTATTGGGGCTTGAACTCAGGATAATTTCTCACTTGGCTCTCTTACAGCTAGTGCTCAACCACTTGACCCATTTCTTCAGTCTAGAATTTTTTTTTTTCTGTTGGTCATGGACTTGAACGCTGGGCCTGGGTGCTGTCCTTCAGCTCTTCATCTCAAAGCCAGAGTTCTACTGCTTGAGCTACAGCACCACTTCTGGTTTTCTGGTGGTTTATTGGAGATAAGAGTCTCACAGTCTTTCCTGCCTGGGCTGGCTTTGAACCACAATCCTCAGATCTCAGTCTCCTGAGTAGCTAAGATTATAGGCATGAGCCACCAGTGCCAGACTGAGTCTAGAATTTTTCTGGTCTGTTGGAGGTGGAGTTTATAGAGTTTTCTACCTGGGCTGACTTTAAACAATGATCTCCTGAGTAGCTGAGATTACAGGTGTGAGTCACTGGAGTGTAGCTTGGTTGGAAATTTTAATCACCTTTTAGCATTTCTGCTGAAATGCTTTTAATGTTTAGACAAGAGAGTTGAAATGCTAATCCTCATCACTGGACTGAGGGTGTGGCTCAGTAACTAAGCAATCACCAACGTGCTCAAGGCATCATTGATCCTCAGTACTGCTCAGACTAAGGAAAACTAGTTGAAGTGACTTGTAGAGTGCTTTGTGCCTGGATTGATTTCACTATAGACATTTCCTTTCTTTGTGGGACTGGAAGCTGCAGCTACCTGCAGAGAGCTTTATAGTCTGTGGTCTGGACGTATTTTCACCTGTTTCACAAACCTTTCAATCTATTGTCTAGGTAACATCAAATATTCAAGGCATGTCCTCCAAATGTTACAGAGATCGGTGTAACAGAGCACTAAGTTCTGTACTGGTACATGGCAACTAAGGGACTGAGGTACTCTGCTTGTTGGTCTCAGTTCTTTGGAAAGTTCACCATCCCCAATGAGGGAGGCCAAGGAAATCATGTGATTCATGGGGCCAGGGTTCAGTGCTCCAGCCCCATCTGGCAGTACTCATACAGTTCCCAAAGTTGGGTGACTGTGCTTTAGTGAAAATGTGTCTTGTCATTCAGAAGACCTGGGTTCAGGCTGTCAGTCCCACCTTTTCCAGCAGCAAATGTCTTACAATGAATTTAAACCCAAATCTGAGAGTGTAAATTCAGAAAATGTTCTCAAGTTGTCCAGTTATTTTCTCATCTCTGGAAAGGCATCATCTACAATTTCTACTTGACGCTTCTTGCTATGTTTTATTCTACATATAAGTCGTCACAGGGACATAGCATGGATGGTTTTTGATATGACTGAGAATCTCTGGTATTGCATACAAATGACTGGAAAAACTAGAGCAGAACCATGGATATTATACATTACTGATAAGCATCTACTGGAATAAAAAAAAAAGAGCTGCACATTTAAGAAATAAGAATCTGTGGGGGGGGCTGGGAAGGTGGCTCAGTGGTAGAGCGCTTGCCTTGCATGGCTCAGGCCCTGGGTTCGATTCCTCAACACCACATAAGCAAAAAGAAAAAAGCCGGAAGTGGCGCTGTGGCTCAATTGGTAGAGCGCCAGCCTTGAGCTGAAGAGCCTGAGGGACAACGCCAAGGCCCAGATTTCAGGCCCCACAACCAGACCCCAAAAAAAAAAAAAGGAATCTGTGGGGCAGGGAAGGTGGCTCAGTAGTAGAGTGCTTGCCTTGCATTCATGAGGCCCTGGGTTCGATTCCTCAGCACCACATAAGCAGAAACAGCTGGAAGTGGCTCTATGGCTCAAGTGGTAGAGTGCTAGCCTTGAGCTGAAGAGCCCAGAGTTCAGGCCCCACAACTGACACAGTGTTATAGGGATATGGGAGGGAAGAATAATGTATATTTCTTATAATCAGTTTGATGAGTTTATAAGACATAAGATGAACACATTAAGTCAATAGAAGACTAAATGACGTGCATAGTAAAGTCCTAGTACTGAAGTGGGTAATTGAAGCTTGGCTCGTGATAAGCTCTATGACTCCAGGAAAGCTTTTCACCTTCACTAGTCTGCCCTCGTAAGAGTGCAATAAAGCATAAGCTCCAGGTCCTCTTTTAACTCTAAATTGTACTTTATATAATTACTCCATCAAATTCAATCTCTCAAGTGCTGGTAATGGTTAGATATTTGTTATATTGGTGAAAATACCTTCTGAAAAGTCTTCTAGTCTTGAAACAATCTAGTAGTCTTATACAACACAGAAAGCTATTTCTGGAACCTATAAAGTAATGGAAGGTTGTTTTGCAGAAGTTTTTGGCAACTATTATCCTGCAATCATATTTTTAAGCTTATTCTGGAATTAAAGCCCTGAGTTACTCCATTTGAAAACAACATTGTTTTTAAATGTCAGTTATGAAATATTTATAACACATATCTACCATGATGAATACACTATAAATACAAAGTTACAAATAAAGTTTGGTGCACATTATTACAGTCCTAGGAAAAAGAATTCAGTTCAATTGGGTGAGTCAGAAGCTCTTCTGAGAGCTGACAATAGCTACAGTAGTCACATTCTGGGAATTTGAGAATAAGCTGATGTTGGAATGATCTCTCTCCACAAGCAAAAAGAAAGTTGTAAATCATGCCCAAATTAAGGCTGTTTATCATGTTTCAAATGAGAAGCATGTGATGGGCCATTTTTGAGTTTCAACATATGAGTAGACCCACCTTGGGATAACTTAATCTAGAAAAAAAATCTATACTTAACAAAACAAATTCATAACCAGGAGCTGGTGGCTCATGCCTGTAATCCAAACGACTCAGGAGGCTGAGATCGGAGGTTCGTGGTTTGAAGCCAGCTTGGGCAGGAAAGTCTCTGATACTCTTAATCTCCAATTAGCTACCAGAAAACCATAAGTACAGATGTGGCTTAAAGTGATACAGTACTAGCCATGAGAAGAAAAGCTCAGGGATAGTGCTTAGGCCCTGAGTTCAAGCCCCAAGGCTGACCCAAAAAACAAAACAAAACAAACAAACAACCCCCCCCCCTCAAATCCACATCCATTCAAGGATGATTATCTCCTTTGGCATGGCTTATTCTACACAGCTAGTCTTAAGAGCATATAGGAAGGACAGTTCAACTTGCCAAGTATATTTTACTATTCAAAAGGAAAAATATGATAAGCTTTTGTTGAGAATTTCTAAAATCAAGCAAAGAAGTAAAACTCAAAATATAGAATATATACTAGATAAATGTTTAACAAAAATATAGAATCACATTAAGTGAAGAACCACAAGATAAAATGTTGATGTCAATATAAATTTATAAGGGATCTATATCCCTTAGACACAATTCTAAATTATATGAAGTTTGGGAAAGTATTTTCTTCTCCTCATTTGATTTGATAAAACTTGAGCTGACCTGAACAAGATTGGTAAAAACTAAAATGATTTAAATTGATGTAATTATTTTCATAGTTCTATTCCTATGGTGTGCATACTGTGGTAACATGAGCATGTGAATTTACAGGAACCATGCCAGATTCTTCTGATGTGTTACAAAACATGCACCATATATTGCCTTTCTAATCTAGAGGATTCCAGATTTTGATAAACTTCATATAAAGATTATGGATGATATTATGTGTATGAGGTTTTTTTGAGCTGACATTGAAGCTTCCAGTTTTACTGATTTGTATTTAATTCAGTAGTTCACATTATTGCTGTAGGCTTGTTCTTCTTGCAAAAAGAGAGTTGAATATAAAGTGAATGCGTCCATGTGAATTATATTTGCCCCCTTAGATTCTAAAGAACAACAAAAATCCACTGATATTGTTAAGATGGCATATACAACTGCATGGATAGATTTGATTTCATTTTGTAATAAAATTACTTAGACTAACAAAATTATAAAATTGTTTAATTAGTAATCATTATAATTATTAGGATGATATTAATAAAATACATTGAAAAATAGTATCAATTATACTTAGCATAGTTCTCAAAATATGAAAATCTCCCTTTGAGATTTCACTCACATGAAAACAATGTTTGCCACATCTGTGAAGTTTTGGTATTTCTTTTATTACTCCAAATTATAAATACTTAAAATACGAAGTTTCCCTCAGAAAACAAGTTAACCCATGTTCTTTTGACCCTATTGCAAACTTTCTGAGTGGCCTTGACCTGGTTAATGTTCTCTTTTTAAAATGATAGATTTATCTCTTTTCTTGACTGATTTAAATCCATACATCTATTTTTCATATTTCTATATTATTTCCCTTTTAACTAAAAAAAAAACCAGAAACAGATAAGGTTCTGTTAGGACTTTAGAAATGTCAGATCTCTTTATCTGGAATATGTAAATGAGCTGTATTGCTCAGGGAACACTGAATGCCTAATGAGCACAAGGTCCTGAGAGGCTTTGCCAAGCTCAGAGCTCAGGGTTCAGAAGGGCAGGAACTGGAAGTGGTGTACACACTGCGGTGAAAGAACCGCAAAGGCCAGTCAAAGTTGGTCAAAGTCAAATTCTGTCAACAAGCAAATTATGTTCTTTCTTTTGGGATCACTGATCATAAAAAGGAGGATTGCAGACAAGTTGAATGGTACAAAGGATATAGAAGAGGACACAGAATAGAAACAGAAAACTGATACACATTGTTAATTTTTCAAAACATATTTGTGTGGACATTTCTGGTAATTTTGTTGTTGTTGGTGGTGGTCATGGGGCTTGAACTCAGGGTTTGGACACTATCCCTGAATTCTTTTTGCTCAAGGCTAGAGCTCTACCACTTTGAGCCACAGCTTCACTTCCTTGTGTAGACAATTTTTCTCCTCCCTCCTTCACTCCCTCCCTCCTTCACTCCCTCCCTCTCTCTCCCTCCCTCTCTCTCCCTCCCTCTCTCTCTCCCTCGCTC
>NW_012267313.1:640254-645497 GCF_000151885.1 Dipodomys ordii | reverse complement strand
CTTCCTTCCTCTCTCCCTTCCTTCCTCCCTTCCTCCTTCCCTCCCTCCCTTCCATCCTCCCTTCCTCCTTCCCTCCCTCCCTTCCATCCTTCCTTCCCTCCCTCCCTCTTCCCTCCCTCCATCCCTCCCTCCTTTCCTTTCTTCCTATCTTTCTCTTTTTCAGTTTTCAATTTCATTGATTTCTGGATTTAATTTATTATTTTTCTCATTTATTTTGCTTTGGATTTATTTTGTTCTCCTTTTCTAAAGTCTTTACATAGGAACTGAGATTATTGCTTTGAGGACTTGGTCTTTGTGTGTGTGTGTGTGTGTGTGTGTGTGTGTGTGCCTGTACTGGGGATTGCACTCAAAGCCTGAGTGCAGACCCTGAGCATTTTCACTCAAGGCTGGTACTCTGCCATTTGAGACATAGCTCCTTCTGGCTTTTTGGTGCTTAATTGGATTTTCCTGCCTGGTCTGGCTTCAAATCACAATCCTCAGGTCTTATGCTCCTGAGTCACTAGGATTAGAAGGAGCCAGCAGCTGGACTTGGTTTTTTTCTTTTGTAACCATTGCTCATATAAACAACCTTCCTAGTGCTATTTTCCCATGTCCTACACATTTTGTATTTTTAAAAAATTTAATTGAATACATTCTTTGATTTTACTTGATATGCCCTTTTTGGGCTATGCCCATTATATTGTTTTATTAGTCATAATTATTTTATTAATAAAAATGTGTACATCAAAATCTTCTTGCTCATCATATTTTAAAAAGAAGATTTTAATGAATCCACAGGGTTATACAAGCATCAGCATGACCTGATTGCAGAATATTTTAGTCACTTCTCAAAGAAATCATGTAGCCATCACCAGCCATGAATCTGTTTTCTTTTCCTATGATTTACTTGTCCTAGACATTTTATTGAATTATATACTATGTAGACTTCATGTCTAGTTCTGTTTGCTAGTATAATATCTTCAATTTTCACTCATGCTGTAGCACATATAGATACTTCACAACTATTTGACTAAATAATATTCCATTGTATGAGTATACCACATTTAAAATGCTTTCATAATGTGATGGGTGTTAGGGTTTTTCAACTTCTTACTAATAATAAACAATACTACTATAAATATTCACATACATGAAATTTTTTGTGTGAACATATATTTTCAGTGCTCTTGTACATATCTTTAGGAATAGGATTGTTGGGTCATATGGTAGCTATTTTTATGTTTTTGAAAATTATCAAACTGTTTTCCAAAACATCTGTCCCTTTTTCTGTTTTTATAAAATATTGCATATTTATTCCTAGTCTTTACAAATGCATTAAAACATTTTTTCTTTTTTTTTATAGATTTGAAGGCAAGATTTACCTGAATTTTGAATTGAAATTAGAGGTGAGATAGGAAAGTAAATGCTTCCTTTGTCCTGTTTGTCTGAGCACCATCTTTCTGTGACTGGTTTATAATATCACCTTTACACGTATTAAATTTCCATATAATTAGACCTATGTTTAAGTCCATATATTTTTGTCATTAATTTGATTGTCTACTTATGAATAGTAACACATCATTTAAACTATTTTCATGCCTTATACTTTATGATTTTTGATAAGATTTGTTTTCCTTCAGAATTTTTTTTTCAGAAAGATTTCTAGTTCTAGTTTGTTTATCTACATTTTTGGATTTGATTAGCATATGTGCTACTAGTACTCTTTTTGAGAATTCACCTCTTACAAACAACAGATAAACATACAACACAAATAAAAATAGGTGAGAAAAACCAGGGTGTAAGAAAGATCGCATCACTTTCTTTGATGATACAGTGTTAATTTTTTAAATTTTATTTTATTGTAAAGGTGCTGTACAGAAGGGTTACAGTAACATGAGTAAGGCAATGAGTACATTGCTTGTGGAGCATTGTTACCCCCTCCCTTGTTGTTTTCCCAATATCCCTTCCCTCCCCCACCTCCTTCATTTCTTGCTCCTCCCCCAAATTCATAAAGTTAATTTCCAATATAGTGTCTTGTGGGTATCATTGTTACACTGGGTCATCCTGTGTCCTGGTTTCAGTATTTTGTTATTTCCCTTCCTGCTTATTTCCTTATCTACCTATCATTTAGGTTATGAGTTTCTGGGTAAAAGATGTCATATCTACGTTTGTACAGTATACCTTACTTTTTAAACCCCCCATCTTTGATAATCCCAAATTTTGTTTACTTCTACTTGACTCAGGTTCATGGCTTAAAAGTATTTTTTAAAATATGAATTCAAATAATTCTCTATGAATAATGAAGCAAATTCTACATACAATTTACTAAATAATAAATTAATTTATAATTCCAGCAATTGAATTTAATAATAATTTTGCTATAGATAATACCTATATCTTTGTGTGTTTACTTCTCTTTTCTCCTGAGAATCAGTGTGGAACCACTATTGTTTCTTGTTCAGACCAATGATTTATTGGAAGTATTCAAAGAATATCTGATGTTTTCTATATGACATAATATATTACATAGGTAAAAGAAAGGAGTGGTAAGATAGATAAAGGCCATTTAAAATAAGTTAGGGGAGCATAGTGCCTTATGGCTTATTAGTAGTGGTAGGCCAAGCAGATCTGAAAAATAACTTGAAAGGAAAATATGAAGATAGGTTCCACAAGGCTTTCTTCAAAATTCACCATTTTCAAGAGACCCATGTAGAGGAGGGTTGCTCATTTCTATTTGTTCCCAACCTTCCTTGTTCTCCATTCACTTTACAATGATATTTTACATTGTAGTTGTTGCTTCCACAAAATGGCCAGTTGCTTCAACGTGTATGTCCTTTCTTCTAAACTCACTTGTAAACTTCCCAATACCAGATATCATATTGCTTATTCTGCATTTGCTCAAATTGAATAGTGGGTATTTTCTCTACAAAAAGGCTTTACTTAAATATCATTGATTGATCCAATCACCTGAAGGAAAAAGGGAGGGTAAGGCAGAGGGAACTGGTACAGCACAAAGAAATCCAGAAATGTAGACAGAATTCCCATGTTTTTTTCTGATGACAAAAGTAGAAACAATCAAAGGAGACCCCCTGTGAGAAGTGGTTTCCTCTAGAACAGACCACCTTGACATTTGAATCAAGACTGGCCAATATCCCAGGGAGTTTTTTCCCTTTAGGTTCCAACTTCGTGCACAGCACCCAGCCAAGGGCCTCTTTCAGTCTTCCTTAACACATGGACAACAAGACATACATATATGGAGACAGAGAGAGAGAGAGAGAGAGAGAGAGAGAGAGAGAGAGAGAGGAGAGAAAGGAGAGAAATGTTCAGTAACAGTGACCAAATGAGGGGAAAGAAACTATACCAAGTAAAGGAGTTTGTTTATATGTTGCAGTTTCTCGGCATCTGCAGCTGTCATCTGTTTTCAGTTTGGCAATTTTTATTAAGGCAAAGTGGCACATGCTGTCATAGGAACTGCTCCAGCTCACGCTCCCCAGCAGGTCACCGGGTATCCCCTGGTGTGCTGAGACATGATACGTTTCCTGCCAGTGAGTGAGGAGGAGGAAAAGCTCTTCTCAGCATCAATTTTTAGTTCAACATAGAAATAGTCAAGCCATGGGCAGACATGTGAAATGCAGGGGATGGTCACTCCATGTAAGGAGTGTGTCTATTAATTTCACAAATTGTTATTAAGCACTCACCAAACCTGGCTGTGGTTTAATTTCCCTATGGAGGTTAAGATAGTTGGCCTGCTGTCAGACAATTTTTTGGCTATGGTTTTCATTGATGTCCATCCACATGCCTGATCTGTTTCATCCCAACTCAGTCTGCATCTAGTACCAGGCTGTTTGCCTCTGTGGGCACAGCATAGAATCAGAGAAGAGAATAAAGCTATTTGATTCAGGTTGCAATGAAGCGAAGTTCCATTAGCACCCACAAAGTGAACTAACTGACCATACTGATGTGGAAATGGAACATAGCCATGGAAACTTCATCTCTGGAAAACACGGGGACAAGTTCACTGTTTCATTTGCTTCAGAGGGGGTGTATATATCTGGTGGTAGTAGTAGCAATACATGTGCATCTTCTCTGAAGCACATCTCATTGCATAGTAATGCAGGAAAAAATAATGCTCAGAACATTTTTTTTCTTTTGTATAGTGCTGTGGTGCACTTCATTGACTTTGAGAGCAATCATAATGATGGTTGTCCAACACAGAGTAAATGAAGAGTAAACCAAGTAGGATCTGAGAATGGACATCTAGATATTGAATAGAGATTTGGCACCTGTGAGGCATGAGGTAATATCTAGACAGACCAGCAAGGCCCCTTTATGGACAACAGAAAGATGATTTTTTTTGTTGTTTTATGGACTCATTTGCAATTTAAATATAAGTCCAATAGAGAGGCTGTGCCACCACTGCTACCAAGTCACCTTCTCCCCTTGATCCTTGCCGGTATCATCTGAGTCCTCTTTGTGAGGAAAGCATTCTGCTACTTTATTCATAGCTCTTCTATTGCTGCTATGATAGTGAGCTTCATAAGGCTTTTGGATTCCAAATATGGAAGCTAGAGATATTCTGCCTATAGTTTGGTTCCTATGAATTAAGACTTCGAATCCATTTTTTTGGTGGTATGGGAGAGTGAACGTGGGGTCTTCCTCTTGTTAGCCTCGTGCTACAACTTTCTGTCCAGGCCAGTCTGCCAGTCTATGATCCTGTGCTTCTAACGAGGGTATCTTTCAAGAATATTCTTTGAAATACTTTCTGATCTCTTCTTCAGAATCTGCTTCTAAGAAACCCAACTGAAGATAATATGATGGTGATTGTAGGAAATAGATTCTAAAAGAAGAAGCATTTGTAGGCAAAGTGACAATGAGAATCTTGTTGCTAGTAAGTAGAATATGAACAGTCACAGCGATATTATACTGGTATAATCATAAAAACTTTCACTAGTAGTACATTGAGTTGAGATATTGGCTGAAACGTACTCTCTGGCTGTTGTAATATCTCTGGTGTTTAAATATAAGGAAATTGTAATTGTAATTGTGCAAATGATGCTGAGAACAAAATGGCTCCATCACATAGGAATATTAGTCTAATGATGATTAATAACTAACTCACATTCAAATGTGAAAACTAGGCAACATCCTTTGAAATATTTAAGGAAGTCTTTTTTTAATTTAATTTTATTTTATTTGTGAACATACTGTACAGAGGGGTTACAATTGCATGGGCAGGATAATGCGTACATTTCTTACCAAGCATT
>NW_012267313.1:609544-638689 GCF_000151885.1 Dipodomys ordii | reverse complement strand
TCCAGCAGTGTTCTTTCCGTTGAGGAGCGTTTTTGCTATTCGGGGTCTTTTATTGTTCCATATGAATTTTTGGATTGCCTCTTCTATTTCCTTGAAGAATAAGGTTGGAATTTTGATAGGTATTGCGTTGAATTTGTAGATAGCTATTTAAGGAAGTCTTAATCTCGTGTGGAAGGAGAGTCAGAGGACTGGTTAATTGGAAATAAGGGACTTGAAGATTTATGTTTCTAGGCTGACTCCAAAGCATTATCCTCAGATCTCAGCCTCTGGTATGACTAGGATTGTAAGCATGAGTATATGATTTCTGATACTTCATTTTCATTTCTACTTTTTAGGTTTCCTTACTCCTGAACCTTCTGGCTTACATCAGCTGAATCTCTATAGATCTTTGTATAACATAGGAATGCTTGAGTCTAACATCTTCCTGTGCAGATCTCATCATGGAGGCCAGAAAAAGGTATGTGTAGTTTAAACATACATTTTATAGATACTTATAAATTTACTATATATAAAATTTGTAACGTCTTTTGTAAACACTCACATATATGTATATATGTATATTCTTACATATTCAAATACATTCACATATATATATGACTGCTCATTGTAGTTTAAGTTGTGATAGAAAAGGTAAAAGAAAATTTAAACTGTCTATGAGTAGAAAAAGGATTAATTATAGTTCATAGAACAATAAAATGCTATTAATTATTAAAAAGGAAGGAAGGGTCTCTGTATTTGAGCAATATGAATAGTTTATTATAAATTCAAAGGAAATATTTGAAAAAATGTAGAACATGGTCAAAAACAGGTCTCTCTCCCTCTTCTTCTATTTAAAAATTTTCTTTCTCTTCCGTTTGCCATCTGTCTTTTTCTGAATATAGAAATATTTTGATAAACAGGAACAAGTAAGAAAGGAAGGTTTCAACTGCTTTTTAGTGGTATACTGGGAAAGGTATGGTTTATCATTTTATTTCATATGATTTGTAATTAGATAATCATGTTGTATAGTTATGAGTGTCATTTTAATTGTAATTTTTTCAAGTGGAAGCACTTAAAATGTACATCAACATGCAACAAACGTAAAAATGAAGGGATTGGACTGAATATTCCCTTAATATTATTAAATTTACATTCTAAAGTATACATTTACATCTGAGGAACAGATATAGTTTTAAAAATGTAAAATGTCTAATGTAATCCCCAAATATGTTAAGCATGCACAACATGTAATTCTTTTTTTTTCTTTTCTTTTCTTTTTTTTGTATGCTTTTTATCGTAAAGGTAATGAGTACATTTCCTATTGCGCATTGTTACCTCCTCCTTTTTTTCCCCTACCATCCCTTCCCTCCCACTTCCACAACAACCCCCTCACCCCCATCTAAGTTGTAAAGTTCATTTGCAACATAGTGTTTTGTACATCTCATTGATGGGTCAACCTTAATCCTTATTTAAGCATTTTGTTTTCCGTTCCCCTCCCTGAATTACAGAAGTGTATGTACAAGATGCAGGGCACCAACATCAAATACAGTGAAAATAGGGGTTATACTGTGGGGGAGGAACATACAAAGCAAAGACAAAATCACATGGTACATTACAAATACATTAGAAACAATAGCAAGACTGTAAAAAGATATTCATGTCCCTATCTTGGGGTTCTTTTCTTTTGTTGCCCATCCTGGGGCTTGAACTCAGAGCCTGAGCATGGTCCCTAAGTTTCTTTTGCTCAAGGTTAGTGCTCTATCATTTGAGCCACATCTCCATGTCCATCTTTTTGTGAGCAGTTTATTGGAGACAAGAATCTAATGGACTTTACTGCCTGGGCTGATTTTGAACCATGATCATCAGATCTCAGCCTCCTGAAGAGCTAGGATTACAGGCATGAGCCATCAGCGCCAGGCTCAACATGCAATTCTTATTCAAAAACTTTAATTTATACTATTTAATGTATAATATTTATTCATCCTATTTAATGTATTTAATGTTTTGTTTAATGTATTTATGTGTTCTATTGCTTCTTGTATCCCTTTTATTGTTATGTTTGAAAATGTTTGAAAGTATTAGTAAAAGTATTTTTAAAGTATTAGTAAAATTTCTTCTACAACTTCATAGATAGTTAAATGTACACTTATAAAATAAAAATCAAGAAACAACTTGCTTAATAGCTAGCATACCTATATATGCTACTCTCAAGTATATGTACATTGTTTATCACCTTTATTTGGGTAGCACATTAGCCTAGCAACATGCCTTTGATCAAGATGGGACAAAGATACGAAGAGATAGCCCTTAATCTTCCTGGGCACATACCCATAATTCTTTCAGGCTGCTTTAGCCTTTGCTCATGGCAGCTCTGGAGTTTTGATATACCTGCCCACTGGCTTATCTTTGCCTTGTTCTGTGCACTGAAAGTAAATGGGCATGAGGAAAGACACAGTTATCCAGCCTTTAGGAATGTATCTTGTAGTCAGGAAATCACTGACCCTCAGCTATAGGTCTTTATCACATTTCTGGTTACCAGAGTGTGTGAAGCTACAGTAATTAACCATCCTGGGAATAGTCTTCTTGCATGATCAGACTGCTGTTGAACCCCGTGTCTTCCAGTATTATTCAAAAACAAAACAAAACAAAACTGGACTTGGCTCTTAAAGAAACCGAACTTGCTCTTTTCAGATCAGGACAACAGTCTACTCATTCCACGGAAGCACTAATTCAGTTATAGTTGTCCTAGTGGCCTAAAAAAGTCAATGCTGCTTCCAGAGGTGCCTGATTTACTTCCAGAACTTAATTTATGTACTGGGAAAATCTGATTTGGTAAGTCTTTTTTTTGGGCGGGGGGGGGGGGTAAATCGCACAAGCAGGTCAAAAACTAAAAATTCAGTATATAATCTCTGAGTACATGGTGAAGGTGTTACACTACTAAAGTGAAAATCAAAGGTCTTCAAATTCTGGAAGAGCTTTTCTGAATACTTTTCTTCTTGTTTAGCTTTTTGCAATGCTGGATCTAGGGAAGAGAGTGTCTCTAACATGGAGTTGCTGCCAGCATAGCAATTTGTTCCCACAATAGCTAAGGTAATTCAACCGCCGTGAGACTGTTGCTGAAGAAAGAATGATCCACAGGAGAAAGCTCTTTCAGTTCTAGAGCACGATCCCTTTCTTTTCACTCATTGTCTTGTTATGTTTGTTTTCAGTCTGTCCAGGGAATACGCTAGAGATCTAGAGTTAAATATATATGTCACTCAAGTGGAGAATGTACTCTTCCCCCCGCCCCATCATCAGTGATTAATGATACCAAAAAGGAGCAGAGGATGAAAACATTGTAGTTGGTCACCAGGAACTCAGTCATAGGGGCTCAGCCTGCACCCTTCTACCTCCTCCATGATGCCTACTACTCCCTGTTTTAACCTTCATTTTAATGCTGGGAGATTTTTTTTTAAGTTAATGGATGGTGTTTTTTGAATTAGGCATTTGGAGAGAAGTATGAAAAAAAGAAATAGAATGTGAGGTCTCTGCTCTCAGAATGCCTAAAATCAAAAGCCTCCATATCCTATAATCTTTTCTCTTTTTCTTTTGAAGATTTGAAGCACAATCATTCAACTATTCTCCTCTCTTTCCTTGGGTCTGCCTTGGGGGGCAGTGAGGCAAGCCCATTTTATTTCTCATTAGGAACATATGGAGGGGCTCAGAAACTTTTAAAGTGCTAATTAGTAGCAGCCACACTTGAATCAGGTATAATCTTATGCTGCCCTGGGACCAAGACCTAGGATTTCAGAGTTTGACAAGCATTGCCCATGAAGGGAGCTGGTGACTTTATTTTTCTTTTGAATGCTTCACTTACTTTTGTTGCCAAGATAGTTTGCTGGCAAAATGAATTTCTGAGCCAGGTTATGTTGTATTTGGGCCAGTCAAGAGTATCTACTGAGCTGGACTTAGATGCCATACATAACCTCAGCCCACAAGCTAAGATGCTTTAAGCAGGGATCAGGAATACTGGGATTCCACACAAGCAGTATTAAGGTGTGCTGAACAACTAAGTGACTACGTGAGGATGTGGTTTACAGCTCTTAAATTGTCAGGAATATACAAACCAAGGTGTACCCATTGCTTGCTCTGTTGCCCAGAAAATGTGTGGATGTGAACATTTTTGCATCTTCCTTCTTCCTTCCTTCCTCTTTCTTTCTTTCTTTTTTCTTTCTTTCTTTCTTTTTCTCTCTCTTTCTTTCTTTTGCTATGGCTTATTTTTTGGACTTCAGAAGGCTCACAGGAATCCCTCTCCTCTTTCGTTGTTTTGTTTTGGCAGTACTCAGCTTCCTGTGTAGCTCAAGGTCACAGAAGCATGCTGCTATATGCAGCTATGGGTTCAGAAAGAGTCTCAAGACCCACAATGCAAACTACAGTGGAATCCATAGGTAACAGAATAAATGAATTGGAAAACAGAACTTCAGAAGTTGAGGATGAAACAGAGTAGCTAGAACAAAAACTCAAAAATATGGGGAAAAAAATCTTTCAGAACCTACCAAAGAGAAGTCCAGAAATCGGCAGACTCAGCTAAGAAATTAAATCTATCCATAATTGGCATCGATGAAAAGGAAGAAATTAATAGTAAAGGCATCGAAAACCTATTCAGTAAAATAATAGATGAGAACTTTACTACTATTAAGAGAGAAAATCTTACATACTTAACAGAAGCATATAGAACCCACAGAAGAAACACTTCTAGACATATCATAGTAAAAACACCAGTCATGAGTAGCAAGGAACTGAGTTTAAATGCTTCAAAATTAAAGAAGGAGCTATATGACAATGGAAAGAAAACCAGAATCATTGCAGACCTTTCCATACAAACCCTCAATGTAAAGAAAGCCTGGAATGGTATAATCCAAGCGGTGCCAACCCAAACTGATCTCTCTAGTGAAACTATCATTTACATTAGATGGTAAAACCAAAACCTTCCATGACAAACATTCAAGGAATTCATGATCACTAAACCAGCAGTACAAAGAATTCTAAAGGGAGGAATACAATCTGAAGAAAACAATCAAAATCAAAGAAACACATCAGACAAAAATCACTAGAAGATCAATTTTGTAAACAGAGGAACAGAAAAACAACAAAACACAGGAAATCAAGAAAATGATACATCTCTCTATAATAACCCTAAATATTAAAGCAGATTAGATTAAAAAAATAAGATCCATCCATTGTCTGCATTCTGTTTTGGATTATTTTTGAATTGATTAAAGCTTCCACTAATTATGATATATGTCTTTTAATGTATTACTTGTATGTCATTTTTATTGAATAAAGGAAAGATATTAATCTTTGATCTTAGATAAAAGAATTCAGATCTAGGCATTTGCACAAAATAACATGACTTTAGATATAAAGAACTGTCAAGAATGTCATAAAAGCTATCAAGCTAACTTATAATAGAAAATAGCCCCATTGCAAAAGAAGAAGAGGAAGAAGAAGAGGAAGAAAAAGAACAAGAAGAGGGGGAAGAGGAGGAGGAGGACGAGGAGGCAGTGGCAGCACCATAGTCACAAGCATAGGATCTTTCTTTTCTCCACCACCCCACCAAAAAAAGAACTTTTCTATTCAGGCTGGCTAAGAGCCATGATCCTCTCATTCTTGGCCTCTCAAGCAACGAGGATGCAGATGGCACTGGCATCCAGCTGCAATTTGATTTCTGAATGGGGATGGGCATGTAGAAGGTGCTCAAAGATATGTTAGTTTGCCAAAATAGTAATTGTTCAAATAAAATCCAGAGAAAGAAGTTAACTGCCATAGCTCCAAGATAAGCATTCCTTCTTGTGGGCAGAAAAGTAGCCTCTGTTTTTTTTTTTTTTTGAATCCTCTGAATACATTTCCTTTCTTCCTGACACTTGCTGGTTTGTCACTATGCTTTGGATGTCTATGGCGGAGGTTGAGCCTTGCCACATTTAGGTTTGCTGAATATTGCTAACTGCTTGGAGTTCAGAAAAACCCAGAGTATGTTTGGCAGAGCCCTTTCCTCTCTATGTTTTAAGAGCATGTGGACTTAAATGGAAATTTAATCTGCATGTTCATTTACACATAACTCATCAAAACATTTTAAAGAGCCCTTTGAAGTCCATAGAGCCTTTTCAATCCTTTTTATGGAAACTTTTCAAGTCTTTTTTGAATTTTCATGGGAATCTGTATTTAGCTAAGTCCAAGCATACAGATAATAGATTATTCTTTCACTCCCCAAATATTTTATATTGATCTGTCATTCTGGGTCTGTTGCAGATGCATCTCAATCTTTCACTTTTAAATTGATATTATTCCTTAAGCATTATAGAGAATGAAACAAATAGTTGAAATTGGAATGGAACTAAAACATTGTCAACCTTTGATGAAAAAAAAAAAGCTGAACATGGTGAATCTGTAGTGGCATTCTCGGAAGATGAGCAATGCCTGGAACAATTTAAGCTGGGAAAAAGAAAAAAATATTTCCATGTGGGTTGAGAATGATTGTGTATCTATTAGTTTGGCAAAACTTGATATGCCAGGACCATTTACTAAGTTTCAGTGAGATCCACGTGTGTTCACTAAGTGTCAGCAGAGTAGCTTGACTGTATTTGCATTTTGGTGAGCAGTATGGGCAGAACTGAGGGAGCCTGGTCCAGATGGTGATTGAAGTAGCTGGCTGTCAAAGTGGAAGGGCAAGCACATATCTGAGGAATACGTAGAAAGCAATCCAGCAAGACTAGACAGTTGAGTGTCTAGTTTTCATGACGAAGAGGAAGATGATAATAACAGAAATGAAGTAAGTAAGTAAGCCCAATTATAGGTCTGCTGATAACACATGTAAGTTGAGATGTAAAGAAGGTTAGGCTTGATGATTTTATGCCTCCTAGACAGAGATCGGGGGCTCTAATAAAATTTGTCAGCTACTGGCTTATAATTTGGTATTCATAAGAGAGAAGTAGTTTACCCACCTGTGGGGTTAGATCAAGTTTATAACTTAAGAGATGAAGGAAATCGGAGAAGAGGTACAACATAAAGGGAAGGGAATTATATGAGCTGATAATAAATCTGAGCTTGTTTTTAGGTGAGTAAAACAGCTGTTTAGAGAATGGAAAGTCTGAAGAGTTAGAGTTGAGATGGGATTTTTCATGACAAATTTGGAGGGACCACAAAGAGGCCTAGATCAAGTTTACATGTTCTCTGAGACCAAAAAGTAGGAGGAATGAAGGAAAGAGGTAGTATTTTAAGGTGGACATATATACAAGGTATATATGCTTTAAGTGTGTCAAGAAGTAGAGAGAAATGTGGTTGATAAACAATGAGAAATAGTGCATGCTCAACATATGAGAAAGGCAAAGAAGAGCATAAAGTAATAAATACATATTGATGTGCAATAAGACATACATATGCCTGTGTTTGTTTTGAGAAATAGGCAAATTGGCCTTGAATTAGGAAATTGCAGTAACTCTTTTAAATGTTTGTGTCGTTTTCTTTTCTTTATTTTTTCTGTTTCTTTTAACCTATTAGGAGTGAACAATCTCTAAATTTTATCAGTCTTAGAGAATTACAGGATTCCAAATGACTCAAAACCATTTATCTAACCCCAGAAAATAGATATAGCATTCTCTCTCTCTTTCTCTCTCTCTCTCTCAGTTCTTTGGAAGACATGACATTGAACACATCTCTTTAGTTACTTAATATTATTGATATCTATTCAGTTTTACAGCAGCTGAATATTTACAGATTATTAATTTACATATGTTTTCTTTTAGATATTATCAAATCATTTGGCATTCCTTTCTAACTTGTGTCTTGATCCATTTTGCTATTGGTTAAGCAATGACGAGATGACTGTATTTTACATTGTCCAATGGATAATATATAAAGCAGATTAGTTAAGTATAGTTATCTATTGTCTTAGTTGAGTTGCCAAAAAAGAGATCCTATTCAGCTGCTTTTTGCTGAATAGCATTTACTAGTTACTTGGATGCATGAATTACCTAAATACAGGAAAACATCTTGTTATCCAGGCTTCCATTTTGTATGCATTGCTGCTTTAAGTCATTTTCTCTGTAGCCACTTTGCAATGACCTTGGGTTCAGGGAAGGACAAGACTGATTGGTATCATCTTCATGATTAAAGAACCCAAACTACCACTAAGGAACAGTAGAGCTTCCTCAGAAAAGACCACCTTCAAGACAACAATGATTGCTTTGTTTATCCTAATGAGTGATGATCACAGTAACAACTTGAGAACCTTTCTCAAAATAAGGGCTGAATAATAGTCAACTAAGTCAAACTTTGACCTAGTCTGCTCAATAAGTATGCATACATATATGAATACACCGAGTTCTTTGTCAACAAAACCTAAAGATCAAGTCTGTACTCTGAAGATGGCTACAAATGGGCTGAACTACTGCCTTTCCATAGCATACCCATGTCATGTAATAAATCTTCTTTACCTGCCCTTTATCTGGACTCTTTATTTAGGTATAAGGGCAAGTAACCAGATGTGTCATATGGAATTCCTAGATTTGGAGCCTAAGGTTTAAAACTCACTAAGAAAAGGATTCAATTATATGGGGTTTATTGGGAGACTTTCTCCTGGAATCTTTGTAAAAGATAAACAGTATCATCAAGTAAGGGCGTAGCCTGAAGGTGAGATTTATATTTTAAATCTCACTGCACAGTATGTACCACCTTCATTTAAGAAGATCTTGTTCAAGGGTCTTTGTATTAATCTATTACCTGTTGGTAATAGAAAGTAAGATATGAGCATGATAGTGTTCATGTAAATTCCCAAGGCTCCCCACTGAGCTGGCGTAGTCAACTCAGGGCACATCTCTAGACAGTGTAATGGATGCAAACCTTTAGCTGACCATTGGCACAGCTAGAAGAAGGAACTAACTTGCTGGTAAAGACAGTCTGGAAGCATTGTCTCCAACACATTTCTTTCAACAGTGAATTCATGTCCACAACAAATTGAAAGCCACTTAATGATCAAATTATTTTCTGTTTCCCAAGAAATGTCTTCTCTGATTAGTTGAAATAATGACTATCAGTAGTTAAACTGAAATATGAAAACTATCCTCATATGAAGTCATTACTTGATTTGCCTTTGTTGTGCACTCTGTTGACAAAATGTCCAAGTGTTAGAAGAAGCTGATGTGCTTAGGTAAAATCAAGCATGCAGGTTGTATATGCTTGAAACCCCTATCTTACTGGATCTAGGACACGGTTTTCAAATGTTGGCCTGGATCAGGTTCACCTACCTTCACTCTTCCAGGACGAACCTCCTGATATGGAGACTTTGGTGAAATTATTCACACTTGGTGTAGTTACTGAATGTGATTCCACATTGCTGCTTTAGGAGCTAAGTAACTCATGTTTTGAGCTGTTCACGACAGTTGAGACAGACTTTTCTACCTAGTCCTACTTGTACATGTGTGCATGCATGCACATACATATTGTTATTTAGTGAAAATGTAATATATATTTCCCTGTTGAGTTGTATTTATTTATACTTATGTCATGATGACAAAAGCTATCCAAGTGCGCATTGGAGAGGCAACTAGAAAACCAAGTATTTTTTTCCTAAGGGTAAAATGAAGATCTAGATTAGAATGATAAAATAAAAATATGATGCTCAAGTGTACGTAATTTGTTAAATAATAAAAGAGAGGATTGAGTCCTGCCTTTGTTCTCAGCAGAACAGACTAAACTTGAATCAAGCCACTTCTGCCAGATGCCACACAATCTAACCAAAGTCAGAAATCAGCCATTTTTCCTAAGAAGCAGGAGGTTCATCGTCCAATCCAAAGGAGCTTAGTCAACCTGACGCAACAGTTTAAGGAGGTCTCCTCTGCTTTAGTTTTGTAAGGAAAACAAGAAAAATATACCTGGTGCTACCAAATTGCCCTTCACACTGTTGTATTCGTTATTCCTTTACAAGCTACCTGATGAAAACTGACAGTTCACGATGTGTGATAGAGCTATTTTTTTCTTCAAACTGGAGACTGCCTGGTTTATGATTTGGTATAAAAGGAAACTTGTTTTATTAAAATTCAAGTTGGGAAAGTTTTATTCCTTGATAAAATAAAAATTTTCCAGTATGCACATTCCAAAACAAATACAAAGAAAATGGTGAAATTAATGTTAAAATGCATTTCATTTCATCTAATAACAAAATATTATTACTTTGACATCTCCTCAATATAAAGTTATTGAAATAGTCTCTTATTTTTTGGAGCTAGCCTTCAGAAATCTAAACTATGGTACAGCTCAGTTTGGACTAGCTACATTTCAAATCATGCACACCCACATGTGGCAAACAGCTACCATAGCAAGACTATAGAAGGTATCTGCTTTTGTCAAAATCATTTAACTTTTTAATCTGATTTATTCAAACAAAAGTGTAATCTCTTCTCGATTTCTCTCAATTTTTGGATTTTTGTTTAGTAGTAGACAATGTGCAATGACAATAAGGAGGTCGACAAATGTTCGTAAACCACCCAAGTCTGTGTTAGCTTTCAGAATACAAGGAAGGAACAGTTTCTTTAAAAAGTAACTTAATATTTTGATAACTATGAATCAAGAGCTCCTGTAATCAAGGACAGAATGTTTTCCAATAATTACCAATGTTGAATCGACCCCATGTTCCAAGTGGAAGATAGGATCTTCTACATTTTATTTTAGCCATTCTAATGGCCTGGAGCTTGGGAAGGCAAATCTGTGGACTCCACTGCATATGGAAGCAGGCCAATGGGAAGCTGGAGTAGGTTGGTTCCAATTAGTCTGAGGTTAGCAAAGAGGTTTAGCCTCATTCCTGCCTGGAGGCAGGGTGCTAAAATGCATGTAATGCAAATGAAAAAATAATGAAAACAATTTACACACATAGGGCTTCCATCTACCAGGCTTTCTCTACATTATCTCTGCTTTGTCTTGAGACGGGTAGGCTTTGTCTTACCTCTCTCTATTCCCCAGGTCATTGTGGTTAGTACTTGGCCTCTGATAAGCATACAGATGTGCTGTGCACTTGGACTTGAACCTGAGTCGGATTGTTACCCAGTGTTACTCATCCAGACACTGCTAGTAAAGTCTCTGTAGTGTTGGTGCTTAGGGATGACAACAATGGAAAAGGCAAGACGAAGTTACTTTGAAATCTTTAAAAAATTTTCTGTGTTGTTTTCTTTCCTGATGAAAATACAGGTGCAAGAAACTCAGTACTTTGACTTACTTCTGGCAATTTGAAAAATTCTGAGCATTTTACTGTAACAATGACATCCGCATATTTCTCCTTTCTGAGTTTTTGCTAAGGGAACTAGCCCCATGACCAACAAAAAACCAAACCAAACCAAAACAAAAACACAGCTTAGAAACTAGCACTTGCTTCTCATTTTTTTTTTTCTGATGGTACTGGGGTTTGAACTCAGAGCCTCACTCTTGCTGGGCTAGTGAAATATCATTGAGTTATTCCTTTAGCCTCATTTTTCACTGGTTATTTTTTCTCATAGGATTTTACTTCCCACTCAGGTATACACCTGAGCTGGAACCTACCTACTTTTGGCTTCACAGGTGATCGGTGATGATTGCATTTAGCTTCCTTTCTATAGAAACCAAGCCTCACTTCCCTGTTCCGGTGGACCTAGCACTTAAATCCTCATAATCTTGACTTCCCATGTAGCTTGAAATATGCACCACTGCACCCAGCTTTGAGTTGAGAAGGCTCCTCTTGAACTGTTGTTTATAGTGGAATGTTTTTATTTCTTCTTCAGTTTTGACGAATAGCTTTGCTGGGTACAGTAATATAGTTTCAAGATGTGAAAACTTTCCAAGCTTTCCTAGCTTTTAGAATTTGTGTTGCAATCTACTGTTATTGTTATGAGTTTGTCATTCTTTGTAAATTACGGTGGTTCTCTTACAGCTTTCAATATACTTTCCTTATTCTATATATTTATATTTTAGCTGTAGTGTGTCTTGAGGTGGTTCTTTTCTATTGGATGTCCTAAAAATTGTTTATATCTTAGTGGTTGTATCATCCTTAAAATTTGGGAAATCATTTTCTTTTTTTCTTTTTTCAAGTTTTATTGTAAAGGTGGTACAGTTGGGGTTGCAGTTACATAGGTCAGGTAATGAGTACATTACTTTTTGAACAGTGTCCACCCCCTCCCTCATTCTCTACCTGTTTTTCTTTTCTTTTTTGGGGGGAGGTCCGGTTGTGGGGCCTGAACTCTGGGCCTGGGCACTGTCCCTCAGCTCTTCAGCTCAAGGCTAGCACTCTACCACTTGAGCCACAGCGCCACTTCCGGTTTTTTTCTTTTTGCTTATGTGGTGCTGAGGAATCGAACCCAGATCCTCATGATTGCAAGGCAAGTGCTCTACCACTGAGCCACCTTCCCAGCCCCTCTACTTGTTTTTCTTTTTCTGCTGATCATCCTAGTCCCCAAGCTGTATAGTTCATTTCCAACATAATGTCTAGTGATTATCACTGCTGAATTAGTTCACTCTTTGTCCTACTGTTTCTCCCTGTTCCCCTCCCCAAATCACATAAACTTATATACAAGACAAAAGGCACAGAAATCAGAAACAGCGACAAAAGGAGAAAAGCAGAAAAAAAAAGAACCACAAACAGTACAATAAAAAGCCTCATTTCCATTTCTTGGATAAGCATCATTTTATATGACCATATGCACATAGCTATTGAGCCCTTATGATTCTCTCCTAAGAATACCTTCCTTTGTTCTCACTGTGTGAAGGTTTAGAGTCTTGTTTATCATGGCCAAGTGTAAGTTTTTGTTTTTTTCCTATACATTGGATTTATTTGTAGATTCCCTCATTATTACAAATGAGGGAAACCAGGCATCCTATGTTTCTTTGTGTCTGACTTACTTCGCTTAATGCTTTATGCTTTCTATTCTTTAAGCTTGTAACTGTTATCCTTTTTTCTATGTTCATGATTTACAGGTTTGATCTTTTAACCGTGTTTCAGAAATCTTGCATGCTGCATTCATATTTCTTTATTTTTAATCCTTTTTTTTCTTCTAACTGTTCTAGCACATCTACCTTCTCTTTAACCTTGATATTGTGTCTATTGGAAAAACTTACCACTGTTTTTAAATATGAATTTTTGAGCTTTTCATTTTCTTTTTTTAAAAGTTATTATTTGTTTTTATTGTGAGAATACCATACAGAGGAGTTACAATTACATGGGCAAGATAACAAGTACATTTCTTATCAAGCATTGTTGCCTCCTCGTTGTTTCCCCTTCCCATCCCTTCATTTTCATAATTTAAGTTCCAGTCTTTTCCAGGATTTCTGTATCCTTATCCTATGTTTTCTGCATTGTTTTCCTAATTTCATTCAGATATTTGTATTTTCACTGAGCTTCTTTAGTGATTGAATTAGTTATATGCTCTTTGAACTCACTGTTTTTTCCATATGTCCTCTTTCATTTTGTTGATCATTCTTATTGTCATGCTTTTGAATTCTTTGAGTTTTCTTCCTTTTTGCTATCCTTTTTGCTGTCTATAAAAGTAGGATTGTTGATTATTAGAGTTATCATGTTGCTTTATTTTTCCTGTTTCTTATCTTTTTAAAAATTCTTTTTTGTGTATGTGTGTCTTTCTGGGTTTGACCTCAAGGCCTGGGCACTGTCCTTGAGTTTTTATTGCTCAAGGCTGGCACTCTACCATGTCAGCCACAGATCTACTTCCAGCTTTTTTGGTAGTAAGTTGAAGATAAATGTCTCAAAGACTTTCTTGCGTAGGCTGGCTTTGAATCACAACCTTCAAATCTCAGCCTCCTATGTACTAGAATCACAGACTTGAGCCACCAGCGTACAACTCATAGTTCTTATCTCTATGTATGGGAATTTTATATTTATAAGAGGAAAAGAAAAGAGCACTGGATAATGTACTCTTCCGCAATGAATTGACCTCACACACATAGAGGAGAGCTAGGCTGGAGCTGCACACTTACAGAATTTACTCTATCACCTTCTGTTGCACTGGACTCTTTCATGGTTCTCAGCGCTCTAGTCTTTTGCTCTTATTTATGCTGTCTCTTCTTTGTCACCTAGAGTTTTCTCATTCATGAAGGGTAATAGTAGAATTTCTATTCTGCTGTTTCTTCTTCAGGAAGTGACCTGCTTTGATTAATTTTGAAAAAGAGACTTGCTTTATGCCATGGACCACTATCTTCCTAGTTATGTGTCTCACTGTAGCTGTGATGACAGAGCACACGAAATTGAAACAGTCTTGTGAACATTTGCCAAGAATTGCCTTAAGTATGAATCATGATCCTCCAAATTTTCTCCTCCCAAGTAGTTATGATTACATACGTGAGCCACCACCAGCTCCTGGCTACATATCTTCTCATGTGTTTTATGCGTTATTTGTAAATCTCTGGTGAATATCTGTTCCAAACTTTTTGCCCATTTTTTAAATTGGGGATTTTGTTTTATTAGTATTTGGTTTTATTCACACACACACTACCTAACACACACCTATATTGTGTATATTATGTATGTGATGCATATGTAATATCCTTTTGAATTTTATATTGCCTCTTTCCAAATCCTGTGGAACAAGGAATTTCCTTAGTGAAAGAAGGCATACTCTAATATGTGAACCCATAGCATTCACTTGAGAGTCAGAGCATTTTGTGGTGAAGTTAAGCAGTCTACTTGTCTTTCTCACATATTTAAAGACCATGCTACTCAGGAGCATTTTTTTAAAAGTCTACAAATTAATCCTATTCTATTTCAAAAACTCTGTATGGATAATGGAGGTAATTTGCAATAAAAGTACTTCTGAAGCTATTCTAGCAAATAAAAATTTGGTAGCTTCCTTCAAACAGTTACAAATCAGGAATTATTTGTTTTCAAACAATAAGTTTAGAGTGCTAGCTTAATATTGCCAGAGGATTATCTTTGTAAATGATTTTAAGAATGAATACAATTTATTAAGCAGTAAAAGACTAATCCAATTAATAAATGGGAAAATGAATCAAACAGTATTTGAAGAAGGATAACAATTAAAGAAATGTTTAACATCATTAGCCGTAAAGGAAATAGCTACAGAAAGATTCCATTTTAGCCCAGTCAGAATGGTGGTCATCAAGAAAATAAACAACAGCAAACACTAATGCATACTTTCATACACTGTTGGTGGGAATTTTAACTACAACCTTCACGGGAAATAATCTACAAAAATACTAAACTTAAACCTATCTTAAAACCTTGCCATCACAGTCTTGAACTTATGTCCAAGGAAAGTAAATCACTATACAATAAAGAGGCCTGCACACTTTACTCGGAGTGTAACTCTGTTCACAATAGTCAAACTACTTGCTACTCCCAATAACCAGTGGATGTATAAAGAAAATATTTTACAAATATCCACATACATGATAGAATAGTACTTACCTATAAAGAAAAATGAAATGACACACTTTTCAGGAAAATGCATGGAGTTGGATATCATCATTTTGAGAAAAATAAATTGAACTAAAAAAAAACAAAATATCCCATGTTCTTGCTAATTCGTGGAGCACAGACTTAATGATGATGGTGATGGTGGTGGTAATGATGATGATGATGATGATATTAATGGTAATGGGACATGATGTAAAAGGGGGCTGTACAGGAGGGCATCAATGGAAAAGAAGAGTGGGAAAGTGGGAAAGGAGGAGATACTGAGATGTGAAGAGGATCAAAGAATGTCACATACACAAGGGAGGAGAAAGGGGAAAAACTGGAATATTGTTGAGGGGGTGAATTTGTTCAAAACATACTGAGTGCATGTATAGAAATATAATGGAACTTGGTGCTAAGAATATATATTAACTCAAAATTAAAAAACTCCACAAATACATAATGCTAAAGGAATTAGTACATGTTTCCTGTATGTTGAATGTATTATATTATTATAAGGCAGAATCATGATGGCTGAAGATAATTTTTTTGCCCTGTCCTGGGGTTTGAACTCATGGTCTAAGTGTTAACCCTGAGCCTCTTTGTGCTCAAGGCTAGCACTCTACCACTTGAGCCATGGCCCCATTTCCAACTTTATCTGAATAGTTTATTGGCAATAACGGTCTCACAGATGTTTCTGCCTGGGCTTTGAACAATGATCCTCAGATTTCAGCCTCCTGACTAGCTAGGATTACAGGTATGAGCCACCAGCATACAGCTGGCTGAAGATAACTAAGAAATTCACATCAATTAGAAGCTCTATTAAGCTATCTTAGAAAGCTTCATGTCCTATGAAACAGACATCCTTTGAAAAGTAAATTTGAATACAAATTCAATTGTTATAGTAAATCTGCTGGTGCTGGCTTTGCTGGTTGACTCAATCACATGGAAACTGGGAACCGTAATTTGTGTAATCATGAGATAGGTTAGTCTACACAAATGACACCACATGCGGTTGTGTCCTACGGTGCTCATGCTTTTAATTTGAGTTTATTTTCATTTTTACACATAATGCACAAATTCCAGTGTGTCACTGAGACCATGATAGATTTCCCCAGTTCTTTTACTGCTTTGGTGGCTGTTGGCCAACCAAAGGCAGAACTTCCACTCAATGAACCACTCAAGGAGATAGATGCCTACCTCTGTTTTATCCACCCACACTCAGATCTGACAACTACAGATCATTCTGGTTACAATTTTGTCTGCTCCTTTTTTTCTCATTCCAGAGCCCAGCTGTTTTACCCTTTGGAATGACATTACTTTATGTAGGAACTTCTTGACTTTGGCAACTAATGGTTGCGTGCTCTACTTATTTAACGAAAAGGAACTATTTTGTTGAAACTTTATTTTCATGATACAACTTAGATATGTGCTATTATTTTTTGGTTATTGGCACAATAAATTACATCACTAGAATATTATAACAATTCCTTCTAACTACCACCATCTTCTGAAATTCATGGAGTATTCAATAGGTCCCAGACATATCACAAGTTATTTTAATTGAACAATAATCTTAGATGGTAGGTTATAGTTCACTCATTTTGTAGATGAGGAAATGAATTATTCAAGATTATACAGTCAAAGTGGCAGAGTTCATTGCTGCAATTAATGGCAGCAATATTTTAAAAATACCTGTATTATCTTTAAATAGTTGTACAAAGGACTCACCATTTAACAAAGCAGTTTATGAATACAATTTATCTTGGTCAATGTTACCTAACATTCTCACCCATCTTTCTCCTTCCCTCAATATTCTTAATTTTGTAGAATGTACATTGAATTCAGGGCCTTGCTCTTGCCATGCAAATGTTCTCCCTGAATGAAATTCCCAACCCCAGAATAGTAATATTTTTCAAAGTTTTTAACTTTGTGCTAGAATTTTTTAAAAAAATAGTGAAGTACCATCATAATTACCATGAATGCATTTTGAATATGAGTTTATGATATGCAAGAGACCATAATGTAACTGTTCACGTTGACATCTAAGTCATAAAATGGAGAATATAGGCTTTAAGGTCACTGAGAGTTTCTATAATCTCTTAAGAATCAAACATTCTGACATCTATTATTGACCATTTTCCTACTTAGTAATGACAGAAAGATTTGTTTATTTGTATGTATTTGTAAACTCTTTTATTTTCCATATTGAGTACTTTCAAAAAATTGGTGTTTTGTAAGCTTCCAAATTTCATAGGTAAGTATTGTTGCATTTTTAGATATTAACAAATGGCCATTTGAAGACTTAGACTCATCTTATTTAGACACACAAAAAAGAGGGCCATTTTCTAGCACTAAGGATAACCTTCCTATGAAATGTATTTTAAAACTTGGGAAGAGATACATAATAAATTGGTATCAATGTTTGAAGGCACCAATAAGGCCACAAGAGATAGAGGCTGTTACTATACCAAACATATTCATTTATTTTACATGTAAAAATGAAAAAGAATATGGTGAGAAGTTATCAACAATAAATACACAACCTTTATCAAAGTAAAGAATGGCTTATCAGGAAAGCTTTTCTCAAATGACTTGTGTACATTAAGCACTCAAGTTATGACCCTCTCTCTCACCTGCTACTGTAATAGTGGTTAACTGTATTTAACAGTTTGACAAGTAAATGAATTCTTGTTCTCCCGAGATTACAAGCTGATGAGGCAAGCGAGACATAACAGCCATCAGCTTCTCTCAGTCACGAAGGGGAAGAGAACAGCGACAGGACTCTGCATTCCAAGGATCACTACGTCCTCCAATTCTTGCCAGAAATCTTGAAGAAGGAGTATGGGATAAAACAATCAAGATGTTCATATTATGATCAGAGTAGACAAGAAATTCAGTTTCTCAGAGAGAGAAAAAAAAGCTTTTACATCTGCATTGTGGCCAATGTTCCGGGCCCAGTTTACTCTGTATTCTTTTTAAGGAGTGGCTGTGAGTTTCTCTATTATAAACGGATGGTGTAGATCCATCTCTCTTCTGCTAAGGTGAGGCCTGGTGAAGTTGATGGGGATCATCTTCTCTCATTCTCTCAAAGGGTTCTCCAAGTTTATTGCAGACATCAATGGAAAAGTGTATCTACTTAGGGAATTTCTACAACTGTCTTAGGTGAAATACAGAGTATAATGAGAGACATTTACGAAGCTAACTTGATTGATAACTCAGATCAATTAATGACAGAGACAAGAAAAAGTAGTTTTAGCTTAGAATGTAAAACAGACTTTTGTATTGGAAAAGAGATTGTTATAAACAAGCTCCTCATTTGCATTTATCTTTTATAGGACACAAATAATTCTCAAAATAATGCATAAAATAATAAAAACAAGCATACAGCAAACCAGATGCCCCACATAAAAGTCTTGTATATTCCAAATAAATATTTGGGTAAAATAAGTAAGAGCTTTACTTCTAATACTATTCTGGCAACAATAAAATCACACATGACTGTAGACCATACTGATGGAAATGAATATAGAATTGGAATTTTAGAGTAACTTGGAATGCAATGCTGCTTTAAAGTAATATTGACTTGAAAGATCTTTGGCAAGCTATGTTACATGAAGGAGAGATCTATGAGAACACAGGAAGCAACACATTCCTTTTTTGGCCATTGCTCTACCTCCTGAGCTCTGAAGCTAAGAGTTTGGAAAGAACATGCAGGGATGAGGCTGATTGCATTCACCAGCAAGCTACAGTGGGAAGACAGCAGTCCTAGCACACACACAGTACTTAAGGAAGATAGATCCTGGAGCTCTAAGAGGACTCTCGAGTTACTTTTGTTGAACAGTTTCTCCCTGAATCCCCCTTATCCAGGTTGTCAATTTTACTCTTCCTAGACCTGACTGATGATTTCAATGACTTCTCCACAATAATCCATGGGTCCTGGTTCTGATCAACAGTATAGATATTTGTTTCATTCTTCAGATATTCCCTTGATTGGTTCCTGGTTCCATGTCTATATTTTACATATTTTTCCTAAGAGAATAGCATTTACCATATGCCGTATCAATCCTGTAATTGATCCAAGACCTTTTATATTTGGTTGTATGAGTGAAAGCAATATTATACCATTTGTGCTCTTTAGAAATTATATTTCTTTGGGGTGGGTGTCTATATTGCAATGACATTAATATCCTGGGATTTGTGTTGCCCACATGTGGGCATATCCTCTGAATGAATAGATTTTCATGTATACCCATGCATGAACCTCATTCAAAAACTAATGGCACAAGTTCAATATTCACAGATGCAAATTCCCCAAAGTAGAAAATTCACAGAATTTCTGTTGATAATTTTACTTCTTCATAAGTGCTTCTTTTTGCTTTGGTTTGAAAAGTATATCTGATTTGGTAATGCATTTTCCAAAAATATGCTATCATTTAAAAATGTTTATGGCTAGAGGTATAGACAAGTGGTAGAATATTTGCCCAACATGAGCAAAATGTTGTGTTTGATCTCCAACACTACAAAAAATGTTTAATAAGTTCAGTCATTTAGCACAGACATTGTCTTAAGTTATGTGAAATAGAAAGCAATTTCACAGATAGCAGAAAACACTGAACCAGAATTTAGGATAGGAAAGAATTTTGGGTATCTGTTTTTTCATTCTCATTTCTCAGGTGAGGAAACTAAAACCAAAGAAATTGAATTATTTTTCTTTTTAGCTAAGAATGGAAAATAGATTTTTATTTTTTGGCAGTCGTGGGGCTTGAACTCTAGGCCTGGGTGCTGTCCCACGGCTTTTCAGCTCAAGGCTAGCGCTCTACCACTTGAGCTACAGCACCACATCCAGTTTTCTGAGTGGTTTATTGTAGATAAGAGTCCCATGGACTTTTTTTGCCAGGTTGGCTTTGAATTGTGTTCCTCAGATCTCAGCCTCCTGAGTAGCGAGGATTACAGGCGCAAGCCACTGGCACCTAGCTTGAAAAATAGATTTACCAAGTTTATTTAGTTACCAAAATTCTTTTTTTAAATATTTTTATTGTAAAGATACTGTACAAAGGGGTTACAGTTACATGAGTAGGTAAAGAGTACAATCAATTCTTCAAACCCTAATTCTACCATACAACTTCAATAACTAACAAGTAAACGATTTAATTAAATATGACCGCATTAAATATGTCTTCTATATAAACAAGTTGGGCATATGATTAGTGGGATAAAGAGGTAGATAACTAATATTCTATTGACTGTGAACAAAGTCAAAAACCTCATATTTTTGCCCTTTACAAGTGCTATCTTTGAATATGGCTTGGGTTTTGATGAGTGTTCAATTCTTGATGAGAGGTTTGCACACATGGTATACACAGCTGAATTGACTAAAGGTTCCTAGTGGTTTCCTGGGATAGATTTAAATAAGTGGTTTTCTTAAAGAAATGTAAAAAAATAAATCAAATTTTTGGACATTAAATAGATAAATTAGGAGGAAAATTTAACTGAAAACAATTATACCTCAGAGTTATTGAGTTTTTTCAGATGATAAAGAAGTTGTTATTTTAAGCAATGTCTCAATAGGACCTAAAGTATTTCTTTTTTTAATTTTAATTTAATTTAATTGTAAGGGTGATGTACAGAGGGGTTACAGTTACATAGGTAATGGGTACATTTTTTGAAAACATTGTTACCCCCTCCCTGGTTTTCTCCAATTTTCCCTCCCTCCCCACTGCCCTTCTTCTCAAGGTGTAAAGTTCATTTCCAGTATAGTGTCTTGTGAGTATCACTGTTGCATTGGTTCACCTTTGCCCTTTGTCTCACCATTTTGTTATTCTCCTTCCCTTCCTCAAATCAGGTAAGCATACATATATGTATATGTATATGTGTATATGTGTATATATATATATATGACACAGGGTACAAAAATTTTAAAAAGTGACAACAGGAATTAAACCAAAGGGAAAAAATGAAAGAAAAAAAAAGAAATAACTTCACATGGTACATTAAAAAACAACAACAACAAACCCTCTCATTCCATATCTTGGAGTTCATTTCAATTAGCATCATTTTATATGGTCATAACAGTAAGTCATAACAGTAAGAGTTGGCAAAAGGAGACCACCATGTGGTTCAGGTCAAAGAGAGCTCATTGGGAGAATCAAACACTGGCCTGCACCAGATGTAGGTGTGCAGAGTGGGAATTAATGGCAGAGAGTGTTTACATAGGGAAAGGAGGCGGTGTGGCCCCAGAGAAGGTGGAAGTGACCTCAGAGCCTGAGGTCCTTTTACTGACTCACAATCAGGTGATTGACAGTCAGGCGATTACTGGTTTCAGGTAAGCTATTTCTGGTAAATCTACACATGCTGTTCTTCATGACGCAAGGGGGTTGTGGTGGCGATGTTCTTCCGGGCAGACTTAACAAGTAGTTGGTGATTTTAAATGATGACTTATATTTCTAAGCAATACTTGAAGCAAACCTTTCTTAGAAAAAGAAAAGTACCAATGTCTGTGTGCATGTGTGTCTAAGAGTGTCCCTATATGTATGTAAGTAGGTGGACTATTTATATAGGTCTGCATATTTAAGGATAGGTTCACAAGGACAATTGGCATTTTAGTGAGAATGACATGTGATTATCACCATCTTCAAATTTCATGACTCGCAAATTCATGTTATAACATTGGGGTCTTAATGTTTGAACATAAATTTATTAAGTAGCTGAGTGTATTAAAAAATTCATAAGTAAGTTCAGGTACCAGACAAAACACAAGAAGACCTTTAGTTAAGTTGGAATGTTTAGATCAATAAATTGCCAGTAGTAAGCTTATCCTAAATATTGTAAGGGACACATTTAGACTAAGATCTATCACTGTTTAGCTGAGATGCGAAATTAACTATATGTTAACGAGATGTGTGTGGTAATTAAATAACTAAGCAAATGTGTAGCAGGCATTTCTTCAAAATCACTTAGCATAGCACAGCTTGACGATGCTACTTAAAAGTAAGGGAGGTGCTATGCCAACAGTGGAGATAGTTAGGATCTGCTGTTTTGTCAACACCAAAAATTCATGTGCCCCTTTTTTGTTTTATTTCATTAAACCATCCCACAGTTGTGGGAATTATGTGCATTCACTTGAGAGTCGATGCCACATTGCAGCTAGGCCCTTCTCCTTGGAGCTTTGAAAAATGAGGACCATGTTTGAGTCCTAGATACATACAAACATGCTCTCCAGCAAAATGCACTGTATTGTTTCAAGCTGATCCTCCACCACGCCCCCACCCCTTTTCCTTGGGAGAAAAGTACAGCATCTTAAACTAAAGCACACTTTGGTTGTCTCCCTGTGCGCGCCTGGTGCCAGCAGCCACAACACAGGGCTTTCATCTCAGCTTCAAAGTGTGGTGAAGGAGTTTGGGGGATGGGAGTGGGGAGAGAAGGGAGGGCAAGTTGAATGCAAAAAGAGAAAATAAACAAGAAAAGGAAAACGGGATGGAGTGGGTACAAACAGAAATACTATCTCTCCAATATCATGTCCGGACGATGGCTGCGCTGGGCTAGGTAAAGCCTTCCCAATTTTCTCTGTTTTATACATACATATATATATATATATATATATATATATATAACATGATATTATATAATATATTCTATATATAAAATATATAATACACACATACACAGATACATATTTGTTGCTGCCACTTCCCATGATGGGAAGATTCTTGTCATCCCTCACATATTTTATCCACAGAAAAGGCTGCCCTGCCCTGTGCATGGTGATTGAGGCGGTGCCCCTGGTGTGCCACTCTATCAGTGGTTCCCAAGGCTGTCTAGCCTGGGAAAAGCTGCAATGGACACGATCCAAAATCAGCATTACATGCATTATTGTTCTTACTCTCTCTGATTAGAGTGCACACAATGAAAACAACAGCAACAGCCTCATTTTCTAACCCTCCTCCCAGCACAAGGCAGCTCTTGGTCTGTTTTTCTTTCTCTGGGTCTTCCTAAAAGTTAACTGCTTCAGTGCTGGGGGACTCCCAGACCTCATAGCTATTTTTTCCCCATCCAAGTTCTTTTTGCAGATGAGAGCACAGGAGCAGGCAGGAGAAAGGAAAGCTTGCCCTTTTGGAAATCTGGGCATGACTTACATGAGGCCAAACGTCAAAAGCTGTGTGTGATGTTGCTTGGCCAGCTACAGACACACATTCGGGGCCAGCTCTTCCCAGCTCTGAGGGTGGTTTAGGCTTTCCCAGTTGCTCCTTTTATAAAATGGGGGAACAGATGTAAAGAATTGGCTTCTGCTTGATTTAACTCTTAGAGCCACAAAAAATCTATCTGTATTATTCCTTAGCAGGCTTAGTTGTTGAGTCTCAATTATCTATCTACATGAAACTCTTCTCCACTTTCCTTGGAAAGTTTAAATAATATCTCTTATAACCATTGACCAGTATATGGGGAAATTGGGTAGAGGGTGAAATTACTTTACTTTGAAGGTTTCAGTGAAAACCCAAGTTTGTTACAATGAATACTATAATGAAAGAAATCTGCCATTAACAAGGGGTGGGGAAAGAAAGGAGAGGAGAGGAGAGGAGAGGGAAGATTCCAACTTGTTATTTACTTATGTCTATCTAAAATAATGGAGATTACATAATATTCCAGTGTAACTGAAGACTTTGGATATCCCTCTGGTTCGTATTGTAATAACCTTGACCTGTAACATCCTTGATCTGAAGGTGTAAGTGAATAAAATATGGAGAAGGGCATGTGTCAATATATTGACAATGATTTCAAATGTGTGCTTTGGGCACACATATTTACCATTATAAGACCCAGTAGAGATGTTACACTCTCCTAGAAATCTTCTCTTGTTCTGGTTATTATTTTCTCTCCCCACCCCAAACCTTTTGTAAATACTCATTTTATTTTTCTCCTTAGTTTTGCCTTTTCCAAAATGACATGTAAGTGGAATCATAGTCTATAGCCTTTTTAGGACTGACATTTTTTCACTAGATAATATGCATTTAAGATTTCTTTATGTCTTTGCATGGTTTGATAGTTCGTTCCTTTTGTGCTGAATAATCTTTGAGTCTGGATGAAATTCAAGTTATTTATTAGTACACTTACTGAAGGACATGTTGCTGTTAAGTTTGGTCAGTTACAAACAAATCTGCTATAAACGTTTGTGTGAGAACTTTCATGAGAACATGCTTCAACTCCTATGGGCAATGTCAAGGAGCCTAATTGTTGAGTTATATGATGAGAGTATAATTAGTTTTGTAAGAAAATGCCAAACTATCAAATTGATATGAATGGGCATGCATTTGGGGATGATTTATTAGATGAAAGAACAAGGAATCAGACCAAAACAAAAATCAATTTTCATAGCATTTTTGAAGTTGTATATGTACCTTGAAATATCTTAGGTATCCTGTTATTTATTGTTCCTAATAGTCTGAAAAGTAGAGGATAAAATTATGACCCTGGGGTGCTGTAAGATTGTGTTTATATTTTCTCCATGATATTAGGGGGTATAGATTTACAGCCTAGTTTATATATAAAGAAGACAGATGAAAGAATATGAACAAATTAATATGCCATGAGATTTGTGGTTACTTTATTGTATGAAATTGACATAAAGTATAACAATAAAGTAGGAGTTGTTAGACTTTTCATTTTTTAAAAATTTTTTGTTGTTGTTGTTTTGGTCTGCCATGGAGCTTGAACTCAGGGCCAGGGCACTGTCCTTGAGCACATTTGCTCTAGGATAGCACTCTACCACTCATAACCACAGCTCCACTTTTGGTTTTCTAGAGTTAACTGGAGATAAGAGTCTTATAGACTTTCCTTCCCAGGCTGGCTCCAAATAAGATCTCAGCCTCCTGATCAGCTAGGATTATAGGCATGAGCCACCAGCACCCAGCTAATTGTAAGACTTATTCCTACTAAATATCTTAATTCAAGGATTCTTATAACTCAAATTCTTCATATACTGCATACATATTATTAGTTTGGAAAATTTTTTCCCATACCCAGAACCACAACTTTTAGCTAAACAGGACTTTAATGTATTTGCAGAAACAGCCATTGTTTGCTGTGTTAATGGAGGCTATCCGAAGACCAAACATCTCATATATTTTATGGTCTGGGTGGGGAATTGGTCATGAATTTATTTTGAGTCCCAACCTAGGCAGAAAGATGAAAGGTTAGTGTTTACTCTTCAGCCACTAGCCTTGACTTGTAAGTATTTTTAGGGAATGAAGAAACTAGAGACTCATCCTAGATTTGTAAACTCTCAGAAATAAAGTATTTCAATATTACCATGCATAGGTCTCTTTCTGCTTGAGATCTGATGTCAATGTCCTGCTTTTTAAAATAAATACAGGCTCAACACATTGCTATTTAGAAATCCACCATCATTTGGTTACCTGTCAAGGTAGAGTGGTTTCCATCTAGTTCCTCCTACCTTCTACCTTTAGTCTCTTCTTTCTTGTGAGGCCAGATGCATGGTACAACCTGAGGTAACACAACACTGTTTGTCAATGGCATTCCTCCTCCTCCTCCTCTCTTAAATTAGTGAACAAGACAATGATTTGTTTTCCCATACCTATATATATAGTCTCTATGTCTCAAAAGATAAAAATATAAGGGCTAGGCACAATGATGCATACCTATAATTCTGGTACTCAGGAACTGAGATCAGGAGGATTGAAGTGTGATGCCAGTCTTAGAATGAGGGTGGGGAATTAGTGAGATCTGAGTGTGGTGTCTCATACCTACATTCCCAATGATGTGAGAGGCTGAGCTATCAGGTTTTCAGTCTCAGATATTCCCGAGAAAAAATGTGAAATCCTATCCAACTAAAAATAACTAAAGCATAAAAAGGGCTGAGGGCAAGATTCAAGTGGTAACGTACCTGCCTAGCAAATGCAAGGCCATGAGTTACAATCACAGTTCTACAAAAATAATATGAAATAAAAATAGAGTGAAAAAAGCACTCAAAGAAGAACAACAAAAACTGGACTTGTGTCTTTTCCCCAAGACTTTCTTACCCTGAAAATTCCTCAGTGAGAATTAAGATAGCAAATAATGAGATCATGTATGCCAGCACAGTGGCTTAGCTTGTTTAAGAGCAGTTGAGTTGGTTCTGGTATCTAGGCTGTAAATATTCTTTTCTTTTTATAAGGAATACTTTTGTATTTAGACTCAGGAGACCGCCACAGGAAGAGAAGCAATAATATGTAATTTCATAGGCTCTTTATTTTCCTACTCCAGAACTTTCTAAATGTAAGTGTTTGTTGGAATGAGTTAGACTGTTTACAGTGTTAAATTATAGCACTACCATCTCCTTCCTGGAAATAGAACTGCTTGCTTGTGCTCACACTAATATTTTAAGTTGACCCTTCCTGAGTATGTACTTCCTCACTCAGAAACTCATCACATCCTCCATTTCTAACCATAGATTAACAGTTGAAGTCACTAATTCAAGGAAGAGTACAGTAAATCCACCTTATTTGTGAGTTTATTACACATGGTTTTGATCAAGCAAAACTATAAAAACTACATAAATAAAAGGATTTCACAAATGTCCATGCATCATTACAAGTTGATGGGGAGAAGCTTTCAATCAGTCCTGAGTTTCTTTCAATTGTGTTTAAGGCTTTGTGTGAACTGCTGAGTGTTTCCCTGTCGTTAATTGTGTAAAACTCTGACTCTCTGGGAGCGATGGTACTCCAAAATCAAGGTGAAAGTGAATATGCTTAAATGAAATGATAAAATGAAAATTTTTGTCTTGTTGAAAGACTATATCTTTTGCAGAAGTTGAGTGGGATTATGGAAAAAAATGACTCAAACTTCCACAATAGTTGAGATATAAGATCTAGTTTTGGTAAACAGTATTAATGTATAATTGCTGTAACAGCCATATAGCCTAACCTATTCCACTGGATCTATGGAATAGGTAAATTTGGCTAATTTTACAGTACTGAAATCTGCATGCTGAGCATTTGTGATTTTTCCTCAGTGGAGGCTTCCTTATAACTAACCACAGGCCGCTGGATGCAAAGCATCTACTGTGCATCATTTTAGCCATAAGTATTGTAATTTGACTTTGGCTCTCTCACTTGGTAACTTTGAGGTGATCTGTTATTCTCTACCTCATAGAACTGATGTATACATTAAATGAGATATCAAGTAAGCATGTTTTATAAATATATGAAAATTTTAGTTGCTTAACTTTTTGCTGTATAAAAGTCCTGAAAATGCATTTTACTATTGAATCAAATATGTTTATTATGTGCAATGCTAGTTTGTTTTTTTTAAATATTTTATTTTAATGTAGCCCTGCATTAATCATTGTCATTGAAACTATTAAAAAAAGAACCCCTCCACCTCCAAACATATGAAAACTCATTTAAAGTTTAACACTAGCTGTCCTAGTTTCTTAAGCTTGCCATTAAAAAGGAGTACAAACCAGGCAGCTCATAACAGTGGACATTTATTTTCTTGTACTTACAAAAGCTAAAGGGATGTAGCTCAGGGGAAGAGAGTTGGGCTAGCATGTCCAAGGCCATAGGTTCCATCTTCAAGACTTCAAGAAGGAAAATAAAAACAAGAAAAAAAAAACATCAAAAGTTATAAAACTGAGCAGTCAGAAACCAAGACGTTGGCATGACCTGTTTCCTTTGCGACTGAGGACCAAGTCTCCCTTGTTTCCTCCTAGGTTTTGTGTGTGGTCATCAATCCTTGGCCTTCCTGTGCTTGTAGCTGTTCCATAACTCTGTCTGTGTCCATCTTTACGTAGCCTTCTCCCTGGGTCTCTGTTTTTACTCAGCTGTCTATTCCGTCTTAGGAGTAATAGTTACATTGGATTAAGGCCTTCCCTTATGAGCTCATTTTGATTACATCTGCAGATACCCTATTGCCAAAAAAGTCACAGGCTAGGGACTTTTTTAGGGACACAATTCAAGCCATATTGATATTCCTTACCAACAATCCAGTCTCAATGGCTAGGGATCTGGCCTTCAAGCTAGAACTTTCCTTTAAGTAGCCAATTAATTTATGGATAGAACCAAGGAGTTGGGTTCTCCCAACTTGGTATAATGTCTACTTTTGTTTGTTTGCTTGTTTTTGAGAGAAGATCAGACCATATAGCCTATGCTTGACCTGAACTCACAATCTTCTTGCCTCTTTCTCCTGAGGGCCGGAATGACAGACATATGCTGCCATGTTTGACTATCTTCTACTTTACATAATTTACTATAATTTTATCTTTTTAGCATTCTTTCATTAACACTTCTTCCTAAGCCCATGGTGGTTCACTTTTCTTACCAAGAAATCTATCAATTTCCCAACCTAAAGTCTGACCGAAGAAGCCATGAGTGAACTCATGATATCTCTGAGATCAGCCAGCAGAAGGACCTCTCTTCTGTATTGTTACTTCAAGAACTTCACTCCAGGCCCTCATCTCTACTGCCTAGACTTTTTGATCGTCTCACAGATACCCTATAAATCTCTTCCTTTCATGCATCTTCCCGCAGGTGATGCCAAAAAGAGCTTCCAAAAAGTAAATGTGGTTGTAATTGTGGTGCATTTTCTCTCTCTCTCTCTCCCCCCCTCTCTCCCTCTCTCTCTCTCTCTCTCTCTTTATTATGAAAATACCGTACAGAGGAGTTACAATTACATGGGCAAGGTAATGAGTACATTTCCTATCAAGCATTGTTGCCTCCTCCTTTGTTTCCCCTTCCTATCCCTTCCCATCT
>NW_012267313.1:584698-606764 GCF_000151885.1 Dipodomys ordii | reverse complement strand
CCGGCTTTTTTGTTTTTGCTTATGTGGTGCTGAGGAATCGAACTCAGGGCCTCAGGCATGCAAGGCAAGCACCTTAACCACTGAGCCACCTTCCCAGCCCCACCTGACTGCTTTTTACACACAGCAAATTATTCTAGCTCTCCATCGTATTAGGAAGCTTATCTATCAGAAAATCCTGTGAGTCAATCCTATGATATGTCAAAAATATTGTAAATAGTACTGATAGGCCAACCTCTGAAGTGTTAGAGATTTAGTCTGGGAAAGCATCCAGAATTTTGTAAGCTTATATAAACACTTTTGATCTTGAAAAATTGGTCTGCAAATCTTGCAAGGGCAGGTTCTTCCCAAGATTTGTGGCATTACTTTGGTTTGGCTTACCTGAGACAGATTTTTAGAGAGAGACTTTTATTACATAGTACATTTTTATTTTCAATGTTCACACACAAAACCAAGTAGTAAGATGCTTGTGTTTTATTTAAAAACTTGTTTTTTTCTTTTTGTAGAATAGTTATTTATCTTTTAAAGTTTACCAATTATTAAAATTAATTCAATATTTCTAATGTTGAGGAATACAAATGCTCATTGACAATTTCATGACAAATGTTGAACCTCTATGAATTGATTTTAAGGCTAAAACAACACATGGTTAGTGCTTGAAATTGAATTGAATCCATTCTTATTAAGATTTAGGCTATATTTTGAATAACATTTAAACCCAATATGTGCATATATGAAGTACACCCAATAGAACACTTACCACTAAAGTCACATTTCTTAAGCCACAGATGTAAGTCTTGGAAATAGTTTTTAAAAGAAAAGTCTACTAGATTTCAGTTTCAGGTTTAGTAAGGTTTAAGGGGAGAAAAGTTTTGATGCAGAATTTCTCAAAAGTGTTTTTTGTGATATAAATACATACAACATACATGGAATTTCATGCCAATAATTTATGGAACTGCCATCCAGGCATACATACCTTTAGTATAAGACTTCTTAGAATCTATAAAATGCAAAAACTTAGTTGAATTTTTCATGTGGATGATCATCCTCAGGAACTAGATGTTTGTGAATCAGATTTGGGGGCATACAGATACAGGGCTAGGTGAAATATAACTGGGCAAGAAGAGCCAAATGTATGCTCTGATTCTGTTTCACTTGAAGACTGACTTTGAGGAAATAGCTAAATTCTAGAAGAAGTATATTGAATAGAATGATCTTCGGGTGTTTTTTCCTATAGCATTTTGTACTAGCTTTCTATGCTAGTGTTGCATCTTATTTTCTTCATTCCTTGGAAGCCAATCAGAGTTCTCCTATATTTCATAGGCCTTTAATAAATATTTTAAGAAATAGAGCCTTCTGATTTTATGAATCATTAAATAAACAAAATTTTTATCCACCAAGTTATGCTGTGCAAACAATATATTCCTGTTGATGCTCCGTTCCTTGATCTTAAGATTTAGGCACCTATTTGGTCATTGAATTTCAAGGCCTATATTATTATTAGCTAAATTATTAATATTCTTATCACTACATGAATAACTTTGCAAATGAAATATTGAAATAGATGGACAATAGAATTGCTCTACTCGGCAGCAACAGAACGCAGTGCTCTCCAGCCCAAAGTCCCCACATTCCCTCCTGTCGTCTTCCCAGGACTCATCTCACTCCTCTGTCCCAGTGCTCCGGGGCTTCTGGCTCCCAGCATAATCAAAACAACACTGATCCAGATAATCTTGGCTTCTTTCAGGTCAAGCATCTTAAATTTTGTGAAGAAATCTTTTTGCAAAGTTTAATAAACCAGAGTGAGAAACTAGAAAAAAAGTAATGCTCCTCACTACCTCGAAAAAAAATTTACTCTTTTTGAAGCAACCACAATTTGAAACAAATAGAACAGAAATGAAGCATATTCAAAACCTAAAAAGCAGTAACATCCAATCTGGGGTCTTATTTGTAACATATATATATATTTTTAAAAATCATTATTTTATTATGTACAAATTGTTAAAAATTCATAAGAAAACTTACCTTTTTGTATGTTTTTTATCATAAAAATACTGTACAGAGGGGTTATATTTATATGAGCAAGGTAATGAGTACATTTCCTGTCAAGCATTGTTGCCTCCTCCTTTGTTTTTCCCCTAAAGAAATCTTACCTTTAAAATCATCTTTCTATCCTAGATTGAAATAATAACTATACTTCATCATGGGAGGTGGGGAGGATGGGGTAACAATGCTCGATAGGAAATGTACTCATTACCTTACTCATATAACTGTACCTTCTCTGTACAGTATCTTTACAACAAAAAAAATTTTGAAAGAGAATACCTTACTACTATAGTTCATGAAGTACTTTATTAATTGTTGATGTATAAAATGAGGCTAAAAATTTAGCTTAGCATTCCAATAACATCTGGTAAAATACAAATGAAAAAAATGTATCTTAGAGAAAAATAGTTGCTAAGAAGTCACCAAGAAGCATTTTTAGTGACATTTTTTAGGGAATCAATTTTTGTGTTTCTAGAAATTTCTGTTTTCCTTCTTCCACATAGAGAAGAGTTGTAGCAGGGCTAGTTGAATCACCAAAGCAACCAACTTCACCAAACCCAGTTTTCTCATCTGCAATAGATATCAAATTTGTTAGAATCTTGTTAATTTGAAAAACAAGTGGCACCCTGTTTTGTAAATGATCTTATTTCCACATGAAACTCTGTGCAGCTGTTTGGAGACTGAGCGATGGGCTCATGGAGGGGAAATGTTTTGCTTTTACAGGTATGATCCTGGGATTATGCTTAAACTGAAAGGTTTAAATAGGGAAGCAGAACAAGCAAAAAGTATGCAGATGCTTCTAAACTGAGCAACAAATCAAAATAAAAGTATCCAGGGTTGAGATTGAATGGAAAAAGCTAAGTGGTCTTATCCAAGAAGAAAAGCAGCTCATACTGTAGATTTGAATCTGGACGTACACACAAAACAATGACAACAAAAATCCAATCAGAAATAGAGATTATTTTTGTGGGAGTGAAGAGGAAGAAATGATGTGTTATAATATGATGTTCTTTTGAAAACATGGCATGATTTTAGAATGTAAGAAGAAGATGTGAAAACCATGCAAGTCTCCATGCAGTAAATTTGGGGCTTCATAACTTGAGAGAACCTGGAAGATCTTCAAAGATGATTTACAAAGATAGAACATAAGTCTTCAGGAAAAGGGATTGAGAAAATGGGCATGAATTTAAAGGAAAGTGAGGTCAACAGCCCTTGGAATGCGCAGATCCTTAAGCCAATTTTAAGACTTTAGTTCAGTTTCTTGTTCCAAATTATTTTATGGAGAATTTCCTTTCATTAGATGTTCACTAATATTTCATAATCTTTCCATAACCAAACCAAGTAGACAAACAGCAAACTAATTAAATCTCCAGTGGTACCTACTGTAGTTATATATTCATTATTTGTATAGAATACAGAGTTTCAAACTTTCTCACAGATAAGAATTAATGGATGTTTGTGACCAGGTATGTCTTTCGATATTTTGTCTGCTCTTCTGTAACTACTGTGTTCTCTATTCAGATATTGTACTAGGTTAGCTCCTCTGCAGTAGTACCTGTGACAGGTAGGAGAACAAAAATTAAACAAAAAGAAGTTAAGTAATTCAGCTCTAAGAATCAAGTAGGTAAGTCTAATGCATCCAATAGAATTAAAATTGCTTTAAAAATGGATTTGTACAATACAAATAAGAGGAATCAAAGATGAAATACATAGACAAAGATCTGGGTATGAATCTGAATTTTGGTCATTAGCCTTGAGAAAGATATTTAAAATTTTCTGAGCTTCAGTGCCTTCATCTGTGTGAAAGAGACCTAAATATACTGAAAGAAGACGCAAAAGGACTATGAATATATCATCTTTCTATTGTTGATAACAATACTTGTGGGAAGAGAGAGAAACTGCTTTTATCACTCAGGCCCAGAGTTTCCAAAACATCAATATCATTCTTCCAGAAAGCCAGAGAAGTTGCTAAAAGACAAACTAAAATTGGTGCCTGTTTGCTTCCAGTTTTTCGTTGTTGTGGTTTGTTTTGCCACACCTTAGGATTAATCTCCAACGTCATGGAAAACAATGCGGGTGGTGTATTTTTAAGCCTCCTACCTCCATAATCACAATAAAAAGAACTAGTCCAAAGAGTCAGGACAAACAGTAGATAGCTGAAAGCACTCCCATCAATCATAGGCGTTCTGATGGGTTCCCAGGTCTTGTCTAGGTCATGTTATGACTGCTTTATTAGTGTTTAAGGTCACCAGGAGACAGGCAAGTGCATCCTATAGCAGGAAGTGTAGTGAGTCTCTGGAGTGAGATATTTGACTTTAGTAGGCACTGTGGCTGTGACTCGGAAATCCAGGGAAATGAGTTAAGCTCAGTCAGACTCCAGGCGCCGCTCTGCCTCTCAGCAGATAGAATGAAGCAGAATAATAGAAGCCTTCCTGCCATTCTCCACATTAGATTGGATTCCGGTCAGCCCTTCCAGTTGAATTTTAGAAGGCTGTTTTCTATTCAGTCCCCCTGCTATGAGTTGTAATTCATGGGCAGGGGCTCCAAGGAAAGGCTGGCCCCATGTTCAGGCCCTACAGTGCCAGAGAGCCCTTCTGCAGGAAGACAGATTAAGGGGCATGTGTAGCATTTGGTAAGGGAACACAAAATTTAGTGTCTACATTGGGCTCCATAGAAATGACTGCCTGGCTGACTTAGACCTGGCAATTGCACAAACTCAAAACTTACATTTCCACATGTTCCCTTGCACAGAGACTAACCCCAGCTGCTAGCTTCAGTAGAAAAGGAAAGAAAGGCAGCAGAGTGTCCCTCACCTCCACCCACTGGGGAGCCCATGTCCCAGTTAGATAAGCTGTCAGCCTGTCTGGTTTGGGCTAGGCTCCTTCTTTTCCCAACATGAGTCCTATTTGAGCTCTTAAAAAGCGTTTAGATGACCTCACTGGAACATGATTCGGTAGCCTGGAAAATTTTCCTTTATAGTATAAAGGTGAAGTGCAGTTATTATGGGATATGGAAATACTAGTAAAAGTTACTTCCAAAAAATGAGACCTTCCATTTCTTTAAACTGGTGAAAAATGTCAGTAGTTACCACACGAACAAAGTTGTGAAGCTAGCTTATTACCCTCTCACTTCTAAGAATTTTATTTTTATATTAAGACTTGGAAGCACCAACTAATTCGTCAACGAACTGAGAACTGAAATACAACATTGTCTGATGATATTTGGAGTAGTGAAGTTTGTGTCAATGTTCATGTATTTAGTCTTTAATACTGACTATAAAGAATAATTTGGGCCAGTTGCTGCTGGTGGGTCACACCTCTTATCCTAGCTACTCAGGAGGCTGAGTTCTGAGAATCTCAGAAGCCAGCCAAGTTAGGAAAGTTTGTAAAACTCTTACCTACAATTAACCATCAGAAAGCCAGAAGTAAAATTGTGGCAAACGTGGTAAAGTGTCAGCTTTGAGTGAAAAGATAAGAGACAGCATCCGAGCCCTGAACTGATGCCCTAGTACTGGCAGCGAAAGAAAGAAAGGAAGGAAGGAAGGAAGGAAGGAAGGAAGGAAGGAAGGAAGGAAGGAAGGAAGGAAAAAAGAAAGAAAGGAAGGAAGGAAGGAAGAAAGAAAGAAGGAAAGAAAGAAAAAAAGAAAGGAAGGAAGGAAGGAAGGAAGAAAGAGAGAAAGGAAGGAAGGAAGGAAGGTGTAGGAGAGTATTGATAAGGTAGTGGCAGTCTTTTACCTCTCTCTGGTTTGGTCCTAGGTATATAAGAATGAGACTGGTTCTGAAAGGTCCAGCATACACAGAACAAAGGACCTGGGGGCTGCCAGCTTCCACTAGACAGAGAATGCACAGGTAACATTTGCAAGGCCAGGTTTACTGCCTGCCCCCACAAATCCTCAGGGATTACTAGCTTCTGAAACAATTCATGGTTAGTTCCTAAGTGGCCACTCAATTAACAAACCAAGTTTAGACCATAGATTTCCAACCAATTCTAAGAAAAAACAAATCCAGAAATAAAACCAACGATTTTAGTATATGCGGATGGAGAGATAGTTAACATTTTAAAGATCAATTGATCTTGAAGATTGCACTAGGTACGGAAACGGTGCAATTTCTTTTGAAATGGTAGGCTGATTTTTCCTCTTGTTAGAAGAGATATTTAAACATTTGGTAGCTACTGAAAAAGATCCATCTGCTGAGTTTGTTGTATGAGATGGTAGGGCTTGGCTGAGTTAAGAACTTGTTTTGAGTGACCCTGGAGAACTCACATGATGAGAAAGCTTTGTTTGGGTGCCTGTTTATTTTGTGTTTGCTATAGGGGAGGGAGAGGTTGTGGCACCATATGTGTGGAGTGCTAGATGAAAGAGATTTCAAGTCATGACTTTCTGGTGCCTAGGGACATCTACTGTGCACATACACCCCATGCTATGGGACAAAGCAGAGTACGAGCATTCCACTCAGGCATTGCTAGGCCCTGTGGAACACGCACAGCTGCCAGGGGCTTGTACTTAGCATACTCCAGAACTGTAGCCACACTGGGTTGGAAGTTTTGATGTTTAGTCAAGTACACCTTTTTGTTCATTCAAACTGAGTCATGTAAATAAAATATATCTTCCTGATAATGGCTGGTACTGCATAGAAGATGAATGGCAGGCAGGGGGGAATTTTTTATAAAGACGTGAAAACCCACCAGGCATTTTGGACATCAAACACCACTTACCAAGCACCACTTTGATGACTTAAGAGTAAGTGAATCAGAACCAGATGGGTTAAATTTTCCTTGAAATACACACTGGATTAAAAATTAAGAGAAGCAGTGCTAGCTACAGTGCCTTGTATTCAATGAGAACCACTAGACATACATGTGAGTCGCTAGACATACGTGACAATTAAATTGCTATTCATGCACTTCTACATTCTTTTTTTTTGTTATTTTAAAGATGAGTTTATTTAGGTTATCGCTGAGGTGCTGTATAGAGCAGGGTTAGCATTTCATAAGTCATGAGTGCAGTTCTTTTTTGGACAGCCCTCTTTTTTTTAATTTAATTTAATTTTATTTGTGAACATACTGTACAGAGGGGTTACAATTGCATGGGCAGGATAATGCGCATTGCAGCCTCCTCCTTTGTTTACCCTTCACATCACTTCCCAGCCTCCCCCCCTTCCCCCCATCCCAATCCTTCTCCTTCGCCCCTCCCTCCCCCTCCTCCCCCCCCCGCACCGACGTTGTAAAGCTCGTTTTGGACATGACAACTTGTACTTCTCATTGTTGCAACAGGTCCACCTGTATCCTTAAACAACTGGTTTTTCCCCATCTCCTCCACAAGTTATACTGACATCAAATATAGTGAAAGCAGGGGTTATACTGTGGGGGAGGGACATACAAAGCAACAAAGAGATAATCTTATAAATGCGTTAGAAACACAACATGCACTTCTACATTCTAAACCCTAGTTTGGCGGCATGAATAGTCGGAGAAAGCTTTTCACATGTGTAAAGTAGAAAAATGTTCCCTGGAAAACCAAAAGTGAATAATAGAGAAAAGTATCCTTTCAGCATGTGTTTTATTTACTTGCTTAGGTAAATAACTTCATGCGAAGGTCCGCAGTAAAAGTTTATCAGGTTATGAGAGGATAGAAATGAGTAGTTGTTTATGTGGGCATATAAACTGTCCTAGGCACTTAATTAAAGATGGTTGATCATGTTTGACAGATCTTAATAGGTAGTTAAATAAACACATGCGTGCACAAACATGGCATATTCTTGTGCTTGTCTTAACTCTGATGTGTTGATCAGCCCTTCACAGAGTTGCTTTTCTTAGTGATTATTTACTGAAATCTGACCATCCCCCGGCCCCCCCCCCCACACACACACATGGTCTGGCTAGACTTTTTATGACAGCCAGTAGGGCTGAACTTAAGGTACTTGGAAAGACCATCCTGGGTTTTGGTGCCTTTTGCCTTTCATGTACTGGAAGCCAAGCAAGCGAATAAGAGACTACATTTTAATGTCTATTAGCTTGTGTGGTGTTCCTTCACCAGGGCTTGCTTTATTTATTCACTCACAGTTCTACAGGGCTCCCTTGGGAGTGTTTGAGACCTAGGTTCTGGATTCTCAGAGGAGTGTAAAGAGACAGTGATCGTTTCAGGAAACATTATCACCTTCACTTGTATCTTCTTCATGCTCCCAAGGTGCTATTCAATTTTGTTTTGTTTTCTTTTTTCATTTAAAGAGTAATGTGTTAACACAAGTTTTATACATGAAAGTTGTGGATAATATAGATTTAAATTTAACAGTCCACCACTCGCATATGTCTATAGTTTGGATGAATAGTCCATGTGTTAAAGACTTGGTAGCCAACAGTGGGGCTAGTGATTACTGGTAGAAACTTTAAGGGGAGAAACCTAGAGCAAATAAGTTAGGGAACTGGGGCAAGCCCTTTAAGGAGATATTGGGAATATCCCTTTACTGTCTTTCACTTCCTAGCTGCCATGAGATGAGCACTTTCCTCCACTATGTCCTACTATTTTACCACAGGACTTAACTCAAGAAGTCAACTTACTACAAGCAAAAACCTCCAAAACTACGAGCCAAAGGGTAAAGGAACTGACCTTTATAGCAACCTGGTCTCATAAGAACGAATCCATTCCTTTGATTAAGGTATTAGTCTATTTATGAGGGCTCCCCCATAACTCAAAGGCTTCTTACAGGCCCTGCTACCTCTAAACATGAGTTTTTTAGAGATTAAACCATGTCAAAACTTTATTAGCACCCAAAATAATTGAAAGCAGCATCTTAACAATATATATGTTTATAATAGAACTATTCACAATGGTAAACAAATGTAGATGAAGGACAGTTAAAAGGATAAAAGTATGTATACACAATGGAATATTATTCAACCTTAAAAAGAGAAGAAAATTCTAGCCCATGCTACAATATAGATGAACCATTAGGATGTTAACCAAAAAAAGCAGCCATCCAAGAACAATTAGTGTAAAATTATATCATTATGAGTTACCTAGAGTAGTCAAATTTGTAGATTTACACAGTGGTTGCCAGGGATTGTGGGAATAGAGGAAAGGGAAGTTCTTATTTAATGGATATAGAGTTTCAGTCTTGTAAGGTGAAAAGTGTTCTGGAGACTGGCTGCACAGAATTTAAAATGACTGAACTGTGTACTTAAAAAAATCAAAGAAGAGGTTAGAGAGAGTGGTCCAACATTTGCCTAGTAGGCACAAGCCTCTAGCTTTGATTCCTAGAATTGGAAAAAAGAATTATATATATCATACATATTATATATATAATTTTTTTTGGTTGGTCATGGGGCCTGAATTCTGGGCCTGGGCGCTGTCCCTCAGCTCTTCTGCTCAAGGCTAATGCTCTACCACTTGAGCCACAGTGCCACTTGCAGTTTTCTGAGTGGTTTATTAGAGATAATAGTCTCACAGACTTTCCTGCCCAGGCTGGCTTTGAACTGTGATCCTCAGATCTCAGCCTCCTGAGTAGCTAGGATTACAGGTGTAAACCACTGGCACCTGGTTAGAATTATAATTTTTAAAAAGGTAAAAATATAAATTTTGTGTTGTGTGCATTTTACCAGGAGTTTTAAAACTCAGTTCATACAAGAGAAGCATTTAACATCTTCATGATACTCTTGGTGGAGAAACTTGGCACCATTGTTGAGTGTTTCTGCTAAAAAGAGATCACACTCAAAAAATATTATTTCAACACTGAGAAAAAAATGAAAATAGGATCGAATTGCTGTTTTCAATGTTTCCAACATGCTTCCACAGCGAGAAACAAATCAGTTGAGAAATAAGGAATTAATAGAATTCAACTGTTAAACATTAGAGGAGAAAAGAATAAGCTGTGTGTGTTATATGCATTGTTGAGACCTTCATAATCCTGTCAGTAAGTAATCAGCTTTCTGCATCTAGGGGTTCCATGTATGGAGTAAACCAAGAGAGGATGGAAAATATTAAAAAAAATAACCATTGCAGCTTATTTTCTCATTGTTCTCCAGATATTAAAGACAACTACTCAGACTGCATTTACATGAAAATTTATCTAGAGGTAATTTAAAGTACAGTACACAAAAACATTTGCATAGTTCATACATAAAACCTTTCCCATTTTATATCAAACACTTGAAGGTCAACAGGTTTTGGTTTTTTTGAGGATCCTGGAACCAGTCTAACATGGATGATGAAAAATAACTGTGTGTACTTTTATTTGTGGGCATGCTTGTAACTTTTCCCTGTACTGTGTTTCATTATGATTTTTTTTTGGAGGGGAGAGGGATTTACTTTGTTTTGTTTTCTTGAAATATACAATTATATGCAGTTTATAAATTGCATAATTTCCACATTAAATATATTTGTTCTATTGGCACACATGCAATGGAAACTTCAAAAAACAAAACATTCTCTGTGTAGCATGCCTAAGTGAAAGTTGTCTCTAGCAATGGGCATTGAATGATATCTAACACTTTTTGAGGACTGGTCATGGGCCAGGAGCTATTTCAGTAGTACACATATCAATTTGTTTCATCCTCAAATCATGTAAGAGAAAGATACTGGAACTATTCTTAATGTATAGATGAGGAAGCATGCACAGTGAGGCTAAAGAAACTTCCTTAGTTCACAAAGTTGCTGTGAGAGCCAATGTGAACAGGGGCAATACTATTCTAGAGGTCATAGTCAAAGCCCAGATGAACCATATACAGTATGTTTGGTTTTGTTTCATTTACAGACAATTGTCTAGAAGATAAAAGCAAAACTTTTGGGATTACTATGTTAAAAAATTTTTCTAATATTTCTTATTTTTGCTCTCTCTCTATTTAATACCAGTATTAATAGTTTGAAAAGCCCATTACTTCTTTTTTTTTGGGGGGGGGTCCGGTTGTGGGGCCTGAACTCTGGGCCTGAGTGCTGTCCCTCAGCTCTTCAGCTCAAGGCTAGTGCTCTACCACCTGAGCCACAGCGCCACTTCTGGCTTTTTTCTTATGTGGTGCTGAGGACTCGAACCCAGGGCCTCAGGTATGCAAGGCAAGCACTCTACCACTGAGCCAACTTCCCAGCCCAAGTCCATTACTTCTTAAACACTAGGTGCTATGTATGCTGGGGATGTTATGTCTGAGTTGTCATAGAACATGAATATATAGTATTCACAATAACCGTGTAAGAAGACAGCTGTGTTTTTGAACCCAAGGAATAACTGGTCCGGTTCTCTAACTCCTGAAAATGAACCTGTGGCTAGTTCCACTTCCCATTATAGTCTGAAGTCATTGACAGGATTTCACATGGGTTCAGAAAGCAGAGCATCACTGATATCAGTTTCTAGAATGAAAACTTCGATTATTTTAGGTAAAAATGCTTCCAAGATAATAAAATATGATCCTATGTATATGAAGTTAGAGCAGAGAGATCACAGAACTGAAAGAGACCTTAGAAGTTCTTGAACTTAACTTTCATTTCAGGAAGCTTAGGTAAATATTAGCCAAGCACCCAAACCTCTCTACTCCGTGTAGAGCTGACTTTGAAACTGGACAGCTGGAAAGATGGAAAATCTCTTTCTTCTGTCTCAACATAAATCCACTTTCCTCTGCTTTGTCTTTACTTTTTCTGGCTATGTTGGAACCAAACAGAATAAGTTAACATAGCCTCAGCATGATAATCCCAATGTATCATTTACCCTGTGGTCTCTCCATTCTGGTTTAATACTCATTACTCTTAGGGAACTTGCTTAGTTTTAAGTTCACAACTCTGTCCTGCTTATAGACCCACACCATCCATTTCTTAGTGTTCCTTTTTTATTTGATTATCTTTAATATAGTACAATGAATTAAACATTTCATTTTATGAGTCATTTTATGCATCCTGATTCTTAGATAAGTTTTTTTGCTAGAACTTTCAGATATTTCCTATATTCTAAAATATACATATTAAAATACATAATATACTCTATGTTTCATCCAACTAAGAAGGTTTTTTTGTTCTAACCATGTGTACTATTTTGGTATATAAAGCTATCTGGTTTGGGTAAAACCCTTTTTTTTTTCTTTGATCTGGGCCCTGAATCTGACAGGCATGTACCATTCTTGGCTGTCATTGTCTCCAATAATTTCCAGTTGGTATGGGACACAGGGGATGAGGAAATCACACTTGTCAGGAAAAGCTGGTTAATTTCCTCATGTAAGGTGTTTGTGTAAGATCTGATGGTTTCCTCCAGAAGAGTTAGTACACTGGGTGGATTCCAAATGAACTAACTGAAGTCTAATAGATTCTATGGAGAGTGCAAAAAGTATAATTCTTTAAGAAAAGACTAAGTCAAACCTAATTAAATAAGTGCCAGAAAATAGGAACTTGAAAGAGGGAGGATGGGCCCAAAAGCATATACAGAGAAGAATGAAGGGGAAGGTGGGGTGGGGAAACCAGGCAAGAATTCATTGCATGTACCACAGACTTGAGAACTCTAAAGAAAGAGGTGAGCTGAAGGGGGAGGGATGAAGATATTGAAGTTATGACACAGAGCAACATGCATTGTACACATAAAGTGCTTTGTTAAATTGCAAAACATTCAATATATAACCTAAAATTAAGTAAGGGCCGGAGTGGATTGGGAGGGGTGGGGGAGAATGCTGAAAGAGGTGACATTGATCAAGACATGCTGTGTTCATAAACTGCTTCAGTGAGTGTCAACACCTTTGTACAATTACTTAAAGATAATAAAAATGGTCAAAAGATGAAAAAGGAGTAAAAATAAAGAGCATCAAGAAATATAAAGAAAGAGTTTACTTTCTTAACATATAATATTAATGCATAGAACCGCTATCTGAGATGCTAGGTTGAGTTTAATCTGCTCATTTATGACTTCTGAGCTTTCTTGGCATGTACAAAACTTTAAATCTGTAAAATATAGCATGTATTGTTGCAATGTTATAATCATTATAAAGTGATAGCAATCTATTGAACTCAAGTTACACATTAACCACCCTCCAAATTCTCCACCTGCTTTTTTTCTTAGCAACTCCATGTGTACAATTGGTGAGGCCAAATTATTCAGTGTCATCCTTGACCCTTCTTTCTCTCTTATCAGGAAATCCTCCTAGCTCCACCTTCAGACTTGATCCAGTGTCAGATTCCCCCTCAACACCTCCGCTGTTGTAGAGCTGCAAGATCTCTTGATGGATTAAGTGGTCGCCCAATTCCTCTCCCTTCTTCCTCCATGTACTCAAATATAACACACACACAATTCTCAAATGTCCTTTTTCTATGAAAGTCAAGCCATTCAACTTTGTCCAAAAAAAAACCTTCAAAGCTTTCTTCATTTTGCTCTGAATGAAAATCCAAGCCATATAAGTGCCTATAAAGACCTCATAACTGTAGCTCTTCCTTGCTCTCTCCTTGATGTCTGCTTGGATATTCACTCAACTTCTTTTAAGTCATGGCTTAAAAACAACTTTAGATGAGGTCCCTTTCATACTGTCACTTGTTTCCCCTACTCTCTTACCTTATTAAAATTTTGACAACACTATTGTCTCCTAATATGTAGGTGATTTACTTTGTGTTTATTATTCTTCCCACCCACCTCTAGAAGGTAGTGAAGTCAGGCATCATTGGTACACCTCAAGTACACAAAGCAACACGTGTCACATAGCAAGTACCTTGTGCATAATTACAAGAAGGAAAAACAAACCCGGCAGTGATGAAGCTGATGGTTTTGTGGATGTGCAACAAACTGGGATGCTTAATCCTCCCAATTCTGTGGCTACAAAAGACACTTTTCTTCTCTACCAGAAAGAACGTGCAGGAGTTGGAGAAGACACATTTCCAGGAAGTGGACCGAAAAGAAGAAAAAGGAATCCAGGGGCAACAGCCCTAGTAAATTCTTCCTCTGCAACATTTTAGGTTGATTAGCCTGGATGCGATGAACACTCTGTTTGGGGAGTTAGGACTTGTCCTTGTTTTAATTAGAATGCAAGTGGCTGAGAAAAGCTGTGCAGATCAAGTTCCCTGGCTCCTGCACAAGTATTTCCTGGTCTGGTGTCAGGTGTCTCTGTCCTTAGGGGGGTTTGTCATTGAGGGATTAAAGCACCCTGTGATTCACAGCCAGGCTGTCCTGCTGATGCTGACGCACGTGCAGTATCTTGGATCTCTCTTCAGCTCCTCATTCATATTCACCTTGAGGTTGAACTGGTGCACTTGGGCAGAAGAAGCAGAGGAGATCTTTGTTTTTTGTGTGTTTACTCTGATATCAGGACTACACTCCCTCTGAAGAAATTAAAGAGCAGGCAACCCAGAAGAGGAAAGATGCATGCCTGTAAAAGAGATAGGAAGAGAACAGGAGATGGATAGCAATGACTAGAAGAAGGAGGACAAATGGAAAGACCAGATGGGTTGCAGCTGAGATTAGAGAAGGCAGGCCGAAGTGGAGGCAAACACGGGGCTGTTAATTTGCTGTGTGCCCCCTCCCGATGTCCTGGCATTTTCAACAATGATGTTCTCCAGTGACTTTTTTTCCTTTTGTGATTGAAACATGGAAAAAAGCTATAGCATCATTCCATTTTGAAATCATTGCTGATAGGTAGGAAAAATATCTTTCTAAAATCTGCAAGCAGACTTTGCCTTAAAAAAATGTCAAGATGTAAAATCTCTCATGTGACTTTAACTCTCATAGACCTCTAACATACAAGGCATTTGGCATTGGACGTCCCTCCAGCCTCACAGAGTTGTTATATTCTTTTAAGCTCGAATCCAGGTCCATGCCACCTTTCCCAAGCTGTTCTTGGTGATGGGGAAATTTATGAACAGCAAGTCACCTTTCCTCTGTTACCTCAAGAATACATGCACTGCGGGAGTAGCAGTAACTGTGTGTGAGTAGTGTATTGGCAGAAGTTAAAGAACATTTTTTTTTCTTTTCCCAAAATAGGAACAGCCAATATGAAAGAGACTTTTCAGATTTGGGTATAGCCAGTACAGTTCCAGCACCTATTGAAAGCCCCTGTGTTGTCTAAACAGCCTCCTGGAGGGTAATTGCCATAGCAGCGCCTATAAAAGGCACGGTGGAAAGGTGCAAAAGTCATTAACAGGGGAGAAATAGGAAGCAATCAGCAACACTTTAAGCAAATTATTACCATGAAATTACACTCCCAGCTTGAGATAAGTGTCCCAGATCTGTTAAAGCTATATACACCTCACTTGCATAACTGTGACTGGGGAGAAGTTTTACTCTTTTGTTTATTGATGAAGTGTTAGGCCATGGTGGACAGCCATGATGTTGCAAAAGGGGGAGGTGCCCAAGTCTTCCCTGGCTTCCTTCAAAAGAGGACTGGCGAACAGAGGCTGTGCAAACACACCAGTGGACAAAGGCTATTATTGGCGATGAAAGGCACTCGTTGGGTGGATACTTGGGTCTGCAGTTGTTTGGAGAATTGCTCACACTCTTTCCTGGCCTGAGTTGGGTGTTAGAAGGTGGGTGTTGGATGCAGGGACTTGCTCTGAACCTTCTCAGCTCCCTTCTTTGTGCTCAGACATCAGTCAGTTAGAACAGGGTATTTTCCCCTTTGGAGGAGTCTTGGGGAAAATCTTTTAACTGCTTCTCTCTGTTGCATGTTGCTGAGATCTGGTCTTATTTTGGGAGCCATCATCCTCTCTGGCCTCTCCTTTAGAGTCAACATTTTACAAACCATTCCAAAAAGTTCTTTGTCCTGAACTGTCCCAGATCCAGACGGTCTCTCGCTCTTCCCACTGTTCCATAGCAGCATAGACAACTGCGTTGGGAGCAGTGACCCCTGCAGAGCTTCCTCTGTGTCATTGAAGGCTCGTTTCAGACTGGCTTTGCTTGAACCCACTGGGTTACACGGATAAGCTGCAGCTCAAGGAACCACACAGCTAACTCATGGGTAACTGAGACGTCAGAGAAAAGTGGGGTTCTTTTGGGCCAGGACCCCAGTCTTTTTCCCAAATGCACCAGCATATGCCCAATACTCTTCCATCGTATTTGTTTCTTGGATGCAATCATTCCAGCTCTTCGTAGGCAGCCCAGAGAGAGTAATAGTTCTCTACTAGAATTTCCTTTCTTCTTCCTCCTCTTCCACCTTCTTCTTTTTCTCTCCCCTCCTCATCCTCCTCTTCTTCTTCTCCTCTTCCTCTTCCACCCCTTCCTCCCCTTCCTCCCCTTCCACCTCCTTCTTCATACAAGTAAACATATGGATACCCACTTTTGCTAAGAGGCAGGGATGGGGTTGTTGTACTACACATAACGCACTATTAATTTGGGCACTTTGAATAAAGAAGATGGAGTCAACATACAAGAAATAAAGTTAATAGCTCTTAACATCATTGCAATGGAGTTTCTTCTTACTTATATACTCCCAAAATCTTAGAATTGTAAAAATGAGTACTGTGAGGGAATGTAGAGAGTATTGTGCTTATTCTATAAATGAAGGTGAAAATAATGTCTGTTTATATTTGAAGTGCTGTCGTCCAGTCTCTTGAACTTCCTACAACCTAGAACCTGTTCCTAGAACAGCTCCCACATCACTAGACACAGTCTCACATTTAACTGTCTTTAAGTACTATCATTCTACTTCTATATCTTGCCTTTCGGGAAAAAGTAAAAAAATTAAAGCAAGCTATGTGTTGAAAGAGACACAGTCTAAATCCTAATCACATAATTCAATTCTTCAGACCCCTTCCCCAAACAAAGCCGCTACTTCATCCTTCCGTGACAGGTTCCAGATTACTACACTTTGTTCTCCATTATTATTATTAAAAACCTGGTCCCATCAAGTGATAGACAAAGAATGAAGTTGTTACAGATTTACAGAAACTAAGATGTCAATGCTTATGAATATATCTGTTATTCCAGGCAAAAATTTATGAGGTTGTAGCAACATTAAAGTAAAGATAGATCCTAGTAAAAACTGGCCTCAAGGTCTAGAGAGTCCAAAGAGCTTCCAATTACCCTTTAGACATGCTTTCTGTCTTGGATACAAAGAACATCTTGGAACCAAGGAGTCCAAAATGGATTTGTGACGGGGGATGCTTACACCTTCCTTGACACGTAGGCATGTTTCTTGCTATGTAACCGGATCCAATAGCGGAAGTTGTGGGATCTCATCAGGACCACATACCAGCCATCTATCTTACTATTATCAACAAGCAATGCTGATGAGCTGGTATAACCACTCTGAATCTTGCCTCAAATTGCTGGTTACAAAGCAACATTGTTTTTCAACAGATTTCATGCCTTGACCAGAGGTCAGCTTTGTGCAGATATATCTTTTACTTTGGCTAAACAACTCAGACCAGCTCTAAGTTTGTTTTGTAATTATTTTTCAGATGTGGTATGACTACCTCAGCATGTGTTGGAATTTATGTTCCGGACACCATCATCAACAATCCATTTTAAATTATTCTCCATGATTTCCTTCTTCAGAAGAAATCACTGACACCTCCTCTTGTAGGTTTAGACTATGGGTGAGATACTCTTGTTGAACAAGGAAATGCAACCAAACCTTTATTTCATTAGCCAGAGGGATGTGAAAGCAATCTTGTCTAGCAATCTAGAAAGATTATGTGATTTCCAGAATGTATCAGGCTGACTTGAATTTTCCTGTGTTCTGGCACCATCTGAACTTTGTCTTGCATTTCCCTTTATGGCCAGTGGGTTCCTTGCCTATACAGGAATCTGCTGAAGCTTCTGTTACCATAGCTGGGGCCTTGTGAGGCATGGTATTTTTGCAATTTCCATAGTCTGAGATCCTGAAAAAAATAAACATTTTCTCCAAACTGAGATCCTAATAGGGGATTTCCCTCATCACCATGCCCATTTTCTGTTGCTATGACAGAACAACAGAGACCGAATAGTTCGTAAAGAATAAAAGTTTCTTATCTTGAAGTTCAGGCAGCAGTAAAGGCCTGATGCTGGCATTGGTTCAGATTTTGATGTGGCCTTCTTGCTGCCTTATAACATGAAGAAAGAGCCAGTGTCACATGCAGAAGAGATGGAACTTAAGGGCCAGTCTTGTTTTATTACATCTCATGATAATAAATCCAATATTGTGTGTGTGTGAGAGAGAGAGAGGAGACAGAGAGGAGAAAGAGAGAGTGAGACAGAGAGAGACAGAAACAGAGACAGAGACAGAGACAGAGAAACTCCTGGAGAACTAATCCAGTGCCACAAGAGCAGCCTTAATCTATCTCAGAGCATGGAACCCTCGCAACCAAATCACCTCTAAAAGGTCGACATCCTCTCAACACTTTTACACTAAAAGCCAAATTCCAGCATTAGTTCAGAGAGGATACCCCACATTCAAACTATATTACCAATGTAATTCTAGGTGTCTCCTTGTTATCATTCATTCTTCTTAGTACAACCTCAGCACACCTCGTGTCTGAGCAGTCCTGGATTAAATCATTTAGGCAGGAATAAATTCTTCAGAAGGAAGGCTAAACTAAGCTTGCAAAATCAGCTACAAAATCCTAAGAGGAATGGGAAGCAAATGGAGATCATCTAGGCTGGTGGGTTTTAAATATGTGCTTATTTTGTTTTTAGAAATCAGGGCCATGTAGAGTATTATTCGAACACTCATTTGAAATTAATCCAAGTGGATCTAACAAAGAAGGGAAGGAGCCAGAACCACATTCAGAACACAGAGCCATTTAGGGTGTCCTCAAGTTTTTCCTTTGGTGGAATCACTGGTTAGTTTGAGGACTGCTAGTCTATTCCAATAGTTTAATATTGAAGAGCATATCTGAACATGGGGAACATTTCTGAATGCTGAGTGTGTTACTTTGGGTTCCAGAAAGCAGAAGTGTCAAGTTGTCAAGTGACCAAACCTATATGACTTAGTTCCCTCTGTTCTGTCAAGTTCATATCCACTTGCATTCCTGGTGAACACTGCATGCAAGACACTATACTAGTGCTACAGACGAGGGGATCAAGACTTGGGTGCTACCTGCAAGGGGCTCAAGTGCCAGTGGGCACATCCATACCAAAGAGACCAGAGATTAGAAAGAACGTGATAAAAATAATAAACTGGGTTATTATTAGAGTTCACCAGAAAAGAAGTCAAATAAATAGGATGTATTTTTGTGTGTGTGAGTGTGTGTGTGTATGTGTGTATGTGTGTGTGTGTGTGAGAGAGAGAGAGAGAGAGAGAGAGAGAGAGAGAGAGAGAAACAAGGAAAGGGAAGGAAGGAGGGAAGGAAGGAAGGAAGGAAGGAAGGAAAAAGAGAGAAAGAGAGAGAGATTTTATGAAATTATTTTAAACTAGAGACCCCAGGAATTGGCCATTGCACTACAGTCTGAAAGGATCTCCCATTTCTCATGAAAGGTCAGCCTTTTCTCTTGGATGAGGCCCACAAACAGGACTCAGGGTTTTGTTTTACTGAAAGACTGATTTAATGGTGAACCTCAATTAAAAACGTCCTTTCAAAATCATGTTAAATGAAGCTTCAGGCCAGAGAGACAGAGGATCCATCTTTTCTCTCATATGTGGAACCCAGAATTAATTTATAAATATATAAGTAAACACTTTGGTATGCTATCCAAGTGTTCATAAATACATTAACTGAAATACGGTAGATTGAGTGGAGAACTCAAATGGTGTAATTCCTTAGAAAGGTTAACATATAGTTCAACAAAATATACATCAGGAAACAGGCACTTGAAAGTGGGGGGGAATGAGATCCCAGGGAGGAAGATAAATAGGGCGAATGCAGTCATAAAACTCAACACCTATCCTATAAAATTAAGAAAATGTAAGGGAGGGGTAGGACTAGAAGGGGTGGGGAGAATGTGGAAAGGGTGGCATTGATCAAGATGCATTATGTTCACAAACTGCTTTGTTAAATGGCAACTCCTTTGTACAAGTACTTAAAGATAATTTTTTAAATGATAGATAAAATTATCAAAAAAGCAAAAAAAAAACTTTCACAGTTAAGATGTGTGCTGGGCACTGTGATCTATCTGTTCAAACTGACACATGAAAGTGGAGAACACTGTGTTTTGGTGGACATGATGATGTATGCAAAGGTTGAAGGTTAGATAAGGAAGGTATTACGGTATATTAGCATCAGCTGAGACACACATCTGAGAAAAAAGAAGCTTGCACAGCTGATGTTAATAAGACACCTAAAACATTTAGGGAGATACAGATATGATTCCCAGCTGTGAACTGAGGCCAATTGCACACAAGCAAGCTTCAAAAACTATTGTATTCAGGCAATAGCTTGAAGTGAATTAACTTTTCTGAATTCTACTATTGCTTTGCCCTCATTAACTGGTGAAGATATAGATATTGCCTTTTAGTTTTTTTGTTTTTTGTTTGTTATTTTGCCAGTTGTGGGGCCAGAACCCTGGGCCTGGGTGCTGTCCTTCAGCTCTTCAGCTCAAGGCTAGCGCTCTACCACTTGAGACACAAAGCCACTTTCGGCTTTTTCTGCTCATGTGGTGCTGAGGAATCAAACCCAGGGCCTCATGCATTCGAGGCAAGCACTCTACTACTGAGCCACCTTCCCAGCCCGCCTTCTAGTTTTACATGAAAATTTTGACTTATTAGCCACAAAATGCTTCCTTCATTTGGAACTAATTGCCAAATGTGCTTGTGAAAAGAAGGATCAAAAGACCTTTTATAAGGTGAAAACCTTAAGTTTCCTTCTCCATTTGTTGTGTAGCTCTGCTTTATAAAACAAGCTGTTAAAGTCTTACCACTTTCTCAATTCCCATAACAATTTGTTTCCAAAAGCAGGCAGCTCCTAATTTTATCACATGCAAACTTAAGTAGGGAACATAGTATTAATTTCTTACAGTCCAGATTATTCTTTCTTACTCCTTTTGAAAGTTTGCTCTTGCAAAGTTGTACTTTTTATATTCAGTGTTATCAAATGGTTGTGTGTTGACTAGCCTTGAATATAATGTAAAGCTTTTGTGATAATTAGAGAATTTAAAATTTTAGCAACAACTATAATACATCAATACTTAGAGCTGTAATCCTTCTCTGGGTAGCAGCTAAAGATAGTAAGTGCTATGGATTGAATATTTATGTCTCACCAAAATCTATGTCCTAACCTCTAATGCTCTGGTTTTGGTTTTTAGGCCTTTAAAAGACAATTAGGCTATGATATGGTAATGTAGGTGGAGTACTATAAGTGCCTTATAAGGAGAGAAAGAAACACCAGAGCTGCTACTTTGCCCCTCTGTGAGGATACAACAGCTGTGTGAAGGCTAGGCAGAGCCTCACCAGGAGCTGAGTCCTCCACTACCCTGATCTTGGTTTTTCCAGTGCAACAAATAAATGTCTGTTATTTAAATCACACACTCTGGTATTTTACTCTAACTGCCCAGGCTGACTGGTATCTTAAACTAGATGCTTTCAAACCTCACATCCTTCATGTTTTTGAGATCTCTTGTATACTAAGCTGGGAAGATCTCTGTAAGCTGATGAAAATGGGAAGTAAATTGAGCTTGAAAGAGTCTGGAATGGGCAATTATTACAAGAGAAACAGGAAGACAGACAGAGTGGTTCATGTCCGTATTCCTAGGTATTCAGAAGCAGAAATAGCAGGGTAATGGCTTAAGGTCAGACTAGGTCAAAAAATTAATGAGACCTTATCTTAAAAGACTAGCTTGATATGATGGTTCACGCTTGTCAGGGAGAAGTTCAGGTAGGAGGATCATGGTCCCAAGTTGGTGTGGGCAAAAGCACAAGACCTTATCTGACAAATAAAGAAGAAAAGGATGGGAATGTGGCTCAAATGGTATTTTCCTACCAAGCATGAGTCCTCAAGCTCTAACTCTCAATACCAGAGAGAGAGAGAGAGAGACAGAGAGAGAGAGAGAGAGGAGAGAGACAGAGACAGACAGAGACAGACAGAGAGACCAAGACAGAGACAGAAGACAGACAGACACAGACAGTACAGAGAGACAGAAAGAAGGAGGAGGAGGAAGAGGACAATGATAAGGAGGAAGAGAAGGGGAGGAGGAGGAAGAGGAGGAGGAGGAGGAGGAGGAGGAGG
>NW_012267313.1:566110-584648 GCF_000151885.1 Dipodomys ordii | reverse complement strand
GAGGAGGAGGAGGAGGAGGAGGAGGAGGAGGAGGAGGAGAAGAAGGAGAAGAAGAAAGGACGGGGTAGAGGGGGACGAGTAGTAGTTTGGATTTGAGACCATGGAGTACAGTTCAAGGGTGACCGGCTCTGCAGTCCTCAGGTTGGCGATGCACAGAAACGAAGGGCAGCTTTCTGGAGGCCGTGATGCTATACTTGGTCCTCACTACTGAAGCTTAAACATTTTTGATTAGGAGGAGGAAACCACTAGGCAGAGGAGCCAGCATGAGCCCCGTGAGGCAAGTGTGAGGTCCAGAACTGTGGAGAGCGTGAATGTGTGCAAGTGGAGACAAAGAAGGACGTGAGACTGAAGATGTAGATGAGTAAATAGAGGCGGATCACCGGTCATTTGAATGTGATATATGTCCCCATGTTTGTTTATTCATTGATTTTTTTAAATAAAAGTAAGGCATTCTGCTTATACACTTTGGTTTTTATTTTAAGCTTTATTCTTTTATAAGGTAAAAGTGGCTCATATCTAATAGGTGAAATTCACTGCTCTGTCTCCTTGGGTCAGTAGCCTGTTTGAATTTAGCTCTTTTAACCTGGAAGTTCACACGTCTTACACCTGCTGTAGACATCTGTCCATCACTTGTACTAAATGAAGTAGTAGAGACCACACAAGGCTATTGAGATCACTGGGTGGGACAAGATTGCTTTATGCTCCGATCCTCAGAGCTGTTTGTACAAATAAGCACGAAAATGCACAATCATAAGTAGTGATATAGTTAAAACCAGACTTTATAACTGATTTAAATTCAAAATGCCTGTTTTCCATCATTGCAGTAACAATTCCACTGCAACTGGAAATGGTCATATGGGTTTGACATAGACTATAGATACAGACTGAACTATTTTTGATATTGAACATTTTTCCACATCCTAAAAATAAAGTAAATCTGTTAGGAGTATTCCTGAGAATGTGTCCTGTCGTAAGTGAAATGAGATTCCACTTAAAACTGCAGAGAAATAGCATCTACCATTTTACAAATGGCATAGACACAGAAATACAGACTTTTCTTTCACCCAGCAATGCTTCCCATTTCTTAAATGCCTTTGCTTATAACCTCTTCATAAAGACTGAGTATGTTGATCTGACCTCTCTGTCCCAAGAACACCTTGTCTGTCCAGTAGTCACTATCCATCTCAAAACCACAAATGCACATTAATCAACAGCTTCGTTGTGGTGCTTGCTTTTGAACCATCTCCCTCTGAGAGTGACACACGAGGATCGTCTCATTTTTATAATTGAAGAAGTGAGCCACAGATGCAAAGTCTATCAACACACAATTCTCCAAATCTTTCAGAAGAGTGAAAGTTATCTTTAGTCTCACCAAGTATACCATTCAACCTGTAAGACATGCTGAATGAGGCTGTGGACTAGCGAGTCAGTGTAACTGCTGACGACTCTCTTCTGGCTTACATTTTAGGAGTAATTTGTAGATGTGGCAAAGACCAATGGTAAAAGCAGGAAAACTACTATTTGAGGGGATGATGCTTCATGATGGCTGAGGAATGTCCTTGAAAAACTAGGGTCTTGCACTTAGTCAGCTTGCATGCTTATGGTTGGTCTTCTGTTATTTTAGCCATGCCTATAGGCCAGCTTTTTGCTGTGTTTCATAGAGTGGGCTGTCTTAAAGTTTGTTGCCTGGGCTGACTTTGAAGCTCAGTCCTCTAGCTTACCTTCCTGAGTAGCTAAGATCATCTAGTAATTAGTATGTAATAACATATACTATAGAAGCTACTGGCACCCAGTTCATATATTCATCTTTAATGTGAAATGATTAAAAAATCTTCATACATCAAAGTGAAGATTTCAGAAGCAGTCTCATTATAGTTGATGCTCCTTAACCCTCAGCTAACTGAAAGAGAAAATGTATTGAATCAAAGAATCTACCATTCAGAGAGAAAACCCCTATCTCATAGTGTAGCTAGTCTTGCTGCTGCTTTTCTTCCCTCCTCTACCAATGTACCTTGTTGCCATGACATTTTCAGCATTATGACATAGTGCTACTTTTTCATAGGATAAGAGCCTGGAATTCATGCACAGGGTCTCTAAGAGCGAATCTGATTAAGTGACAGAGTAACTGTATGGGTTTAGCAGTGAGTAAGCACTCTTCTTAACCTCAATGGATCAGACAACTCTCTTGTGCTTTAACCCCTGTGTCCTCTGCAGAGGAAAAGCCACTGAAGACACACTAGGGAGTCTATCCTCAGCCAATAAAGCCCTTTACTGTATCCTTGTTTCAGGAAGTAGTAGGTGAATCTGAGGAGAGATTTTAAAGGCCCCTTGGATTACCTCTAACTTGTTTTTCATGTCACTGGAATGCCTAGCTCATTCCACCAGGTAGTGTTTCAAATTCCTCTTCTTGCCTATAACTCCAGAGTATTATCATGAGATCTGCTGCTAAAGCATCTGCCAGACTGCAGCAACCATCAGCTTTGCACACCTATAATAAAGACAACCCCATTGCTCTGGTTTCTGAGATCACAGAGAGAAAAAAAAAAAAAAAGATGGCGGATGGACTTGGCATTCCTTTCCATTCTGTGTGTTGGGGGTGGGGCAGGGAGCGTACTTTGGAATGAACTGGAGGCTACTGTAGAATGAGCTGGAAGGTAGAGTGAAGGCAAGGAAAGGGTAGAGAGGAAGGAGGCTTAGGGAGGAGAAGAGACTGGGAAACAAGCCCAGGGCTGGTATTTGGTGAAAGGAGAAGCAATACCTCTTTTGTTGTGAGGAAAACCCTGGGCACAAAGGGTGAGTTTGAGTTTCACTTCAGGTCAGCTGAGGGCATTGTGAAAAGGCAGTTTTCAGACAGCAAGCTTAACTGACTGACTCTGAGGTAATTAAATCACTACATTAAGCTGCTGACCATGAAAGCAGAAAAATACAAGCACACAAAAAGAAGAAAACAAAAAGCTCACATTTGTATCTAATTATATAATTAAAATGTTTACTGTTCCATGTAATAATTACGTGGCTCATATTTGATCATAGTGGAGTTTGCTTAATTGGTTAAAAGTTTTGCCCATTCTTCTTGTAGGACAAAAGTTGGTTTTATTTAGTCATTTTTCATTCAGGCATAGATTTCCATGCCATCTGACTTTGTTTTATTCTGGCAGGGCTTTTTTTTTTTTTTGGCAACATCTATGGTAATTTTCAGTTTTGTTTCCTCTCTTTAGTGATGTTTATAATTTTGGGCAGCCTATTACCTGAGAAAGGGATTATTTCATAACCTTCTGTTGACTTTCTTAATGTGAATTTTTCTTCTCAGACTTCAGGATGCATAGTAGGCCATCCTTTCGGAAAAGTCTTTCTGCTGTGCTCCCAAGAAGTCTCAGAGAGAGGACCAGTTAGCTTCAGCATTTTGTAGCATACACCTTCTTCCTCTTCTTTCATTATAGTGTGGGTTTTGCAGCTGCATATCCTGATTATTCAAAGACTTGATTAGTCACATTGCAAATTATCCAAACACTTTCTTTTCCTCCCCACTTCCTAGCTCTTTAAAAATTTTTGTAATCTATTGGTGTTTTGCCATTTCATAGGTTAACTCCAACCGTGATCATAATAAGTGAAAAGAAACAGGGCAAAGGGAAAAAACAATCAAATGTAGTATTTGTTTACTGTCCTAGTTCCTGGACATAAAAGAAAGGATATATATATATATATATATATATATATATACATATAAACATATATACATGCATATATGTATATTTAGGACTTATTATTTAATATTAAAATTAGATTTTACTTCCACCTGTAGAATTCAGTTATCTATTGTCTGTTACTTCAAATAAGCATAGTTTAGTCTGGGATGGGGGAGAGAAGCAGTTCATAATGACGCACTAAGTGGAAATCTAAGGTGTTATAAAGATTTCTCCCTTTGTATAAAGCGGCTGCACTTATGGGTAATCGGTAGTGGAGGATCCAGAAAGGATAATGGTCCAGCTAATCCAAGAATGCAAGTAGTTAATCATAAAACATGCCACTTCTCCTGGGGTAAAACACAAGAGCTCTTCTGGATGCAGAAGCCCTTGACCAATCAGAGAAAGCTCAGACTACATAGGTAGGTGACTCACTGCTTGCTAAACCCTGGGTATTAAGTCAGGTGCCATAGAAGGGGAAGACAGAAAGTAGGTTCAGGATGGATAAGATTTTGGTTTATAAGCTGGGAAGGTGGCTCAGTGGTAGAGCACTTGCCTTGCATGCCTGAGGCCCTAGGTTCGATTCCTCAGCACCACATAAGCAAAAAGAAAAAAAAGCCGGAGGTGGTGCTGTGGCTCAAGTGGTAGAGCACTAGCCTTGAGCTGAAGAGCTGAGGGACAGCGCCCAGGCCCAGAGTTCAGGCCCCACGACCGGACCCCCCCAAAAAGATTTTGGGTTACTTTCAAGCTACATTTATTTTTAACCCCCACTAAAGTACTTACAAGAAAATATTGGCATACTTGTTCTCAACTTGGGTTGATTTTACCCCCCAGGGGACATTTGGCAATATCTGGAAATAGTTCTTCATGTTAGAACTGATGTTGGCATCAAATAGGTAGAGACTAGTCAGGCTGTTATCTATAGATGAGTGTAGAGGCCTTACCTACACAATAAAGATCCCACCCCAAATATAAATAGTGTAAGATTTCCCAAGCTGAGTCTTTCATTCCTAATGATGAACTAGTCACCTTATTTACCAGTTGGAGTAACTCACACACTTTAAAAGACATATCATAGTCAAGAGAAGAGCACTATTATATCTACAGGGTGGCCAGAAATGAAGGGGCCCTTGACCTCATGACAATGTCTTCATAGGAGCCAAATCAAGGAGTGATGATATTTACTAATGCATTCCTGATCAGCTTACATGGGCTGAACAGCCCATTTTTATATAACTTGCTTAGTACCAGATTGCAGAGTATTTTCAGTTCGGCAATATTTGACCAGACTACCAGTTTAGCATTCTTAGTCAAAAGCTGAGATCCATTTTAAAGCATTTTTGGGTTTTAAATTAGAAAATCCTCAACTCCTATATGTGCACACAGAATATAATCAACTATCCTTAGGGCCTGGAGGCGAGGGATGGGGGGACACTATTATATGTACTATTTCCCTAGGGTGAATTCGTAATATAATCATGGTTTATGATTAAAAAAATAAATCTGCTAAACTTATTTGATGAGTTTAAGAGTTCATCCTAAAGCTCTTGGTTTAGTTGACTTTCTACTTAATCCATTCTGCCTACTAGCTTTCCAATATTCTTATAGGAGAATTGTAGCATATTCAACTCAGGGTAGAGACTAAATTACTGAATGCTTTGTGTGTGTTCTCCTGGCAGTCATGAAAAATAAATGTACACGTTGGATGTCAAGGCAACAGCAAATGTACTCCTTCACATTTCTGCAGACGAGAAGAATGACAGTCAGGGTGTCTGCAGAGCTCTGCTCTTTCTAGAGAGATTCGAAGTCTTTTTCTTTCCATTGCAGGTGAGTGCTGGCATCACACCAACCTCTCTGCCTCGGTCTTCATCTTGAGATTTCCCCCTGGGCCCACATGTCTCCTCTTCTGTCTCTTGTTAGGAAAGGTGTCATTGACTCTAAGTCAGGATAAGATTATCTTGACTATTTTTAATCACATCTACCACGAACTTGCCCCTTATTTGTTTGTTTTTCAATGTGGTCAAATCCATAGGTTCTGGGGACTTGGAAATAGACCTTTTTTCTCCCTTCCTCCTCCCTTCCTTCTCTTCCCTTCCCTTCCCATCCTCCCTCCCTTCCCCACGTCTCTCTCTCTCTTTCTTTCTTTCTTTCATTTTTGGTCTGTTGTGGGCCTTGAACTCTGGGCCTGGGCACTGTTCCTCAGCCCTTCAGCTCAAGGTAGCGCTCTACCACTTGAGCCACAGCACTTCGGGTTTTTTTGGTGGTTGATTGGAGATAAGAGTCTCACAGGCTTTCCTGCCCAGGATGGCTTTGAACCACGATCCTCAGATTTCAGCCTCCTGCGTAGCTAGGATTACAGGCATGAGCCACTGGCTCCTGGCTAGACTTTTTTTTTTTTTTTTGAGGCACCATTCAACCTACTGTGGTTACTTTCCACAAACAACTAATAGCACAATGATTTCATTGCTGGAGTGACTGACTGTTCTGGGTATCTCCTCATGAGAACTTTCCAGGAAGGAGGGGTTTATAGTATAAAGAAAAGTCTTCTGAAAGGGAAGGGGAAAGAGAGTCCTAGGAAAACCAGAATGGCTTGTGAACCTATAGCAGAACAGGTTCAAAGGCATTGTGACATTGTGGGGACCATGTCAAAACAAGAGGCCACATACCAACGAGAAAAAAAAAAGTAGATTGGCCTCCACTTGACCTTCTCCTCCTCCTGCCGACCTTTGCGTTGACAGCTGTGATGAGTGAGTCAGCAGAGAGCCCAGAGCTGGGAGCTTCCACTCCAGCTCCAGACTGCATTTCTGCTCATCTTGTTACCCTGCCCAAACCTGGCAGTCCCTCATCAGCTGTTGCTCGTGTTACTAAAAGCAGCTGTGAGAGTGGCCACTGGCCCATTAACATTTTAGACATTTTAGACACCTGGCGGGCACTACTTCAGCCGGGAGTTCCTCCTGGAGCTGGTGATGTGCTAAGGTGCCCCTTTCCTGCCTGCCCCCTCTACCTTGTCATGAGGTCCCTTCGGCCTTCTTCACTAGAGAGCCCAGGGAGAAGGGAAAGCTGAGGTTTGATCTTCCACTGAGCATAGCCCTTTCCCTGTCCCTGCAGCCTAGGCTCAATGACCTGGGCTAGGGTCCCCATGCCCAATGATCTACTTTGAAGAATTCTTCACAGCCAAGGACAATGAAAGGGGTCTGGCATGGACTGACTGTAGAGCTGTCTGGGCAGCAGACAGCAGCCCTTGCCTTGTTCTAATGGCTTCTGTCTTGGGAGGACAAGATAAGCCCACTTGATGAGCTTCTGGCCCTGCAACACTCTCTCCTGACCTGAGGCCTTGCGGAGGTGGGTCTGTATCTGGTTGCATTTTTAACCCCATTTTATTCTCCTTGCTGAAAAAAAAAACAACCATAAGCCTCTATGTGGGAACACAGCTGCTTTGGATCAGGGAGAGAGGCTGTAAATTTCAAAGCAAATGTAACATGAATGAAAGGATGAGCCCAGGACAGCACTGAGATGATGAGGCCCCTGTACTTTCTGCTTTTTGCCACCGTTAGATTGATTTCATCTTTCATTCATATGGACTTCACACCTTTCCAATGATTAAAACATTTCACCGTGAATTCAATCTTTTATGAAAGAACCTTTGATCACAGGCACATGTGATGGTTTTGAAATCTTAAGGAGGAATACGTTGGTTCAGGCAAAACTTATTAGCTATTCCTGAAAACTAAGTTTTTAAGTGTACTTCATTTTGACTTATTTATAGCACCTTGAGTATACTTTCCTTAGTGACTGATCTCTGGGTTACCATATTTATGTAAAACTTATCAGAGTCTACTAGTCTCTATTACCTCCGTTTATCCTATCAGCAGTAGATACACTTACTTTTGTTTAGGTTTTTATATTTCCCTACTTTTTAAACAGACTTCCTTCATGTACACTGACCATGTACCTTGACCATCAAATACTAGTTGTAATACTAGTCACTTGGGAGGCTGAGAATGGGAAGATTGCAATTTGAAGCCAAGCTGGGGGAGGGGCGGAGTCTACAAAACTTCTCAACACAGCATGGCACAGTGGTGAACACCTATCACACCAACCTACATGAGAGGCTGAGGGTGGGAGAATCACGGTTCTAGGCCATTCTGACGAATGTACCTATCGTTATAAAAAAAAATAGGGCTGGAGTCATACCTCAGTGGAATCATACCAGATCAAGGTCCTGAGTCCAAACCCTAAACCCCTACTACAACCAAAACACAAAGACAAGCAAGAACAAAACCACAACGCAGGAGAATATTATATCTGCTCATTTCCCCTTTACATATTCTTATCCATTCTCATCTCTTTTCTCTTTCTAAGATTTCAGGTCTCCTTCTATTATCATTTTCTGTATAGAAAAACTAAACTCTCTTCAGCCAGTCTTTGCTAGCAAGTGTTCGTAGTGTTCCTTTATCTGAGGATATCTTTATTTCCTCTTCGTTAATGTGGGATATATTTGCTGGATGTAGAATCTGTGATGGATGATTATTTTCTTTTATTGTTATTTTGTTTTCTTTTATTAAAATATTCACATCTTTCTGTCCACTCTGGTTTAAGATGAAAAGCTGTTCATTTACTTTCTACTCCATTTCCCCTTTATTGTTCAGAATTGTATTGATCTGTCTTTAAACTCACTCTTTCCCGCAATATTTGACTCCTCTGTCATCTCTACTGTACTGTTGATCATGTGAGTGTTTTATTCCTATTATTTCTGTCTTAGGTACTTTTATTCCTTTACTGGAATTTACTATATTTTTCAGTTGTTCCAAAAGAATTCATAATTGTTTTGTTTAAGTCATTTTATAACAACTCATTTAAAATCTTTCTCCTATAAATCCCATGTCTGACTCAGCTCTATGTAGGTATCTGTCAATTATTTTTTCTTGTGTTTCAAGTTGTGATTTCCCTAGTTTTTGGTATGACACGTAGTTTTCTTTTTCCTTTTTGTATCATGAAATATTGGATTTTATGCAACTCTGTATGTATTTAGTCTTCTTTATTTAGCAGTTAGTCTCACTGTTAAGAGCATGAAGGCTGATGAGTGGATGTTGACCATCACTGTTAGGGCCTGCTGACTACATCCCAGAAAAAATTCATGCTGCCTTGTGACAGATGATGAGGGCTAGTGTTGACTTTTCACTTTCAGCCCTCATGTATCTTCTGAGAGAAAGTAGAGAGTGGCCTGCTTGTGTCTGAATGAAGCTATAAATTAGGCTCTCCTGGGCCACGTTGATATCAGAGGAGAGGATGTGGGAGTGGACAGTCTAGCAGGTATGTTCCCTTACGTGGCCCTGATGTTGAGAAAGGGTGAAGGCTCACCTGTCCACCAAGCCCCACTGATAGAAAGGGAAGTAGGGAGCCATATGTGAGCCAGCTCTGCTTCACACCTCCTCGATAGCTGAAAGAGAATGGAGCATTAGCTTACTACTCATCTCCACTATTACAGCTTGGCAGTGAAATCAAAATGTCCCATTCATCCATTCATTTAAATAGAAGTATCGCAGGTCTATTATAGTCTTAGGCATTACTGAGGCATGTACATTCAGTAAGGAGTCAAGTTTGACAAACTTGGATCTCTTCCCTCAGGGAACTTAGAGTCAAATGAGATAAACAAGCATCAGAGAAATAAACTTACAAATAAAAATTTAAATCATGCCCCTCAGTTAAATGAATGGATCAAGAAAATGTGGTATGCATACACAATGGAGTTCTATGCCTCCACCACAAAGAATGACATCGCCCCATTTGTTAGGAAATGGAAAGACTTGGAAAAAATTATATTAAGTGAAGTAAGCCAGGCCCAAAGAAACATAGGTCCCATGGTTTCCCTTATATATGTCTAGGACAAACAGAAAAGGTCAAAGGCTATGTACATATGACCATATAAGATGATGACAAGCGAAATGAACCCTCAGATAGGGACAACTTGTTTTTTCTTTCTTACTATTATTTTTAACGTATTTTTAATGTACTGTGTGATTCTTTTTTGTTTCTTTTGTATGTTCTTCCCCCACCGTATGACCTGTTTTCACTGTATTTGATGTTGGTGTCCTGCATCTTGTATATACAATTTTCTAACTTGGGGAGAGGAAGGGAAATAACAAAATGCTGAAACAAGGTTACAGGTTGACCCATTATAACAATGAGATGTACAAGACACTATGTTGAAAACGAACTTTACAGTTTCGGGGGTGGGGGTGGGAAAGGGAGGAGTTGGGGAGGTAGGGAGGGAAGGGATGGTAAAGGAAAACAAAGGAGGAAGTAACAATGCTCGATAAGAAAAGTACTCATTACCTTACTCATATAACTGTAACCCCCCTGTACAGTATTTTTACATTAAAAACATATAAAATATTTAAATCATGTAGGGTGCCCAAATGACTCACAAATGAATGGGTGGAAAGTCTCCAGGAAGGGAGTGCTATTTGAATTAAATCTTTGGTGGATTGGTGTTGACTTGATGAGTGTGTTCTAATGAGGAGAGAAGACCTTGTACAAAGGCCATAAATGGGAAAGGACTTAGAGCCAGCACAGCACTACTATTTGATTGTGTTGTTTTAGTTTCTGGTTTTGAGACAAGCTCCCCTTTGGTAGTCTAGGCTACCCTGAAACTCATTGTTTTCCTGCCTCAGCATTCTGAGTGCCTGATCACAGCACTGGGTATCTGAGTGCCTGATCACAGCACTCAGAATACCATTAAAGAAAAATGTGAAGTTGCAATAAAGAAGTGAAGAAGGGAAAATGAGAGCAAGTATAGCAAGTATATGCCCAAATTCCCTTTCAAGACATGGTCAGCATAAAAAATGAATGGGAATTTTACATTCATGTTTGTAGAAATTCTTTTAAATCTTTTTAACTCAGTGGATTCCAATTTGGATTACCTATGTTTCAAGTGCCCAATAGGCATATGTGGCTAGTGGGTGACATGCTGGACAGCATAGTTCTAGGGTATGATAAATATTGATCGCATGATGTGTGTATAAACTTAGACCTTTAAACAGGTCTAGCCTAGTAGTTACAAGATCATTAATGAGGCTGAGATAGGAGATACCGGGCATGGAGAGATCTGGGCTGAGAACACTCTGGGCTGGGAATCCTTAGATAGCAATGAAAAAGAGACGGGATTAGGGGAATCTTTCAACTAGCGAATCATTTTGATCTATAGGTCATGACTCTGATTTGTCATGGTCATGGTCCCAAGTTCTGGTAAGAGCATCTCTAATCAACACTGGGAATACTGGAACAAGAGCAGTCACAATTTTTCTTAAACAAATTGAAGGGGAGGTACCGTCAGGACATCCTGTAACTTTAGCCTTAGGTGAAGAGATGATGATACTCATGTCCGTCCCCAGGGGTCAGCACAGCGGTGGTGGACATGTAGTCTCTGTCCTCGCCAAACTCTACAGATCCTTGATTTGGTACTAATTACTCAATAGGCATGGAAGAAAAGAATCAACTTCAAAAAGAGTATCTTCATGAAACAATAGTGACAATGAAGTGACCACATGGAAAGCAACAGCTGAGGGAGCTGAGTGAATTGATTTCTTTTGAAGTGTCTGAAAGCCATGGACAGTAGATTTTTAGATAACTGCCTAATTGAACTCTTGTTTCCTCTGTGTTCTCTTCACCCCGTCTTCAACATGCCAATTGCGTATGTAGAACTGTTTGTGTATAACTCATATCATGTCTGCTCAAAACTGCTTCTGAATGACTCCCCATCTCAGTAATGGCATGAAAGAAGCTCTGCAGGCTGTTTTTCTTGTTTCCTCTCTGATTTTTATCTTTTCTTACTACTGTTCTTCCCTGGGTTCTGCCAGCAAACTGATTTATTTTCCCAAGGGTGGACTTTATCTAGCTGTCTCAGGCATGCACATGCTGCCTTGCGGAGCTCTGCATGGCTTGCTTCTTCCTTTCAAGGGTCATATGGCACCTTCTCATTGAGGTGGTTCTTCTTGGCCCTACTATTAAAATCGCAACATTCTGTTCTCTATTCTTCTCTGAAAGTACTTAGTACATCCTAATCCCTACTTATGTAATTAAAATTCTAACTGTGATCACTGAAGGTTAGCCGTGTCATCATTAAAAATAGCCAGTAAAATATTTAAATCCATACATTAACATGTGAAAGTGCATTAAAAAATCAGTGCAACACACTGTGTGGAAAATGAACTCTACAACTTGTGGGAAGAAGTGATATTGTCTAAAATGAAAGGCAAGCATTTCCTGACTTATGTAACTATAACCACTCTGTATATCACCTTTATGATAGCAATAAAAATCATTGCAATGTAATACCAGATTTACTCATTTATTTTTGTTCAATGCCTATTTTGGCCAAGAAATATGTACAGTCTGGAAGAACAAGGACCTTGGTTTTTTGTCCACTGCCTAGAAGAGGACCTACAACTTACCAGGTACTCAATGCCTAGTAACTGAATTTGTAGGTGAGGCAAGGAACTTGTCAAAAAAAAAATGTAACCATGATGATAAGCTACGATGTACGCAGCACACAGTGAGGCCAGTTCAGCGGCAGCACCTCAAGCCTGTGCTTCGCAAGGAACAGGAACAGAATATTCTTCCTGTTTTTTTTTTTTTTTTGGTAAAAATAGTATACAGAGGGGTTACAGTTACACGAGTATGGGAATGAGTACATTTCCTATCAAGCACTGCTACTTCCTCCTTTGTTTTTCCCCTACCATCCCTTCCCTCCCCACCTCCCCAACTTCCCCCTCCCCCAAGTTGTAAAGTTCATTTTCAACATAGTGTTTTGTACATGTCATTGTTACAACAGATCAGGCTGTATCCTTGTTTCAGCATTTTGTTATGTCCCTTCCCCTCCCCAAATTAGAAAAATGTATATACAAGATGCAGGGTACCGACATCAAATACAGTGAAAACAGGGGTTATACCATGGGGGAAAAACATACAAAAGAAACAAAAAAATCACATAGTACATTTTTGATACATTAGAAACAATAACAAGAAAGAAAAAACAAGTTGTGTCCCTATCTTGGGGTTCTTTTCACGTAACATCATCTTCTATGTACATAGCTTTTGACCTTTTACTGGAGGTTTTGTTTTCAGCACAAACATGCTGTATAGCTAAACTGATAGAGGTTAATAAATAGCAATAAAACCCTCCTCCATAATTCTCTTTAAAGGGCCAAAGAATACTTCACAAGGAAAAGGAAAAAACAGACAGGAACCAGCTAATGGCTTGTCTTTTGCCCCACTGTACAATATGACATAAGCTCTCTCCCTCCCCACACCCCTCCCTAACTCTTGTACCTACACTTGACCTCTTCTTTCCGTCTTCCACCTGGATCTCTGTAACAGCCCCATGACAAGGGCATCTAATCATTTCCAGCATAGGACAACATTTGGTTCAGATTCCCTTATCAGCTTTACCTTCTCTGCTCTCTTTGGCCTGCCTGCACCGTGAAGGAGCCCTGGAATGGACTTTGGATCAGTGACACGTCCACCGCTTCTTCAATCACTTCATGCAGAAAATCTTTCAGAGACAACATTGCAGGCCCCTAGACCTGGAAAATGCCTGTCATCAAGACCTGTACATCTGCTAAAGGAATGCATTCCAACAGCACTGCTTGGCTCCCACCATGGTCATTAGAAAAAAAAAAGGCTATTAGAAAATTAATAATAATCTACAATTTGGGGCTTTGTTTCATTTTTTAATGTTTGTATTGTAAAAATAGTAAACAGAGGGGTTACAGTTACATGAGTAAGGTAATGAGTACATTTCCTATCGAGCATTGTGACCTCCTCTTTGTTTTTTCCCCTACCATCCCTTTTTGTTGCATATTTCAATGAACACGGTTACTCTCAACTTTTTTTTTTAATTTCCCATTTAGTATTTACAAATCAGTTTATAATCTGAGAACTCCACTTTGGTTTCTCTTAATGATAAGAGTGAAAGGAAGTTTAAGTTAACCTTTTGGGGAAGTTGAGTTTTTTGAAAATGTATTAATGATGCTATGGTAATTTTTAAATATGTTGCATATTTTTCATGTATAAGTTATATAAAATGGAACTATTTCTAATATGTATTTTTAGACATTCTATCACCACCATTATCTTTGTATAAGCATGTTAAATATGGCTTCAAATAGTCACTTAGAAATTTTAAAACTGTTGAAAATGTTGCCTTTAAAAAAATCAGAACTAAGTTCAGAGATTTATAATTCTGCGATTATTCCAGTACTTTTACATATGCCAAATAATTGTGTGAAAAGAAAAGCTGAAATAGCTCTGCTGAACTTTGAGAATTTTCTTTATGATTTCTATATATGAATGATACATATATGTGTATGTACATATACACATATGTATACATATGCATAACCATATATATGTATATACATATATGCATATTTCAAATATATATAAATAAATATATATGTCAAGCTAGTTTCTAAAGCTCTATTTAAACGCATACTGATTCATTATGACCCACAGACTTCATCAAAAGCAAATGTTAGGAGAATTCTTCACATGTAAATGTGACATCTCTCCACATTAACCCTGCTTTCTAAATAAGATGAGACAACAAAGCACAATAATACTGTGTTCAAGTCAGAATTCATGAAGAATTTTTTTAAACCTTGATCTTATGTTTTTATTAAATTATAGAATGTGACACACATGCTCCTAATAATAATTATGATTCTTGGTATATATTTGTTGTCTAGAATATGGCAATACTAGACAGGTGGGAAAAAATCTAAGGTAGGTTGAAACAAATAATTTCTGATGGTTCAAATAAGTGAATAAGCTAGATATTAAAAATTGAAATATCCTTTGCTTATTGTAATGGTCATTATTTTGAGAATTCATTTCTAATTACCTTCAATTAAATGTAATAAGCTGTTTTCAACTGCTGCTAAATACTTTATAATCATTTGTAAAGTTATCTAAAAGTAAGTCTGAAACCAAATCCTAAACAAGTATTACTCAAAAAGTACCAGGTTAAAAATGAAACTAGACCACTCAATGAAATAAATATGAATTTTGAAGGGTTTTGTGTGTGTGCGTGCATGTGTGCATGCGTACGTGCGTGTCTGTGTGTGTGTGTGTGTGTGTGTGTGTGTGTGTGTGTGTTCCAGGACTTGAACTGAGAGCCTAGGTGCTGTCCCTGAGCTTTTATTTGGCTCAAAGCTAGCACTCCAACACTTGAGCCACAGATCTATTGGTTTTTTTGATAATTAGTTGGAGAAAAGAATCTCACAGGCTTTCCTTCTTGGTCTGGCCTTCATTTTTGATCCTCAGATGTATGTCCTGAGTAGCTAAGATTATAAACATGAGCTGTTGGCACTGGACAATAATTCTTTAAAATATTTTAATCTCAATTAAAACACAAATATTCTTCTCTTGAGCAAAGATTTAGATATACTTTTATTAAAGTTTTAAGTTACCATAGTTATGCTCTTTTGACTTTTAAGAATGTGTTTGGGGGGTATTTTGTAGAATTTTTGGGGTGGGGTTATGAGGATTTGAACTCAGGGCCTCATGCCTGCTAGGTAGGTATACTACTACTTACTATATTATAAACTTCTTAAAACAATTTTAAATGGCACATTACAAATCATAAGAAAACATTTTATTTACATACTAGATGTATTCACTGAACAAAGCTTTTTTGAGCAATAATATATCAACTTAATTTTAAAAGATATAGAACTATAATGGCAGTTGAAGGAGCAAAAGCATTTTATAATTTAAATGATAAATGGAGATGGGATAAAGCTTCAATATAATTGACAATCTATTAATAAGTAAAAGCATTATTTGATCCCCTCTCAAAAGATAACTCTTATTTCCACCACAAAAAGACAAAAAGGCAGGCTCTATTCACCAAATTACTGAATATTTGGCTGTCAATTTTAGAACATACACTATAACAAATTGTAACTGGCACATATTCAAAGTCTTTTTAATTTAATAGCTATGTATGTTTGATAACACTGAGCTTCCCATAATTTTGGGGGTGCTATTACTGGGATTTGGACTCAGCTAGCACTTTCCCACATGATCCGTCTTTCCAGCCTACTCTCCATAATTTTTATGCATCCCTACAGGTTGATTGAAAAAAATTGACAAACTCTATAGAAAACAAATACCTCCAGATTTTTGATACCATAAACTAACATCTGGCAACAAGACATGTTGTGTTCTAGGCAGTTATTGTCTATAATCATAAATTGAGTAGTTAGTAGCTTACTAAAACATGTAATTGATAATGTTCCTACTTAACTTTCCAGTGTATTGCAAAATACTTAAAAATTTAACTGCAAATATGATTATATGTTAGCAATGTATTTGAATTTGCAATTTAAAAATGCTTCAAATAGCCTTTTTAGTGGATTTGTTGATTTGGCCTTGATTTGGTGGGGATGTCTTTCTGTGAACAAATTAGTTCTTTCTAATTATATAACATAATCTAGCATTTTTATAAGCAGTGTTATTAAAATATGACTCACATGCTTCTTAATATCTATCTAGTAAGTTTAAGTCCACGGCTTTTAGTATATTTATGGTCAGACAACCATCCTACAATCAATTTTAAAACATTTTCATCACTCCTAAAAACACACTGGCCTCATTAGTAACCACCCTCTCACCGCAAACCAATCCCAACGACCTCCTGGTCCTAAGGAACCATGAATTTATTTTCTCTCTATGGATTTGCCATTTAATACCTTTCATATAGATGAAATCATAATATTTGGTCTTTTGTGATCAACTTCTTTTTCTTGGTATCATCACTGTCCAGAAACAACATAGTTTATCTAACTATTCATCAATTGATGAGCAATTCAATTAGTTTTTTATTGTCTCTTGCCAGAAGTCCTACTATGAACATTTGTGTTTTTTTTTAATGTGGGTAGACATATCCTTTCATTTCTTCCAGATACATTCCTAGAAGTGGAATTAGTGGATCATCTGATAAGTGTCATGTAAACTCTTTAACATCTTGAAGACCTACCAGACTATTTTCCAAAATGCTTTCTCCATTTAACAGTCCCACTAGCTGCATATATGGTTCCAACTGTATCTGTATATTCACTAGCCCTTGTTAGTGCCTATCTTTTTTGTTGTTGTTTGTTTTTGGTTTTGTTTTGTTTTGTTTTGGGTTGGTTGTGAGGCTTGAACTCTGGGCCTGGGCGCTGTCCCTGAGTTCTTCAGCTCAAGGCAAGTGCTCTACTACTTGAGCCACAGCACCACTTCCAGTTTTCTGGTGGTCAATTGAAGATAAGAGTCTCACAGGCATTCCTGCCCAGGCTGGCTTTGAACCGAGATCCTCAAATCACAGCCTCCTGAGTAGCTGTGAGCCACGGGTACACGGCAAGGCCTATCTTTTATATTATAGTCACCTCAGTAGATTTGACATAGTATCATGTGGTTTTGATTTGCATTTCCCTGATAGTCTTGAATCTAATTTACCCTAAATCAACCAAGTGGTATGTTTTTCAACAACCATATAATTTCTAGGATTTTCATTGATTTTTTTCCCTTGAAAGTATGCACATTAACATGTACTCTGTATTATACTTTATTTTAGAATTATGAAGATTGGCTTTGTGAAAAAGATTGCTAGGTTGTCATTTGTCTTTCTTTGTGGATGTTAATCTTTCTTCTTTAGTGGACTGAGTACTCCTAGAACATAACAATCACGGGACTCTCAGTAAGAGGAATTAACCATTATTTAGCACTGTGCCACTTCTTTTCATACATTCTTTCCTTTCCTTTAATTCTTACCCATTATCATTTTGGAGTTGGCAGAAGAATGTAATTTGACAAATGCATGCATCTAGTCAGAATTGGGGGAGACATTCAAAGCAAGCTCTGTCAACTCCAAAGCTTTGGTAATCATCATCAGTCCCTTTCAGTCGGAGCTTAGTGTATTCTTTGAAGTCCTATATGATTATCACTCAAGAGAGGCTTTAAACAAAATATCCTTTGTAGTAATATTAATTAGTAAAGTTGGTCAGTTGATAACTTGTATATACTCTATGGCAAAGGCTATGCTGTTTGTAAGAAAATTGTATTACTTATTGGACTTTTTATTCTGTTCAAAATACTACAATAAATCCTTGATACACACTCTCCTATTTAATATATACAACTAAGACATGACATAATCTTGAAGGGATTCATAGTCTAGTTGAAAAGAAACATAGTTGAATGCACCGAAATAACATAAAACAGAGAAATAGCAATGCATATCTCCAACAAGCAGCATGTGATGAATTTCTAACTCAGTCATATGAACAACACATGTGATATGTTCAGGGAGCGTGTGGGATGAACTAACCCGTTGTGGACTCATTGAAGGGGGCTGCCATGCTGCATTAAATAGTGGCATGAGATCTAGAAACACCACAGACAAATTCTTTTTTAGTTTGACTATAGGCAGAACTTTCCTTTTTGCCTCCATAAGGTGGTCCTATCTTACTATTCATATGCTCAGTGTCCATGCACAGATCATTCAAAATGAGCCTCATTTTTCCTACCAAACAGGTGAAAAAGTAGACATAGCAGTGTTAGTCCCATTTTCCATATAAGAGCATTCAGTATGGGAGCTTAATGCTTTGTGTAGAGTCGCGCATTAAAAGGCAAAGACTGATCAGGTCCACCTGTATCCTTAAACAACTGGTTTTTCCCCATCTCCTCCACAAGTTATACTGACATCAAATATATTGAAAGCAGGGGTTATACTGTGGGGGAGGGACATACAAAGCAACAAAGAGATAATCTTATAAATTCGTTAGAAACACATGCATGAAAGAAAAAACATT
>NW_012267313.1:413119-563065 GCF_000151885.1 Dipodomys ordii | reverse complement strand
TTGAACCCAGGGCCTCAGGCATGCAAGGCAAGTGCTCCACCACTGAGCCACCTTCCCAGCCCCTGCATTGCTATTTTTTGAGGAGGAATTAAAAACAAAACTACCTGAAATGAAATTTATCATTTGAAACAGCTTTAAGCATGCTCTTCTGTGTCATTAAATACATTTATACTGTGTACTTATCACTGTCATTCGTCTCTACAACTCTTTATTCATTGTTCTTGAATTTAGGGCTCTGTGCTTGCCACTTGAGCTACACTTCCAAGACCTTTTAGCCTTAATTATTTTCAAGGTTGGGTCTCCATTTTTGCCCGGGCCAGCTTGAGCTGTGATCCTCCTGCTTGTGCTTTTCTGTGATACCACCCCACTGTCTCTAGCTATTGAATTACAGAGTCTCTTGAACTTTTATGCAAGGACTGGCCTCAGACAACAGTCTTCTTATCACTGCTTCCCAAGTAGCTAGGATTCTACATTTGGAACTCTGTGCTTGGCCATACTGTTGGGTTTGTTTTTTTTTTTTAATTCTTGAGATTTCCATGTCCTCTTTTTACCTGTTTTTACCATATTTGAATGACATCATCTGAAAAGGAATATGGATTTTCAGATAAATTATAACACATATCCCTCCTGCAGAAAATATAGAAGTGTCACAGTTGCTACTCATTATTCTTGAACTTAAAGAGTAGCTGAAAGTTTTTGTGTTATATCTACATAAGATAAATCACATAGAGTTACAAGAATGACTCTAGTTTATTTTTAAAAGCCACAACTACTGATCATGTGTAGATTATAATATCCTTTTTCTTTTTGTCAGTATTTATTGGGGTTTGAGTCAGGGCTCTGCATTTGGTTAATAAGTGCTCTATTACTTCTTTCTCTTTTCCTTTCTTTTTTCTTTTTTTGTAATATTGCATACAGGCCTGCCAAACAAGCATATGAGTGATTGGGTAAAACACCCTAGCAGGAGAGATGTATGAGAGAAATAATTAAGGATTAAAATAAAAATTCCATTAAACCAATAATTTCCTAAAATTAAATGAGTTTCAGTGATGTGGATGGTAGTGAAAATGAACACTTAAAAGTGCTACTGAGCTGAGCGTTGGTAACTAACGCCTGATATCTTAGCTATGCAGGAGGCTGAGATCTGAGGATCATGGCTCAAAGCCAGACCAGGCTGAAAAGTCCCCATGAGACTTTTATCTCCAATTAATCACCAGAAAACTGGAAGTGGTGCTCAGGCTCAAGGTGGTAGATTGGTAGCCTTGAGCAAAGGAGCTCAGGGACAGTGTCCAAGCCCTGAGTTGAAGCTCATGACAGAAAAAAAAAATGCTGCCGCTGGAAAATAAGTTGGTAAATCTGTAGAAAAATTTATCTCAATTGACATGTCTAACAATTGATTTCTAAACGGTGTACATCTACATATCATAATTTCACTTTGAAGAAATGACTGAAGTCAATAATCAGACCAATATGCTAAAATAACTATTATGGCATTCATTAACATAGGAAATTATAGAAATATTTAAATTAATTAAAATAGAAAGTGGTATAACTGAGTTATCTGAGCTTATCTTACATGATAATTATAATTAGAAAAGCAAGGATACTATGTAACTTGAGGGTAGGGATGGGAAGGAGAAAATAGGAGAGAACAAAGGAAGGGGTGATATTGACCAAGAACCATTGCACACATAACCTGACATATGGAATTTTAACCCTTTTTTACAATTATGTCATCATCATCATCATCATGAAAAGAAAGAACATGTAAAAGCAGTCATGATAGTGAAATGAAAAATGATATATAATTTATTTCATGCCATTTAAAGTATGTAAAATTATGTACATATAAAAGTTGGTTATATCTGGTAATATAGTTGGTTATATCTCAACATGGAAATCTGAGTTTCCCACACTCAGATTCCCACATTCAAGCCAATAGGATTCTTTTTTTTTTTCAGGCACTGAGTCCCATTTTATGAGAAAGAAATAAATCACAAGGAGCTGAGTTAATGTGAAGGATTTGTTGGAAAGTGCACATCCCAGGGTAGGTCTGTGGGAGTGAGCTTAGCTCTTAAAAACAACATGTTTAATGGTGACCCGGAGGCATGTTACATTCTGAGGCACCTTCTCAATTGAGAATGGTTTTGCTCAGTTATGGTCTTAATACTAAGTGAGCATATTGTCCTCTAATGTCTTGAAAATTCGTGGTCTGTGGATGGGATATAGACAAATCTTATGTCAGTGGAAAAGCCAATTAATCAGAACACTGACTCTCAACTTTATGGATAATCTGAGACTTAGAATCTTGTGGACACAGTTCTAATCACTTACAGGAATTAAATTTTTATGAATAATTACTCAATTAGTGGATCTTACTTGGCCTCCAACAGACTCCCACATGAGAAGGTCCATGTCTGAATAATGAGAATAAGGCAAGTGTCTTTAGACAACCTAAAATACCACCATTAACACATGTAGCAGTGAGAAATGAGACAAGCCACCCATGAGTTTCACACAGGCCATGGTGTCCTCCTTACATGCCTCTCTCTTGGTAAAAACTCCATCCCAATGTTGCCAACAGAAGAACTGGCATTTCTCCAGGAAGTGAAAGGCTTTTTTTCATACTCTAAGCTGCCATATGTTTTGAGTTGATGCTGATGCTTTAAAGTTTTTAGAGTGGCCACAGGGCTTTGCCTGTAGTTTAGCCTTTGGACCTGCTTCTGAAGACTATGCCCCCATGGCCATTCTGATCATTTTAACAGCTTTGATTTCAATTAGGGGTACACAGTTCAACATGGCCTAGGATCAAATGTGAACTCTGGGTGTGTCCAAAACAGCAGCTTGATTTTGTTCAGCATGGTTTTGGATCATGACCATAATCCCAAACTTTCTAGGTCCACGTGTTTGGAGAACCTTTCTTTTGTATTTATGACCTGATACCTGATAGCAGAGCATTCCCCATGACCCCCTTGCTCCTGTACCTCCCTTGGGTCTTGCCCCTTTGACCCTTTGTATAATAATATTCAAATGGATGAGTCCGATGGGGTCTATGCTAGATGCCCTAGCCAAGACACGAGTTTGGCCTTGTGACTCTAGTCTTGTAGGAGAGGAAGTACTTTCAGTACTTTCAAAAACACGTACTTTAGTTTGTCAGATGTCAAGAAGCATGTTTCTGAATCCTGATGAACAGAATATTGCTTCCAGAGGATAAGAAAGGTGACTAGTGAAAATTAATGGAAAGGATCCAAACAGAAATCATTTAATCTACTTGTTGTCTATCTCCTCTGTCATCTTCCTCCAGACCTCAATCTAAGAGAATATGGGAAATTTCCCTGTGGTCAGGGCAATGTGAGTTTGTTGCAACGATTTGCATATGAAATAGAGGATCAGGATAGAGGAGCAGGGGTAGAAATGAAGGGTATATAAGGAGAATCCTGAAAGGAATTGCTATGATCTCTTGAGTAGGGGCCAAGAGGGATCAAGGTTCTTCCTCAAAGGTGAATAAATCCTGCGGTGGCATCCCATTTGGCTATGCAGAGATAAACTTAGAATCACATATTCTTCCAAACGAAGCACACAGGGGTCAAAAAGACAAAAGGCACTCAAGTCATCCCTCCCAAAATATGCATGCCCTGCCACATTGCTCTGCTAGGGGCGGAACATGTACCATACCACTCTTTCTCTGTGTTGCTTGGCACCAGTTGTTACAATAACATACCCTGGAAGGACCTGGCTAAGCTTCAGGTGACAATATGAAGTGACAAACAAGTTGACTGTATTTGCTACAATTGTCAGACTAGATTTATGTTTTAAAAAGACAAAAGAAAGAATGAATGGAAGGAAGGAAGAAGGGAAGGAAAAAAAGCAGAAGAAGAAAGAGAGGGAATAATGTGATCAAAAGAACCATTAGCTTTAAAGACAACTGCTGCATGACCAACTACAGGTGTTTACTTATTCAATCTGCTCAAGGTGGATAAATTTCCATTTGACAGGGGAGGACAATATAGTCTCAAGGAACTTAGCAACTTGACCAGGTCACCAGGCTAAAAAAGTGTAGACTTGGGCTAGATCACAAGTTCATCAAGTTCTAAAGCCTGCATTTTTCCCATTACATCATAGTGTCATCCTGAGGGAGCAGAAGCATTCATGATAGCTGTGTAGATCTGGATGGGTGTGAGTTCCAGCTGAAATGAAAACTTCCCAATGCCTGATGGGAACAGATGATAGGCAAACAAGAGCAACCTCGTAAAGCAATGACCAGCTGTGTTCTATGAAGAGGGTAATGGAAAAGGTCTCTGCCCCTAGACAAATTTTTCTTAGGTTATCACTGCCTTGGAGGTTTGAAAGTTCTAGCATTAAAATCACGTTTAAACCACTGTTAAAATGTCTCTGGTAGGTCATGTAGACTTAGCCCTGAGTATCAATGAACAACTTTTTGTCAATTATCATTAGATACTTATCCTCTGCAGGACTACTAACTTTGGGATGGGGCAGGAAAAAAAAATGCCAGTCAGGTAAAGTAAGTTTTGATACCGTGGGAAATGGAAAGCAAATTGGAGTAGAAAGGATGCAAGGTTGGTAAAATAGGACTATGCAGTATGGGGGCCTCTGCTGTCCCAGGTGTCAGTGGAAAGACAGAGGAGCTGGAGGACGTTTAAGTATGCAACATTCCCAATAGGCTCAAGTGTTGAATACTTTGTCCCCAGATGGTGGCGCTATTCTTGGATATGATAGAAACTGAGAGATGGGACTTAGAGGAAGTAACTGGTCTGGTCCTTATTCCTTCCTCTCTTCTTGCTCCGTGCCACAAGATGAAGATTTTACCTCTGACATATACACTCCTGCTGACATGATATACTGTCCAGGTGCCTGGGGCCAAGACACCATAGACTCATCACTGAAGCCCTGAGCCGAAATGAATCTTTGCTCTCTTAATTTGTTTCTGTTTGGTTATTTTAGTCACAGCTAAGCAAAAGTGACTAATGCAAGGTGTGAAGTCAGGGAAAGGAACTATCAAGGGTTTACATATCTGCTATTGTGTGTGTGTGTGTGTGTGTGTGTGTGTGTGTGTCTGTGTGTATGAATGTACATATTTGCTTTAAACTGGCAATGAATTAAAGGTGGAGACAGAAGATGATGAGAAATCAAATTGGGAGTCAGGAATACTAATTAATCTTGGAAATTTCCAGTATAACTTTCCAAGGGGTTGAAGACCAGGGAGCTCTTGTGTTTCCTAATAGCAGACCTGGGGAGACAGTAAGCCTGGGGGCTGGTAACAGAAAATCCAGAATGGAAGATTAGAAAAGTCTAGGTATTTGTTGCTAATAGAGAAGGTGGGAGCCCTCTTGTAATAAAGGAGGAAGTCAGAGACAAGACCACCCTAGAAAGGAAAGAGCTAGAGAAAGGAAAGAAAACCTAGAAATGGGTCTTCATGCCTACATTGGAAAGGAAAATGAGCCCTGGTGCCATAGAGTAAGGAAGGATAATTCTGTAAGCACTGAACTGGGCAGAACGAGAGGCTGCCCCCTGCCAGAGTCCTCCAAGAGTGTTCTGCTTGACCTCCTACTTGACTCATGGCACCTTGCCTGTGATGGAGACCATGAGCCACTCCCAGGCTTCCACTTCTTGAGTGCTGAAGTGTTAGTCTCATAATCCAGCCTACAAGTGTTCGGTAAGATGGGTGCATGGGGCACAGCACAAATTCCAGCCCCTCTGATAAATCATCCGTGGTCTGGAGCTTGGTCTGATCAAAAGGTGCAGACTGGGATTAAGATTCCAGATAAGTAGAATGAGTGTCTGGGGGAGAGGCCCATTAAATCCTTTGAGGCTCACTGTCCAGGAACTTGTGGTCTTTATTTAACTCATGCGGTGGCAAGATTTTCTATTTCAGCTCAGTTTAGTGGACACCCTGTCTCCTTAATAGACCAAAATATAAATACTGTGCACGCCAAAGTGAGGTATTTCCCCATCAGTGCCAAAGGCTGGTTATTGAATGTTCTCTGGAAAGGCAAACTCTAAAAACCATAAATATTTAGGTTTCAAAAAAGAAAAAGCTGAGCTATGTTATCAGTCCTGTGTCTGGGAAACTGGTTAACTATCTCTGGGTTCGGATGATCCTAACTTATTTTTTTCTATGGAGTCTACTTGTTGACAATGGAAATTTTGAGAATCTTATCACAGGACTCTTTGAAAGTGAGAAAATGAACTATACCATTCATCATCACGAATGATTAAACAATTCATTACTCAATACTCAGTTTATTTTTATATGTATAAGTGTAATTTGAATAAAACAAATAAACTAATGAAAGTGAAGTTTCCTCAGAAGGACATATAGTAACTGATTGTGAATCTGTGATAGGGAAAATTTTGATTCACAAGACTTGCTTTGCACAGTAGGAACACTGACATGAGTCTGAAAGCAAAGACTTGCATGAATCAAGAAGGGAATACCTAGACATATGATTAATGTAACTAAGTCACCAAATTTTATTCTCACAGATCCCAAAGACATACCTTTGAAGTGAAAGATCATCCCAAACTTAGGGAGCCAGGTTGAAAATTTGAGTTGCCAAATTGTTTTGACTAGCCTATTCATCACGTAATAGTTTTAGTATATATTAATTTTGCAAAGTGAGATGTGTGTGATATTTTATGTATGAATATAATATATATTGATCATATTTACCCCCTCAGTTACTCTTTCTTATCCTGCTCCCTTGTTCCCTCTCATTAACTGCTTTAAAAATGTCAAATCAATTGCAGGCAGCTATATGACTTACACTTCTTTTCTTGGATATCTGAAAAATGTTACACTTGCCCAGAGTTTTATATTTTTTTAACAGTTCCAACATGTCTGATCTCTGCAGGAAGAAGGCATTTCTAGAATAGTATGTTAAAGGAATATCAGTAGATTAGAAAAATTGAGGAAAAAGTAATAGTTAATTTTCTATAACAAAAACACACTCATTTTGCCTCTCACTTTTTTTTTTCCTGTCCTGGGGCTTAAAGTCAGGGTCTGGGCACTGTTCCTGAGCTTCTTTTGCACAAAGCTAGCATTCTACCACTGGAGCCCCAGCACTACATCTGGCTTTTTCTGTGTACGTGGTACTGAGGAATCGAACCCCCGGCTTCATGCATGCTAGCTAGCTAGGCAAGTATTCTACTACTAAGCCAAATTCCCAGTCCCTCTCACTATCTTTTATATTTTGCAAATTATTATTGAAAACTCAAAACGTGCAGAAGTTAGCAGAATGCTGTAATGAACTCTCCTGCCTCTTTCACTTCTTGCCTTTTTTTTTTCTTTTTGTGGCATTGGATCTTGCACTTTCTAGACCAATACTCTACCATTTCAGCCATAATTCCTTTCTCTCCGCTCCCCAGCCCCGCACCTCCCCCCCAACCCAATAGATAGGATTACAGGCATGAGCCACTAGTACCCTCCTGGTTTATTTTTGAGACAGCCTTAATTTTTTTCCTGGGCTGAGCCTGAACTATGATACTTCTGTTTCTGCAACCCAAGTAGCTTGGATTACAGGCTAGTGCTACCTGGCTTGACCCATTCTCAGACATTGTTATGCATCACTCATCTTTCATATAACTTCCACCAACTCACCTCTTTTTATTTTGAAGTAGAACTCATTCTTGAACATTTCAGTGTGTTTTCATTTAATGCTCAAGAGCTATTCAATCTACCCGCAAACTCAAAAGCCATTTAATTTCACTCTCTTTAGGAAAATAATTTTCTTGCAATTTTTAAAAAGAATCGCTCAGTATTTTTGGCAGGATGTCTCCTCTAAATGATTTTTATGATTATGGTTGAGTAGTCATGGGGGTGGAGTGTTGTTCATGGCTATGAGATCCTAGAGAAGGATGTTGCAAATTTCAGTTTGCTTCTTACCCTGAGAAATAGGCTGTATTACTTTATTAGAGTGCAAATGGCGATTGATCCATATTGAAATCATGTCCCAAAATTATGAGCTTTGCGGCAGGGGATGGTACGAGGTATGCCTTAAACCCTTTAATGAAAAACATGACTTCATCTGAAATAATGAAAATTGTGCATTGTAACTTTCTCCTATAATAGAAACCTGGAAATTTACTTGTACCTGGTAACCACATTAACCTTTAAAACTTGAAATAAACAAAATCTCTTTGATGAGTGACCCATAGGGTCATAATTGGCAGGAAAAGTGTAATGAAAAAAAAACCCACAGAAATAAAAAATCATGAAAGGTTCATGGAACGAATGTTACCTAAATAGAACTACAAGTCCTGCTAGGTGACAGATGACAAATATCAATACATGGATTGTAATACACCTCTTGTGAAAACCAAACGGAAGTAGTATGTCAAATGCTGCTCTGTTCACTTTGTTCATCACACACACACACACACACACACACACACACACACACACGTCTTGGGTTTCAAAATTTAGCTTACATATTAGTCATTTAGTCCTGTGTTAGGTTATGAACCACAGTATTCATCCTACTTAGTTTGGAAATCAATGCTTAAGCCAGGAATTGCAGTGGCATTGCACTGCTGAATAACAAACCCAGATCAGCTACTTTTTCAGTTCCCTCTCTGTGTGCTCAAGAACACAATCCAGGATTGAAGCTCTAGTGAGAACCTGTCTAATATAAGCATTGCCAAGAAAACTCGAAGTAGTTTATCTCAAACTGAAGGTGGGTGAGGGCTGATTGAATAATGGGCCTTATCAACAGGGCTAACAGGCCCGAGCAGAGTAACACTACAAGGAAATTCATTTCTAAATAGTTTCTTCAAAAGAATAGGTGTCTACATATTCTGCCACTGGTTGAGATAGCCCCAGCAAATGCCACTCAACAGATTTTTCAGTTAGCTTAAATTCAGCAACAACGTGTAAAAACAAATTGAAAAAGAAAAACAAAACAAAACCCAGAAAGCCATCGGGGACACACCATAGCTTCCTTTGGCAAAGATTGTTATCAGTGCTTTCAGACCTGTCCTGTCTCAACTCCTGGGAACGTGCCTCTGTTTAGATAGTGTCTGAGGATTAATTGGCAAGAAGCTGTCTCCTGATATTGAGTTTCTTCCTTCCCGAGCTGACAAGCAGATACCGCTCCCAGCAGCTCCCCCGGTGACACTCTGTGCTTGGACAGGCTTCTGAACCGCCAGGCAGACCTGCTTCTCACACCTACTCACCCTTCCTAGGGACCAGCATTGCGGTTAGAAAGACAAACAACAGCCTTCAGTGCCACAGTGTAGAATGGCAATGGGAGGAAATGACAGAGACACAGGAAGTGGGGAGAGAGAGTTTCTTACACAAACAAGCTCCTGGAGGAACAGACTAGGAAAACAAAGGTAAAGCCCAGAGAAAGCAGCCTTGGGCCCAGGGAGAATGTAGTCAGAACCTGGGGCTTGGGACAGAGGTAGAGCCAGAGAACTTGGTGTGTATGGCACTTACGTGACTGAGTGTTCAGGGGTTCTTCAAGTACAAGGGAATGGAGAAGAACATACAGCCCCCTAGTCTTAAGATCTCTGGGAAGGGCGCCTCCTTTTCCTGTGAGGTTGAAATCTAGCACCTGGTCCCTTTCTGCTTTCCCATGCAACATGGCAGGGAGCTACCTAGAGTATGTACACAAATGGAGACTTTGCTGCACAGAAATGGAGACTTCTCTGGAGCTGCCTACCTAGGAGTTCCCACCCGAAGTCTCACTTCCAACTTTCTTTCTTTTTTTTTTTTTGTCTGTCGTGAGGCTTGAACTCTGGGCTTGGGCTCTGTCCCTCAGCTCTTCAGCTCAAGTTGAGCACTCTACCGCTTGAGCCAAAGCACCACTTCCGGTTTTCTAGTGTTTTTTATTGGAGATAAGAGTCTCACCGACTTTCCTGCCCAGGCTGGCTTTAACTGTGATCCTCAGATCTCAGCCTCCTGAGTAGCTAGGATTACAGGCGTGAGCCACTGGTGCCCGGTTACTTCTAACTTTCCTGACTGATGCATACTCCATCCTTCGTAGCTCAAAAGTTGGATTCTCTGGGATGGGTCCTGCCTCGGTTTCTCTTTGCCTATATTCCCATGAAAGATGTCCTTAGTAGGAGGCTGTATAATCTTAACCTGTTGCTTACCTAAGGTTGTGATCCAGGGCCTCTGCACAGGGCCTGCCCCCAGGGGTGGTGACTGCGGTTGGCTGCACTTCCTTGTGGCTTCCTGCTTCCAGGTACATCCCTCTTGCTCTAGCTGGTTTTTCCCAGGTGACTAATCTTGGTCAAATATACCGTTCTTTTTTTCCAATACTTCTGAGAAGTGGGGGCAGGCAGGAAGTATTCCAATAGAGTAATAGGCAAGTCTCCTGTCTGCTCCCTAACCACCTTGTTTTACCATGGTAGGCTAAAGTCTATTATATGGAAATCCTGCCATCTCTAATACCTTTTAGTGGAATTAGTCTTGGAAGATACATCTCATCCCTACCTTAGTAGAAATGATCCAGACAAGGGCATCTCCAAAAGTGGCCTGGGCAGAATTAGAGGCTAGAGGATTATTGCCCTCTCCCTATATGCCACCACCAATAAAGACAACTGATTCTTTATTGTGCCATTTTATGGGTGTGACTATGTCTTCTCAATGTGGTACTTATAAAACCTCCTCCAACCAGGGTAGATGAATTCTTGAAGACAGTAAAAGGAGCTGGTTGAGCCCTAGGGGAATGTGATTCAGGATAGAGTTTTCCCCTGACTTGGGGAAGACTATCTCCTGAAGCTCTGAAAGGTTGGATTTAGTATAATAGTTTAATATTTCTTCCCTTATACTTCGCGATACCCCTTAATGTTTCCCCATTACTTAGTATTATATATCTTTGTGTAGTGAAGCTATAGACAATGTAAGAACGGGGCAGCAGAAAAGGTGAGGTCGGACTTATATTCCCACATCTTCCCCATGGACCATGGAAGAAGAAAGCAGAATTTGGCAGCCGGGTCTCAGTAATTAGTGAACAGATAGATTATAACCAGGCCTGATGGAGCAGGAGGAGCCCTCAGCTCAAGAATCAATGATCAGCTAGATGACTTCAAAGCAGATGTAAGACAGGAAGTGATCTGAAAGCCATGGGGCGGGGGGAAGCTGCCACTGGAATCACAAGTTAATTGTGTGATTGATTATTGAATGTGTGGCCCTCTGATTAACTTACCAAGTCCACGCATTGGTCAGACTGTTTGTTGCTATGACAAATGCCTGTGAGAACAACGTAAAAGGAGGAAAGATTTCTTCTGGCTCATGATTTCATATTGCTCCATGATGGGCGCCTGTGTTGAAGAAGAATATCATGGTGCTAAAAACCTATGCTGGAATAAAGGTACTTACTTCATGGCTTTCAGAAAGTAATAGGAAGAGATAGGAAGGGAACAGAGATAAGATGCCTTTTAAGGTATTCTCCACCCTTCCCAGTAACCTACTTCCTTCAACTAGGTCTTTCCTCCCACCATCTACCAATAACACCATCAAATTATGAATCTGCCAATGATCAGAGCCTATCAATGACTGGATACACTAGTTGGGTACCACACCTTCAGCACATGAATCTTTTAGGGGATTCTTCATTCAAACCCCCAAATTCATCTACACAAGTACTGTGCCCAGAGTTTCATTCATTACACTGTTGAGTGGTAAATGTTTAGTAGTATTTATTTTCTAAAAATAGTTTCTTAGCCAGGCGCAGGTGGCTCACGCCTGTAATACTAGCTACTCAGGAGGCTGAGATCTGAGGATCGCAGTTCAAAGCCAGCCCGGGCAAGAAAGTCCATGAGACTCTTATCTCCAATAAACCACTGAAAACCAGAAGTGGCACTGTGGCTCAAGCGGTAGAGCACTTGCCTTGAGCTGAAGAGCCCAGGGACAGCACTCAAGCCCAGAGTTCAAGCCCCATGACTGACAAAAAAAAAAAAAAAGTTTCTTATTTCTGCATTTGATCACTTACAAGAAACATGTTGACTCTCATTTCTGAATGAGACTGGGCAAGGATATTGCACAGAAAACAGATAAATGAAGCCTCCTCATTATTCTTTTCTGCTAGGTTCTAAAGAGTAAAAATCTCCATTCCCCTTAGTTGAATGCACAGGAAGATGTTACTCATTGGTTTTCTGCCTCTTACTCCGAAAGGAAAGTTATTATGTGACAGGGGAAGCCAGGAGAAAAAGAAAGGTAGCAATTCAGTCTATCTTTTGCCCTTTCCCCATGCAGACATTTGCTAAGTCCTTCAATGCAAAGAGAAAATGAGAGCAAGGGAAGAGGTATGCATAACTTTTTAATAGTCTTGGTCACAGGTGTGTTTCAGTAGCCCTTACTGGCTGGTGGGAGTCAAAAGCAGTCACGGGCAACTCATTGTCTCAGGATTGGTCAGGGGGGGCTTTATTATCATCAGAGTTATTGATGTCTGACAGATGTTCTGGTTCCTCCTGGATTCCATAATGACTGCAGATTAACTACAGGAGAGAATGGCTCAGGGCAAAAGCCATATATACAAAGTGAAGGCTGGACTGCCCTATTTTAATCCTGCTTTTAGCAAATTTATGAATCTGAGTAAGGAGTCAGCAAAATCAACTGATCAGCCCTGTTCCAAAATACTCCTCAGCGCCACAACCCCCCCCCACCCCGCCCACCTTGTTGGTTTTTTTTAAGGCATTGTATTACTACCTAACCCAGTCTGGAAATTGGAATCTTCCTGCCCACCTTTTGTTTTTCCTAGCACTCTATTACTACGTAGCCCAGTCTGGTCTGGAACATGGGATCTTCCTGTTTCAGCCTCCCAACTATGGGTACTACAGGCATATATCACCATACCCTTTAGAAAATCATTCTAATCTGCTTCCCACTGACTACTTCTAACTTAGCAGTTACAATCTGGGTAAGTGGGTTACAGGAGAGATTGCAGGTGGCCCAGCCAGCTTCATGAGGAGTCTCTTGTGGGCCTCTGATCTGAAGAAAGCATTTTCCTTACAGCCATGAAATGAAAACGCTGGGAAAGAAAAGAAAGCATTATCATTAGGTGTTTGACTTTTCTACAACCCAGACCAAAATAAGGTTTTAGTGTCTCGCATCCTTCCCCCCACCACATTTCTTTTCAAAAAGCAACAAATTCTGCTGGTTATCACAAATGCCCCACCCCATTCTTCTAAGTCAGCTTTTGTGTAGGAAAATAGAGAACTGTTTTCATTGCCTTATCAGTGTCCCAGGAAAGGGGAAAGGAGCGTCTGGCCGGCTATCTGAGTGCCTTGCCTGGGTACAATGAATTGCTGAAAGCAGGCTCCAGAGGTAAAGGGTTGCCCCTTCAGACCCACAGAGTATCTGCAAGGACCAGAGAAGGAGGGGCTGGAGGAGAAACTCAGCTTTGCTTACCAAAAACATAATAGCCCCTGGGGTGGGCTGCTGCAAACAGGAAGGGTGTGGGCGGGATCTGAGCACAGCTGCTCCTGCCGCCCATTCCCACAGCCTTTGATCAGCAGGCAAATGGCATTTTGTGCCCTGAGATAAATGCCTGGTCAGAGGGTGTGGGTGGCTGGGGCTGGGGATAAGGATTAAAGATGAAGGTGTTTTGTAGCCTGCCTTAGGCATATGTGTTTCAATAGATAGATAGATAGACACATATACATATATATAAACATATATATATATATATATGTACTGTACAAGAGAACAGAAAATTTCCCATAGATGTATTCATTTGGCCATCAAACATTTGCTGTGATACCAATCAGTTCAAGGCACTGTGCTGGTCACTAGGGATTCAAAGGTGAATAATAACGCAGCTATTTCTAGACTCGTTTGGTGAATTCTCAAGCAATGAAGGTTATTTGGGATACTAGAAATTGCAGGGTAAGATAGCAAGAGGTAGGGCACGAGTGCCCTACTAGAAAGGGAGATTCCCTTTCAGCCGGTTTCATGGCAGACATGATTCCTACAGGATGGGTGAAATGAAATTTAGATGAGTGTGGATGCCAGTGCATGCTGGGAAGCATCGGAGTGGGAGAAAGAACCTTCAAGAACAAACAAAATATCATAAACAGAGCATGGTGGCAAGTGGTATAAAAGAGCTGTGTGTGGTTGATTATTTGTACATGCTTACTCCAAAGGAGAAAAATAGCTCAGAGTCAAGTAGAACATTGCCTAGCAGACTTTGAATTCAGACTCAGATCTTTAGACCTCTGATCAAGGCTTAGTTACTACAAGGTTTGTCCTTTTACCAATTGTTTACCAATTCTGAAGGAAATTCACCAGCTCTTCTGTTTTCATTCCGATTCTGGTCACACACCAAGTTTGAGGGCCACCTACTATAAGCATTCTACAAATGGCCTGATCTATTTTGAAATTCTAGGCAAAAGACTCTTAGGATTTACATATTAATTCATAAAACAAATATGGCATAGAGATTTCCTGTTTGCCAGGCATTGTTCTAGGTATTGGCGGATAGAGATTGAACAAGCAATGCAGTCTTGCTTCCAAGTAGAAAGGAACAGCCAACAAACAGCATTCAGAGCTATGAGGAATACAAGGATAATACTATGAGGATAATATAGCAGAAAAAATAGAAATGGAATTGGTAAGTTGGTTTCTATGAGATCAAAGGAAGTCTTTCTAATAATTGAGTGATATTTGGGGCACAACAGAACTGAAGTGAATAAACAGAAGTCCAGGCAAAGGAATTGGCTTGGGGGAACAGAATCCATGATTGTGGCCAAGTCCACTTGCTTCAGTCAAAGAGATGAGAGGATGAAGTGTTCAGTCTGGACAATGCCAGTAGTATATGTATAACCTTGAAACGATGTATCCTCCTGGGAAATGCACTGCCTTCTAGAGCTTTCTTTACCTTTTGGTAGCCAGTACTGGGTGTTGCTTAATATAGACTTGGAAACAGGGAGTCAAAGAAACCTTGCCAAAAATATGTGTACAGACCCTGATTTGGGTGAGTGATCTTGGATTAGGAAAACATGAGTTGGAATTCTTCTCAAACAGTGAATGAATGTGGTTTTGGAAGGAGATTATGGAATTTTTAAAAGACTTCTAGGGATGAAGAAGGACTTCATATAACTCAGTGGCTTGTTAGTACAAAAATGATTTCTCCTTCAAGATAAAGGATACTGTCTCTCCTGCTCAGTGCTATGAAACTTGTTTCTTTTCTTCTCAAAAGATTTTTGGTATTTCTTTTTCCTGTTTGAAGTGGCCTGGGAGAGATGCAGATGGTTAAGGGATTCCGTTATGCATGGTGTATCATACATCTTAACCAATTAGAAAGGGTTATAGAGAATTACATGGAATTAATCCAGAAGGTCTAGGGACAGACTCAATGACTCAAACTCTAGTTACTTGGTTTACAATGTCACAAGAACTCTTTGATGGGATTAAAACTGTGTATCTCTGGACAGCTTGTCTATTATTCTTTGTGAGTTGTGTGTATGTGTGTGTGTATGTGTGTGTGTGTGTCTACAACTGTATCAGTATTGTGTCAGTGTTTGTCAGGGGTTAAAGTTAAACTCTTACACTAGTAATCAATCTGGCAAGACATTAGAGATCTTTTGAAAATGGCCACTTCTTTTACATTTATAAAACTATGCCATTGACTTTTTCAAGTATTTGTTTTGAAGTTTTCATTTTTATACAGGAAATAGACATAATCACTGATAAATATAACTTTAATAACAAAGACCCTGGGAGCCTTTCCTTGTTGGGCAGATTTCCCTTACATGCTACAAATCCTCCTTATGGGATATCCTATTTCTTTTCTGGAGTTGAAAGTCAAGATTAATCCAGATGATTAAGAAAATCTTTCTAAGAGATACCCTACATCCTTTTTAAAATTAAATTCTGTTCAGAAGAACCCTTTTTTGTCCTTAATAAAATAACATGTCAATGGTAAAAGTAAAAGTAGATCATGGATGTTTTTGACAAATTTTTTACCTTAATTGGAGATTATCCTTTCCATTTGTGGTACTACAAAAAGTGACACAGAACACAATTTTGAGCCACTTAGTTACTGATGGTCAATATTAGTTTGATAATATAGCCAATATATCAAAGACATTGCAAATGCATATGAAGGCAAAGTTTCAATTCTTTCAATTACATCATACATTAAAATGTTCCCCCATAATATATATTATGTATGTGCTTGAGGGAGTGCATGCATATGTGCACACACACACACACACACATATACACACACACCATAGAATTAATCTGCTTTATAGATTGTAGAGGAAAGAGCCTCTTCTGCAGATAGCATTATTGCTTTCTAAAGCAAAGAACAACACAACTCCTTCCTAGACAATCAGATGTAGCATAAAAAGTAACATTGGCTTTGGGAATTATAAAGGAGCAAGGGATATACTATAAACAGGGATAAACATTTTCCTTGATGCAAAACTGTCAGATGCACTTAAGCAAAGACCTGTCCCTTATCCCCATTGCAGCCCCTCTTTCCTGTAACTTGGACCAATAAAGTGAGGCCTTCTCTTCTAACTAGATCATGGTGAGAAGCCTAGATAAGGCACAAAGTTGCCCTCAATAACCTAACCACTCTCCCGCCCCCGCCATTTCTGTACAGAGTGGGAAAGCTCTACTTTTGTTACCACTCTGTGGAGGAGAAAAATAATCCAGGAAAACATTCACTGTACAAAGCCTACATTGTATGCTGAGAAGCCCTGATCCTTGACCATTGTCTACAGTCTTGTTTATGCAACAGAGATGATTTTTCAGGGGTGTAGCAAAATTACCAGCAGGACTATTTTAATAATCTATGTTTATTTGCCTGATGTACTCTCCAGTTTCCAGACAAAAGAGAACAAATATATTGAAGCAACTTTTTAAAATGAAAAGCTGCACAAGGAAAAGCAGCATTCATTTGTAAAGAACTAAAGCCCTCTTATTGTAATACATTCTAACAGGATCAGAAAGAACTTCATTTGAAGCCTTCCACATTTTGTTTATACATGTAGTAAGTAAATCAGAATAGATTTATTATATAGTATATATATATATATATATATATATATCATTTCAGTCCTTTTATATGTGAACAAATACAGCTATTTGCAATGATAGTTTTTTCTGACTAGCCTCCAAAATCCACCTTAGCTTTAAATTCTGTGTAGTCTTTGACCACATGGGAAGTGGGAGATGGAGAGAGAGGAGAATGCCAAAGACAGAGATGGCAGAGAGGAAGAATAAGTCTAGGGGCTCATAGATTGCTAAGGTTCCAATTGCAACTTCTCATTATTAATATACCTTAATAAGTATTGTTTTACCTTGATTTTTGAGCTATAGTACTGGGATAGTAATACTTTGCTGGTTACCCCTGTGAAAATCTCCATTGGCAAGTTAGTTAAAGGAGGCTTAATGTGAAGGGTTGATAAAAGCACAGGATCACTTAATTTCCTATCCTACTTTCCCTTGAGAGACTTTGGAAGTGTTGAGAAACCTCTGCTAGAATATGCCAGTGAAGTCTAAAGCAACAATCTTTGATCCATGTAGCCCATATTTATAACCTAGGCAATGTCCTAGGTACAAGAGGAATTCTGCCAAGTGCTTCAGGGATTTTCAAATGTTTGGTTTGAATTTTCTTCTAGGCATATTTGTTAACTATTTTTAAGAACAAAAGGGTAAGCATGTTTAATGTACAATATAGTCAACTTTTACTTCGTAGATACCACTGATTGCTTAGCATTTGTTTTCAGGTTACCTTGTTTTTATATAGATTCAGAATACAGCTTCTCCAGCCATCTTTGAAAATATTGTTACTTCTAAATGTGTCATTGACTAGGTATGTAATGGTTCTTAAAAGTTCATGTAACAATTTGGATCCTGGCATGGTGATATATAGTAGTACGTGGTGGTTCTGCTGTAGAGACTGCAGCAGAAGGAATGCTTGATCTCAGGAGTTGAAGTCCAGTCTGCGTATAATAAGGCCCTGTTTAAAAACAAACAACAACAACAAAAAGTTTGGGATTACTCATACCTACTCTGGTAAGATTGTATAACAAACATACAAATACTGCGCTCAGTTAAGTTTCAGTCAAGTTGAGTATCTATTCAGAGTAAGTTCTGTGACCCGTATAACTGAATAGTTGTACAAACAAATATAAATGACAAACTGTTGTTCAAAAGAGTTTAAAAAAGAAGCAATTGTTTTACTGTTTGATGGTTGAATTTTTGCAATGAAAGGTTCCTATATTTCTCTGGAGAAGTTATTGTAACTGAAGAATATGTTGAAGCTGTAAGGGAATTTGTTCAAAAGGGGATTTGTTCCTTACCATTTGTAAGAACTTCTGTGATTGGATTAGGGTTTCTCTGCATTGTGTATAAAAAATCCAGCAATCATTTCTAACATATTTATAAGGCACCATGTGATTTTTTTGTTGCTTTGTATGTCCCTCCCCACTGTCTAACCCTTGTTTTCTCTGTATTTGGTGTTGGTATAATTTGGGGAGGGGAAGGGAAAAAAACAAATGTTTAAATAGGGATACAGGTTGACCCATTGCAACAATGTGATGTACAGGACACTATGTTCAAAAACGAATTTTACAATTTCGGTGGTGTAGAGCCGGAGGGGTGTGGGGGAGTGTATAGTTGTAGAGCTTGGAGGGAAGGGGGGGTAGGGGAAAAACAAAGGAGGAGGCAACAATGTTTGATAAGAAATGTACTCATTACCATACTCATGTAATTGTAACCTCTGTACAATATTTTCACAATAAAAAACTTACTTTAAAAAATCCAGCAATCAATAAAAACACTCATTTCAAATCATTTTAAACTCAAAATACTAGTTGTTTTCTATGACTAATAATTTCATGGTAAGTTGTCATTATAAAATAATTACATAAAGAAATACATGAACAACATCCTGTTTTGTCTGTTTACATGAAGTCTTAAAGTCCTCTTACTGTAATATGGAGATTGCTCAATGTATGCCTTTCTCCAGAAGGAGGGTCCTGGGGAAAAGAGGACAAAAAGAGCTCTTTTACACGGTCTCTATGTAACACAGGGTTGTTTTCTGATAAAATGGAATCTTCAATCCCAAATACATAGAATATAGAGTAACCCTGTATGTTATGGCACAACTGGATACGACATAGAATTTCAAGTATGATCATCAGTAAGGCATTATGAGAGTGCACCTACAGTCTCTCCCTAGATTCAAGATCATGAATGAATCTGGAAGGAACTTGTGGTCTTGCCTAGCTTTTGAAGAATTATTGCTCCTTTAACTACAATATCAATGCATCTTTAATGCATATATATGTATTATATATGTAATACATTTATATATAAAAATATGTGATATATTGATTTAAATATGTTGATAGTCACATATATTTTATATGTCTATATAGTTTTATATATTCACATACATAATATAGGATAATTATAAATACTATTATATATGATATTTAATAATAGATGACACACACAATATACATAAATTATATATAATAGTACAACATATAATAGTTATATATTATATAATATATATTATATAACATATATAATATATAGCATATTAAAATAGAATATAATATATAATGTACTCTATAATATACATTCTGTATATAACATTATTTTCTATATAGATGTATAAGTCACTTGGATGGTCAAAATTGAAAACATACACTTTGTAATATTCCTGTGGGAATGCTTCTTTGCTGTGGTGAACAGTGAGAATAGAGGACATCCTTAGTAATCACCATTGTTCTATTTACACCAAGGAGTAAATGCCACTTCCTGTTCCCAGATCATACAGACAGAAAGGAAGGAAAAAAGAAATAGGAAATGAACTGTCAGCTCCTAAAGCTAATGATGACATTTGGGTTGAGGTTATACATTTGTCTCAAAATGTTAGTGAATGAATGGATGCAGTGGAAGTATGAGAAAAGTTTTTTTTTTAATTAATCAGTGCCCTGCATGAGAATAAAGTTGAATTATTACAACAGTCATTGACTTGATAGTTTAAATGTTCACTTTTATATTAAGAACTCATGGTTACTTTGGGGCTTTGGGTGCTAGATAATCAAATAGATACAAATTCCTATTTAGAGGCTAAGGATATTTTGTCTTATCCTTTGGGACATTAATGTGATGAAATCATTTCCTCAGAATTCACTGTCCAAACAGCTGCTGTTCCCACATCTCCTGAAATCTATTTGCTATGTTGCCTGTCATTTCCCAATTCCAAATTCCCTCTATGGTACCTTCTTCCAGTTGATTTACCCTGTACTTTTTCTTTCTTCTTGTGAAAGTATATACTCTTCTGTACTTTTTCTGCAGATGTTTGCAGATATTCATGAGATTCTTTTACATAAGTTCCCCAATGACCTTAACTGAATTCTACCATTTTTCATTTAGGAAACAATCCTCCACTCAAAGACTATATCAAGATGACCAATGTATTCACCTCTCTTAGCCCTGAAATCTCCTCTACAGGTCACCACCCAACTAGTTTGAACACAAAGCAATGCCTACAAGTAGTAGGATCCTTAATCATCCAATCTCTCTCATCCCCTACATGAGATACTTTAAACAAAAGACACTCAGAACTAATCACCTGAAAACCCTGTCCAAGTGAAAACAAGCCAAACTTCAGAAACATGTTAAAACAGGCAGCAGTGTACAGTTTGAATGTACAGTGTACAGTTTAAATCATTGTTTTCCTTTTACAAAATAAATGTGTAGGGGCAAGAGAGTAGCCTAGAGGTTAAACTTGTTCTGCGGTCTTGAGATATAAACTTAATTGTGACTTCTTACCTGTTTTCTAGCAAGTCTTTCCTTGTATTGATTCTTCTAGCTATAAAACAGAAACAATATCTTCATCCCAGGGTCTTGGGGCTTACTCTCAGTGAAGTGCCTTGGAATCTACTGTTGAAAGGTGCTCAAGAAAGTTCAAAGGAACACTATTAAGGGTGAGCTTATCATATTTATAAAACAGTAAATCCTTCCCGTGGATGTGAGATAGTTCTTCCTAGTTTTATTCCCTATACATACTAAAACAGACTCTTCTATACCACTCGCTTCACACTGCTCCAGCTGTTTATATGCACAAAACTCTGGCCATCCTCTTTTGATTTGCAGCCTGTGCTGAGCCCAAGACAAAGGAATGCACTATTCACAAGTGTGACTCATGTGAAAATCGAAGCTTCATGCTCTACTTTATTAAGAGCCTTGCTTGCTTTCTGTGGGTTAGAATAATTAGGAATAAAGATAAACACTGTAAAAATAAACATGAGCATGGAGGACTTAGCCAAATACAGTAAATTAGAGTCAACCATTAATGGGTGGTAGACAAGTAAGGAAACTACAAGAGTTGAGGAACATGGATTTGCTATTTCACTAAGCACTTCATTGAAATACATTGTTTTTAACTACAGGAACAATGCTCATTTACAGAACACACAATGATTAGAGCAATTGGGTTTTATTCATGACCATAGGGGTCTGAGAAGAGGCAGAGAGGAAAACAGGCCAACAGCATGTATGGAGAATAGGAAAAAGGTTGGAAAATGACCAGTAAAAGAAAAGGCATTACATTTCAGAAGGAAGATAGAAAGAAAGGTGACATTCATTGTGTGCCAACTTTGTGCCAGACTGGATGCTAAGCTTTGTACACACACTATCTCATTTAACCTTCTAATGGCTTTGATAGATAGACATGATGATGATTTCATTTTATTGAAGCTGAGAGCTTCTGTCATTTTTCCAGGGTAATAAAACTACTCAACAACAGAATAGAATCGAAATTTCAACCAGCTTTCCCATCATGCCTAGTCCATTACTGTATTTTACCACGCCCTGGCACCATTTTAAATCCCAGAAATTGTTTTTAGGTTCCTGATTAAGACTTGCGAATAAGCAAGCCAACACAGTGATAGTAGACACAAGGCTTCATGGGATCGTTTCACTTTGGTGTGGCCCTATTTTCTTTTCCTAAATCATATTTGAATTTGAAACCCTGCCTTTTGAATAATTAGACTATTCTTTCTTAAATACATAGTAAAAATACATAATTACCAGGAATAATACTCATTTTTTTCTCCTTATGTCCTGTTGAAGAGGCCTGTAGATATTTTAGAGCAGTTGAAGAGAAGATGCTCTTTTAAACATCCCCGCCTCCCTTCCCTGAATTGTATGCTAGGCAAACAAATTACTAGCTCCGAGGAGTTTAGTATAAAGTCAAATTGTATGGCTCACTCTGGAGAAAGGCACCTTTAGTCTCAGTCCTATCTCTTCTTCACTGTTTACCTCCACAAAATCTCTAGGAAAGAATAGGGATTATTTGCAAATTATCTCCTAGGTTCTTAAATTCACTTCATCAGTCTACTCCACACTACCCTTTGGATTCTTTCTTTCTCTGTGTCTTAGATCTCTAGTTTCAGTTCCCTGACTAAAGTTTTTCCTTTCCCCGCTAGCCGGAGGCTATAAAACGCCACTTTGCACTTAGACCCCTATACTTTGATCTACCCTCAGGACTGCATCTGAACTCTCTCTCTTTTCTATAAAAAGGAAGATGAATAAGGAGGAACAAAGATTTCCTTTCCATGACCAGAAGATCAGTACATTGCATTTTTTTCATGAATGCCTGACTTGGAGTAAAGATCCACTGTCAAGAAGTTCCTGTACGGCTTGATTTGTGTTACTTTTCACAAATGGAAAAGTAGGAAGGAAACTAGCCTGGCCTTATCCTAACATGTATTTTTTTTTCTGTTTCAAATGGTTTTGAAGTAACATCTTGTTTAACATGGTTTTAAAGTGACTTTTGCTCTCTAAAATTATGATTTTAAGGCCAGGTATGATGGCTCTTAATCATAATTTCAGCCACTCAAGAGGCAGAAATTGGGCATATTGTGGGTGAGGCCTAGTCCAAGCAAATGTTCATGAGATCACATCTCACTAACAAACTGAGTATGGGACACACATCTTTAATCCAAGCTTCTTGAAAGGTTGAGTTAGGAGGATTGCAATCCAAAGTCAGTCTGGTCAGAAGTGGGAGATCCTGTTCAAAAAACAAGTTAAAGATGCCCACAGATATTTGTAAATTGAGAAAAGTAAGAGAAATTGTCAAAAGCACAGTAACCATGCATGTGCCAGTCATGGTAGTGGACAGGTGAAGAGGGAAAGAAGATTACAGCCCAGGATTAACTACCTGGGCCCCAACTTGGTACTATTGGGAGGTGGTAGAATGTTAAAGAGGTAGGACCTACTAGTAGGTCTTCAGGTTAGCAAAGTAATATGTTGGTTACTTTAACCCAAGAGTAATGTTAATTCTGATGTTAATTAGAATTCTGATGTTAATCGGAACTCAGAACCTTGGTTACTGGGGGTGTGTCCCTGAAGAGGATTGTGGGACCTCATTCATCCTTCCTCCCTCCCCGTCTCTGTCTCTCTCTGACCCTCTGTCTCTGTTTCTGTCTCTGTCTCTCTGTCTCTGTGTCTCTGTATCTCTCTCTGTCTCTCTGGCTCTCTCTTTCTGTGTCTTTCTCTCTCTTCCTGTCAATGAGTTGATTGTTTTGGCTCCATTCCTTTCTGCCCAATCATGGACTACAGCCTCTCAATCTATAAATCCAAATTCTTACTTTTCTCTTTATAAGTTAATCCTTTCAGGTAATTTGATATAGTGATGAAAATATGACTAAAGTATGTTCAAATCAGTACTCAGAAACTAGTTGTTAAGTGGATAGCTAAATGAATTAGTTGTATTTCACACAATTAAATGAATTTTTTTTTTTTTTGGTCAGTCGTGGGCTTGAACTCTGAGCCTGAGCACTGTCCCTCAGCTCTTCAGCTCAAGGCGAGCACTCTACCACTTGAGCTACAGCACCACTTCCAGTTTTCTGGTGTTTTTATTGGAGATAAGAGTTTCATGGGCTTTCCTTCCCGGGCTGGCTTTGAACCATGATCCTCAGATCTCAGCCTCCTGAGTAGCTAGGATTACAGGGGTGTGCCACGGGTGCCCGGCAAATGAATATTCTTGTTTGGGAGATTGAGGCAGGAGGATCATAAATTCAAGGATAGCTTGAGCCACACAGGCCCAAAACAGGGGATGGAAACTGTGAGCATTTTTTTCTTTTCATATTGAGAGATGACTCCACACAATTGGATTTGTTGCAGTTATTTGAAAAATACATTCCACATTACTATGAAGACTATCTATTGGAGCATTATAATCTTTGAAACATCTCCTTCTCAATGGAGAACACTAAACACAAAATTTGTGCTCATAATTATTAAATATAAGTGTTAATATTAGAATTAGTATAAAACTAAATCCAAGACACAAATTCATGTTTGCTTCTGACTTTCATTACACTTCTCAATACTTCAGTTCTCATAAACACTATGGCCTCCAAAACCACATTCCTAGGGAAGCAGAACTAGCTAAGGTTCTATCTTGGGTCCTATTCCTTTAACAGAGCTTAAGACATGGATGTTAGTGTGCATAATTTTTAAGGGCATACTCTTGAGAGAAAGGGAGTGAGGCAAGCCGGATGAAAATGAAGCAAGCTAAGTAAGATCATAGTCTCAGTTGGAATTCTGCAGCCTGAAGACATGTGGATTTCTGCATCATGAATTGCATCATACGCTGCTTGTTATCAGACTTTTGTAGTCCATGCCAATGAGTAACTAACTTCAGGCTGACATCGTTAAGGGATGATTGCATTATGTTCCAGACAAAGGAGTTACAATTTGGTCAAGGTCAAGTTTTCAGAGGTGATTGCTGTTTTAAGTCATTAGCCCACAAGTTTTGAGTGGCTGTAGGAGTAGTGCACTGGTCACTCATCTTGTCAGGGCAGGATGAGAGTCTACTACATTCTTTTACTCATGCCACTCATATCTAGCCATTTTTCACATGACATTTGCCCCATCCATAGCTTCCAGGGTCTAGTTTATCCAAGACGGTAGAGTTGCGAGGTTGAGTTGGCTGAGTAAGTCTGTGACTGATGAATTAAATGGGGGTTAATTGGTATCATAATCACTTCCCATCTTTATTTTATTTTCATCAATTTCTGATTTTCCATATCAGAAATGATTTTTTAACATATTATTTGGGTGTCTACTTGACTTTTCTTAGTATAACAGCTGTTTCTCTACTAGTTAATAGGAAGGTTTTTCTAAAGCTCATATGCATTCTGATTATTTAGCTATCCAGGAAAGCACTAACTAGACCTCCACAGACTTACTTTGAGATAAACCTGAAATAGAACTCCTGACCTACGTATACTTCTACTCTAGTGGGAGGATCTTAGTATATGTTTATCAAGTTGTTAAATGGTTGCAATCACTCATTTCTCACAACTATGATGAAATACCCAAGGTATGCTAAATGTATACATAAAAGTTTATTGAGTGCAGTTTTTATGTTCAAAGGCTCACATCTTGTGATAATCTTGCCAGCAGATTCTTAAAGCAATACAGTATGCTCATGACAAGAGACAGGGAACATATAGGTGCACATCTACTGGTTTTCGTTTCTCTTCTTATAAAGCCACCAGTATTTAATCACTGGGGCCTCTTCTTTGATGGCCTGACTCAATCCCAATAACTACTTTAAAAAGGTGATTAAATACCATACTCAAATTAAGTTTCTACCCTGTCATAACTCTCAACCCAAATAAACGTATGCCCTTGGGGGATATAGTAAAACCATATCCAAACTATTGCATTTGCCCTAGATTCATAGTTTTCTCAGAGTTCCATCCCCAATCGTTAATTCAAAAGTTTGACATTTCATTTGATAGTCAAGTCAAACTCCTTGCAGTTATGTGGTCAGAAAAATCAAAACCTAAATCGATAAGTCACGCATTTCCAAGTTGCAATGGCCAGAGAGAAAGCAGATAAATATTCCTATTCTGCAAGGGAGATAAAGATAAGGAGTAATTGGCCCAAGGAATGCTGAAACTCAGCAGAGCAGACATTATAACTTAAAGCTCCAAAACATAAAGACTTTGCTTCACCTTAAAATAGCTCTTTAAATGGAGGGAGGCTTTAAAAAACAGCACTCTTAATTTCCTAATAATTCTTCAAAGAACCCCAATTTTAAGTCTGGAATACCTTTCTGTGAAAAACCAACCATCCTGGCAGAATCTTTTTATAAAAATGCAGAACAATGTGGCTATAGTATGGGGCTTTTAGAGGACATGTCCCTTGCACCTCTTCGTATTAATTCTTTGTCCCAAGGCTACCATTTGCTGTACTTGAGGTGAGGTAGTTGGTGCTTATCTCAAGCAAGTGTAGGGTTTCAGCTGTTAAAATGCTTTGTGACTTTTGCAATCCCTTTCTAGGCCTGCAAGATTTTGTAACTGTTCCTTGAGAAACCCTCAAGCCAAAGTGACACAATTTGCATTTGCCTCAATGGTCTCACAGACTCTCTGCCCAAGATAACTTTTCACTCAGCCATAGACACCTAATACTAGTCTTTTCCAAGGGCGTACCAACTGGAAATGAGAGCTGAAATGAATCCTATACCCTACAATTGTACATACAAAGTACTAACGTCTTAAGAGAAACAATGTCACCCTATCTTTGGAATCTAGCTGCCCAACCAAATATTCAGCAAATATTTATTACATGGAAGTATCTGATTTAAATGTCAATGCTCTCTGAATTACTTCACTGGTCTCCAAAGTCCTTTTCAGACTTCCCAAGATTGCTTTTCTTTCTCCTCTCACCTCCAAGTCCCTAAACACACAGTGCATTGTCTGCCTTATCATCAGTAAATAAATGAACACCACTCAAATACCCAAGCTCCTGGCTCATCAATGGTGAATTGTGAGCTGTTAGGGTGGAGATCATAAAAACATGAAATTAGGCTTTGCTCTTTTTTAGGTACATTTTGGCTTCATCTACTTAAAGACTGAGAATCTGTGAATTCAATAGAATCTCTTCAAGGGTTGAGAGCAATAGTTCAGTTTTCTGCAGCTTTAAGTTCTTCTTTTCAGAAGTCTGAACCACGTATGTCTTCACATACAGCGTCCAGTAACATATCTTCTGCTACTCACTGTTCTCAACTGGTGTTGCACCTAGAGAGTTGTATTCATAGCTTACCTTTGTTTTTATTTCCAGTGCTCAGGGCATGATAGATAGTCTCTTCATTATTGAACGCATTAGTAAATAAAATACGAATGTGTCCAGTTTCACCTCCTTAGTGCGTAATCATAAGCAAATGTGAAGTACAAACAACACTCAGAGTCAGCATTAATTTCTTTTTCTATTGTCAAGGTGGGTGTTCGTTGGGCATACCAACTCTTCCTAATTAATGTTTTGAAAACTCCTTTTGCCAAGCATTAGTGACTTTTGTCCCACCATGTTTACATACCTGAGACCAAACACAGGCACTTTTTGAAGTTAATTAAAGATTCACTTATGTTAAACATTTCCGGATGGCAGCCAGAAACTAACTTGGCAGACAATAATCTCTAGTACTTCCCTCTGTGATTTTTCTTCTCAGGCAGGTCTTGAAGGGCCTGGGTCTCATGGGATTGATGGAAGCAGGGTGGGGTGGTGCAGAGATGCTGTGGTATTGTCCACAGCAAGAATGCACATGCTTCAGAGACAGATCACCAACTTATCTAGGACAAATACAAAATTCCCTAACTGGCTTCTGCCTGCCACCAAGTGACTTTTCTGGCATGCTTTTCTTGTGTCTGTTGTTGTGCATTCAAAGAGCAAAAAACTAATTTTAATACTAGCTTATCTGATGTCTTTCCAATGTTTTAACCTGTACAGACCCTTTTGATTCTCCTATGACCCACCAGGTTTTGCAAGATTTTTCTCTGCTTTAAGAAATAAATCAATCATAAAAAAGAAATAAATCAATTTTTAAAATGTTCATTGTATTTGAGAAACTTCAGAGTGTCTAATCAGAAAATAATAAGCTGTTACCACAAGATGTTGATCTAGTTCCAATTAAGAGCAAAGAAAGTTGCTCTTAACCCTATGGAAGTTTATCATGGGTAACGTACACGACTGTAATTAAGGTCTTTAAACTATTGGATGTAGTGTTCATAGCCAGGGGTAGAGGTTGTCCTTGTGTTGCCTGCTGAGATGTGCGTTGAAGAAGGGGTGCTTCTGGGGAGAAGAGGTTACCTTTGCCTTCCCTTGGAGGTGTTAATCCTTAGCACTAGAGAGACCAAGCTCTCTCACAATCACCATGCTGTCTCTGAAGCAGACATTTTCCTTTTCTTTCCTTCCCTTTCTGGCATTTAGTTTTGTTTTGAACATTGATTGTAGATATGCCATCCTATAGAATGGCCTTACTCCCAGCAAAGTGGAAACTTCTTTGTACAACTATTCAAAGATAAAAAAATAAATAAGAATTGAAAAGTATATAAAATAAAATATTAAATATTGTTTTTAAAAAAATTCACTCCTAAACCCAGAAATCTGAACTGATCTGGAATGAGACTTGAACTTCAGCATTTGCAACCTTCTTCCCTGATCCCTAGTATTTGTAACTAAGTACAGACGGTGCAATTCCTAAGGGACAATATCCAAAAGGCCTTGCAGATATATCCTACATGCATAGGACATGATTGTTGCTGGAAAAATTCCTGCAAAGAACAAGACTGAAAAAGCAAAATAAACACTGAAGTGAACAACAAACATTTGCAAAATGTAAAAAAAATTTTAATTTACACATTCACATTTAATTGTATTAAAACAGACAGGGAGCCCTGCACTGGTAGCTCACTTCTGTAATCCTAGCTATTCAGGAACCTGAGATCTAATGATCACAGTTTGAAGCCAGCCTGGGTGGGAAAGTTTGTGAGATTCTCCAATGAATAATAGAAAAAAATGGAAGCAACACTGTGGCTCAAGTGCTAGAGTGTAAAACTTGAGCAAGAGAAGCTCAGGGACAGTGCCCAAGCCCTGAGTTCAATCTTCAGGACTGGAAGAACAACAAAAGGAAACACATACACTTTTTTTTTTTTTTTGCCAGTCCTGGGTTTGAACTCAGGTCCTAGGCACTGTCCCTGAGCTTCTTTTTCTCAAGGATAGTACTCTATCACTGAGCCACAGTGCCACTTCTGGCTTCTGTTTACAAAGTACTAAGGAGTGGAACAGTAGGCTGCATGCATGCTAGGCAAGCACTCTAACACTAAGCCAAATTCCCAGCCCTCCACAGGTTCCCTTTGCTAGATTTAGCATATTATTCTGAAGTACCTCACTGATCTCGGTAAACAAATGCCTATAGTTTTCTTCACTTATTACGTCTTTAAAATCTAAATAGTGGAGGCTGGGAAGGTGGCCCAGTGGTAGAGTGCTTGCCTTGTATGCATGAGGCCCTGGGTTCAATTCCTTGCACCACATAAGCAGAAAAAGCAGGAAGTGGTGCTATGGTTCAAGTGGTAGAGTGCTAACCTTGAGCTGAAGAGCTGAGGGACGGTGCCCAGGCCCAGAGTTCAGGACCCATTTTGACCGACAAAAAGAAAATCTAGAATAGCAAAACATCTGACTCAGCCCTCAGGTTAAACAATGGGATATAGAGATTGTTCAAGGGCAGCTTAGTTGGTGGATGGTAGGGCCAAGACTTCGAAGACTCACAATGCACCTATGTTCTGCTACTCACAAGCTGTGTGATTTTAGGCGAATTGCTTGACCTTCACAGCCTCAGATTCCACATCTGTAAAAGAAGCCTGATCATTGTCTCCAGGGTTATTAGGGTTTAATAAGCAATGTCTACAAAGCTTTTAATATGGAGCCTATTGACTATGGTCAATTGAAATGGTTGCTATTATATTATTCAAAAAAGAAAATGGCATTCCTTTATTTGAAAAAAATTGTGAAATTGGACTGGGAATGTGGCTCAGTGGTAGAATGCTTGCCTAGCATGCATGAAGCCCTGGGTTCAATTCCTTAGTACCAGATAAACAGAAAAGGCTGGAAATAATGCTGTGGCTCAAGTGGTAGAGTGCTAGCCTTGAGCAAAAAGCAGCTCATGGACAGTGCCCAGGACTTGAGTTCAAGCCTCAGGACTAGCAAAAAAATCTTAAAATGTAACTGTGGGATGGATTAGTGAATGAGAAAATGGAATACAGTGTATTAAAATAGACCGTCAATTAAGAAGAAAAATAAAGCCAGTTTTATTTAGATTTCATTTCTTAATCATAGGTAGCTATTCCTCATACTAAAGTGGAATAGCGTATTTAGAAGTAGAGTTATTGTGGGGAAAAAATCAATACATTTTTGGAAATTAAGTGTAATTATGCCTTTCTTTTCCTGTATAATCCAGAAACATTTTGACTGAGTTCAGGTCATCATCCAATTTCTTGCCTTAGCTGTATGCCTACATTAGATTGTACTGCAGGGGAATGAACTCTTTTGATATGATGTTGCCTCAAGCAGCATCTGATCTATTAGCAATTGAGAAAGCATAGTGTGACAATGGGGTATCAGGAAAGAAGTGCTACCTACATTCAGATAAAAGGAATGGAGAGACTGAGGTGCTTCTTGTAGCACTGGCAAGTCAGACTTGCTGCTGTAACAAAATACCTGAGATAATGAAGCGATAAAGAAAGGGTTTATTTTGGTTCATGTTTCTGAGGTTTCAGCCCACGGTCAGGGGCTCTCTTTCATTTGGACCTATGATGAAGCAGCACATTAAGGTGAGAACATGTGGTAGAAACTGCTCACCTCATAGTGACCTGAAAGCAAGGAGAAGGGAAGGACATGTCCTCAGTATCTGACTTCCTCCCACGAGGATCCGTCTCTTAAAGGTTCTACTTGGCTCCTTTACAGCACCAAGCTGGAGACCAAGCCTTTAACCCATGGGTCTTTGGAGAACATTTCAGATTTGAACTGTAGCAGAGGACCCACATCATTTTAATCCTTATCCTTATCTTGAATCATTTAGCTTCAACTACATTCTCTTGTGGTGGTTCTCAAAGCGAACTTGTTAGAAAAGATCATTCCCACCCTGGCTTGCTGAATTGGAAATGTGAAGAAGAGGGCCAGCAATCTGAGTGTCTTTAAGTCCTTCGGGAGATCCTGCTAAAGTTTGCCAACCACTAGGGCGTCATCTACCCAGCGAGTCTGGAATGGTACCCGTGTCTGCTCAGAAAGGGCCTAATTCTCAATTTCCTTGTACTTAAAAGCCATCAGACAGAATGGCTATAATTTAAATGGCTAGAGCTCTTAGGGAACTGCTTAATATCACCATAAATAAAAATTTACAAACAATTAGCCACCAAGAATTCTCTTTGTCTGCTGGTGACCCTCTAAATGCACCAATGACTTGCCATTTGGCCATTATAATTTTATATCCACCACTACATTAAGCTTCTTGGATTGGCCTGTTTGCTTTGGAGAACTGAATGGTTGTCATTTTATAGCACCATAGAATGATTAATAAAGGCTTTTCTATAATGCATCCATCAAAATGTAAGTACATCATGTTCCTTAAATAAAATTGGGTTATATAATCCTGAAGGACAGCCAGGGCCTCCTTCCTATACGGGGGCAGGTAGAAATAAGGAGTTTACGAATAGCTTTCCATGGAAGATGTCACAAGCTCATCACCAACTGTTTGAAGGAGTGCAGCCTCGAGCACCTTAGAAATAAAGAGAAGAGGAAACAAACTTCAGCGAGCATTCTGCTACATTAGATGTAGTAAATACATGCAATTTCTGGGAGGAATGAGTACAGGTCATTTCAGTTAATTTATCTTTATTGCTCACACCATTTGGAAATGCTTGCATTTCCTTGAACGTTCCTAGAAGATGTTACACTCCTTTTACTTTTGACTCTTTGAACATAGGATTCTATCACAAATCACCAACATCACAGCTAAAATCCATAGGATATCTACTATGCATCCAATGCTATCATTGGACTATTGTCTCTATGTGCTCATTTAAACCTCACAGAACTTTTTTGGGCAGTTGCTATTGTTGTTGACACTTTTTCGATAACAACACTCAGAGGACTATATAACTTGCCCACAGACTCAAAACGAGTCAGCGATGGAATAAAAGAAGACAAACCTTCATGTCAGTGTGGGTCCCCCTAGCTAACACCTATTTATGCTTCAGATCACAGCCATTAATTCAAGGAAGCTTTCTGTAAACAAATCCAGGATCCCCCATTTGTTCTGCTATAGCACTGCCCCCTATCACAGTGCTGGGTTTTATCTTGCATAGTTTATTTATCTCTTGCTTTAGCCTGAAGGTGTGATAGAGTGGAACTTACAGAGACTGATGGGTTCCCAGCACTTTGTTCCCACTTGCTACCTTTGGCACGCATGTGGGCACTGTACATATATAAGAAGTCATGATTTAGCTTCATGGTGAAATGTACTGATACTGTTGAATTCTGTTCTAGTAATTTAAGATAAAGTGCCCCAGAGAAAGTAGGAAAAAAGTTGAAAGAAAGCAGAGGCAGTAGGAGTTATAGATGTGGGTGTATGAGAATCTAGTGTGTGTGTGTGTGTGTGTGTGTGTGTGTGTGTGTGTGTGTGTGTAGGGCATAATTCCTTTGCTATCCTAAAATTGGCTGTGTGGAAAAGTTGAAGCACTGGGTTTAAACATGGAATAACAAAATCTAGTTCCAGATCTACTCTTCAGTGGCTGGAGGGTTCTGGACGGAGTGTTTTAAATTCTGTGAGCATCAATTTCTTTTATTTTTTGTCTGTTTTTATTTTATTTTAGTTTAGTTTCTGAGACTAAGTCTGACTTTGTGCCAAGGCTGGCAATCTTTGGCCTCAGCCTTCCAAATTGAGGGATTATAAATGTTATGAAACCATACCTGGTACCTATACAAATGATTTCTTATTGATGTATTGCATTCAAAATACATGCAAAAAAACCCACGAAAAACAAAAAGTACCTTTATAAAACTTTGTAGCAATGATCCACAGGGCTGAGTATGCATGTTTTAAATCCCTGCGATTTTAATCAGCCATATGATCCTAGCTGACAATAGCAGATTGAGCAAATGTGGGTTTTTCCCCAGCGGTGTGGGCAGCAGTAAGGTTCTCTCCTCCCATTGACCAACTGACCTCGTCCCTTTAGAATTTTCTGTACAGTTCTTCTGTTACCATTGAACCAGTATTCTCGGAAAAGTCTATGAAACAAAAAGTCCAGGATGTGACTTGCACAAATTGCTGACTATCTTTCTCAGGCTGAATTTACAAACTCCTCCACGTATGATAATGTTTTGTTTCTTTTGTATTCAATGTAGATGATTACTGAACCCGGTCTTTGTGGTGGGTGAGGCTCACAAAGATTTGATAGAGTCTTGAGCAAGCTGCAGAGAAGATTCATTATGGACCAAAGAGTAAGATTCAAATGATGTGTATTCACAATAAGTTGCTGTTTTACAATTGCACTTAGTGAGATGAAAATACTTGAGTTTATTAGCAGGTCATGCGGTCAGATGAAAAGCTCTCTCAAAGAGATGGCTGCTTCACTGCAGAATGAGGAGAAATCATAGTTAGGATGTAAGAACTTACATCAAATATCACCATACTTTTGCAGGCTTTGCCAAAGTTTTGGTTCCTGTCGCTTTAATATCCGATAGCAGTTTCTAAATCACTTCTTTCATATGCCAGCAATCCTTTCAGCCAAGGAATTAACTGTGTTTGTAACTGTATGAATGATGGACAGAAGTATTCAGTGTCTACCTGGATATTTGCTGGCATGTGTCACAATAGTTTTCATTTTTCAGCTCCCATTGAAAATGAACAATAGTCCTTAGTGGGTTTGTTATATAACTGATATTTGTAAAAAGCTTGAAATCTATCTAGAGAGAATGTACACTTTTTTAAAAGCCACAATAAAGCTATTCCTTGAGTGCTGTTTGCTTACACTATGTCAAACATTTTACACGTGTTATTTTCTTTAATCAAAAACAATTACAGCCATATAGATAGTAACAATATCATCTCTAACAGGTAAGGGAATTGAGGTTTAGAGACATTAAATACCATCTTCAGCATCCCTTAGCTAAAAATAAGCAGCAGAATAGAAAATTGAACCAATACTTGTGCGACTCTAGATCCTGTACAAGTGACAAAGTACTCCTTACCAAATAACATAGAAAGAAGGGAAACTGTGGTACAGATGAAAACATGCTTTTATAAGACAGAATGAAGAAAGTTTGTTCATTGTGATTCTTTAGAAATAAAACTTGAATATTTTTCCTTTATCAGAATGGTTAGAGAGTATTATCAAAGAAAAGAGGAAGAAAGTAAATTGAAATGGAAAATGTATCGTCTTCAAAGTTTTGCCCCTGAAATTCACCTTTTATACTATGTCCTTTCCTCCTTAACCACAGTGTTCTCCCATCTCTCTATTTTCACTCCTACTCAATGCTTCCTTATTATCTGAAAAATCTGAAACTAATGGGAAAGGGGTCTTAGCATACATTGGAATTCTGTCCTTTTAATTCAAATTGTGATTATGTGGATAGAGATTCAAGACGTGAGCGTCCCTATTTCTTTCTCAGTGGATCATTTTCCTCCTTTTACACCCTGACAACCCAGGTGATAAAGCCAGGCCCTGTCTCTGCACCTGCCCACCTGAATATTTTACTCTTCAAAATCTCTTACATTTTTCAGGAGCCCCAGAATGGATTCTTTTTCTGATCCTTGGAGTCTATAGTAAATTGCTTCCCTTCCTTCTACTATTTTCACTTCACCAAAACCTATTTGCTCAGCATTCACCTCATCTTGGTCTCCTGACCAGACCTCTGAGCCATTCTCAGACTTTATCTGGCTATTTCTCTACTTGGAAAGCTCCTTTGGCTTTCTTTTCTCCTTTTAACTTCCCTGATCTGAGTGACAAGTGGTCATCTCCTTCCTTCCTTTCTTTTCTTCTCTTTTCTTTTTCCTGTTCTGTTCTTTCCCTCCCTCCCTCCTTCCTTTCCTTCCTTCCTTCCTTCCTTCCTTTCTTCCTTCCTTCCTTCCTTCCTTCCTTCCTTCCTTCCTTCCTTCCTTCCTTCCTTCCTTCCTTCCTCCCTCCCTTCCTTTCCTACACTTTTCCCTTTTCTTTCCTTCCTTCCCTCCCTCCCTCTCTCCTTTCCTTCCTTCCTTCCTTCCTTCCTCCCTCCCTTCCTTTCCTACACTTTTCCCTTTTCTTTCCTTCCTTCCCTCCCTCCCTCTCTCCTTTCCTTCCTTCCTTCTCTCCTGCCTTCCTTCCTGCCTTCTTTCTTTCCTATACCCCTGATTTTGGAAACCTCAGAGAAGATGTTTTTGTGAACATGTGTGCAGTGCTGGTATATTGATTATTCCATGAACTTCCCTCTGGCCTGATGTTGTTCTGCTCTTTGTATTATGTGCCCATATGAATTTTCTATTTTAAACTCTAGGGAACAGGAATGCTATCTACTTTCCTTTCTGTTTAATAAATTTTGAGACCAATAAAAGCGGGTTAATCTGACTAAAGTACAATATATGCATGGGTGAAATACCATTGTGAAACTCCTTTATACAAGTGACATAAACTGTTTTCTTTTTTTAAGTTTTGAGCTGTACTGTATATATTTGGACAATTGAAATTCATTGGCTACTAGAACCAATGGAATACAATTTAAAGAAAAACAAGATAACACTATTTTTTGGACTGCTTTCATGGAATTCACTTATTTTTCCTTTCTGTGTTTTGGCAAGCATATTTGAATTTTATGGTAAAGTCACACAAATTATAAATAATTAAACCAAATAGTCTGAAGTGGTGAATTTTCCAGATTATATTCATTTGAAAATAAAAACAGTTCTATCACTTTCAAGAACATATACTGATATGACTCACTGACAAAGTATTAGCAATATTTGTTCAAGGAGACCTATAATATTAACACAACAATCAGAATGCCAAATAGTACACTGAATGCAGGAGGGCTTTCTTGTGAATCTCATTTTTGCCTGGTAAAAACCTTATATCCTTAGATAAGGCCCTCTCCTCTCAGACTGGGCATTTCTTCTTCTAAATCAACACTGAGGATTCTGTGAGTAAATGAAGCTAAGTGATTCATCCAACTTAGCTAATATTCATATTTTCACTTTTTTTTTAAAACTTCAAAGGTACTTAATAGTTTCTTCTTATAAACTTAATTACAATTGTAATTTGCTCATATTCTTCCTAGATCTTTGTCTGGATTATACATTCTTTAAAAGAAAATTAATGTAGATTCGATGTAATAAAGGCAAGAGCAGTTTTTAAAGGATTTCAGATACATGGCTGATTCTTCAACCATAATTTCATAGTCTCTTCCATGTGAGCAGAGAATGGTAGGTTTTATGGTCTCTGCTGTATAGCCTAGTCTGGGAATGGGATGGGTTGGTCTACAGTGGCATGCAGAATCAAGACAATCATACCTTAGAGTTTATTTTTCCTCTTCTATTCCAAATGAGCTGGTATATGTGGCTTCAGAATTCTTAAAAAAGCAGTGATGATGACATTCTAAAGGTGTCTCATTCCATAGAGATAAAAGAAATGGTTTGGTTTTTTGTGTGTTTGTTTGCTTTATTTTGCAGGCCAGAGACAAATGATGTGGAAATGCAAATTTGGAGAGAAACAAGGCTGTGGCATCTTCTCTTGCCATAAATCAGTGTCGTGGTTTTGCTTTTGTTTTTTTGCTTTATTTTCTTTTTTAATATATATTTATACTGTAAAGATACTGTACAGAGGGGTTACAGTTACATGAGTAAGGTAATGAACATTGTTATCCCCTCCTTTGTTTTTCCCCTACCATCCCTTCCCTCCCCACCTCCCCAACTCCTCCTTCCCTATCCCACCCAAAGTTGTAAAGTTCATTTTCAACATAGTGTCTTGTACATCTTATTGCTACAATGGGTCAACCTGTATCCTTATTTCAGCATTTGTTATTTCCCTTCCCCTCCCCAAATTAGAAAAGTGTATATACAAAATTCAGGGCACCTACATCAAATACAGTGAAAACAGGGGCTCTACCATGGGGGAAGATCATACAAAAGAAACAAAAAAAATAACATAGTACATTATAAATATATTAAAAACAACAGCAACAAAGATTAAAAAACCTCTTGTGTCCCTATCTTGGGGTTCATTTTGCTTAGCATCATCTTGTATGGACATACGTACATAGCTTTTGACATTTTTTACTTGTCCTAAACATATAGTAGTTACTGCAAATAAGGGAAAACATGGGACCTATGTTTCCTTGGGCCTGGCTTACTCCACTAAGTATAATTTTTTCCAAGTCTTTCCATTTCCTAACAAATGGGGAGGTGTCATTCTTTCTGATAGAGGCATAGAATTCCATTGTGCATATATACCACATTTTCTTGATCCATTCATCTATTGAAGGGTATCTCGGTTGGTTTCATATGTTAGCTATGGTGAATAATGATTTTGCTTTATTTTCATGAGAAGCTATGAAAAAAATCTATGTGGCCACTGAATGCTTCATAGGGACTTCTTTGGTAAAGAGCGGTGGGTAGGGACATTGCTCTACAGCACAATAGTTCAGAATACACTAGTTGGGAGAAGAAGTGAGATTCAGTGCCAATGAAAAAAAGAGAGATGATACCTGCTAACTGGATTAATTTATCATTTCTTTCAAAGTAGTGTCTCTCTCAAGACTGCCTGAATTCCATCCCTGATGAACGAGGGATCCATCAAGGGCAAAGATCAGCACCAAGGCCATTTGAAGATTGTTCTTTCCTTTAGGAGGAAAATCATTAATTCAAAGACTCTGGAATGTTTTATACATATTACTAGCTTTGCTTATTTTCTTTCTTTCTTTTCCTTGTTTGTCTTTCTTTCTTTCCTCTTATTTATAGATTTTTTTTAAATCATTGAAAGTTTATTACTGTTTCTAGGAATCTTTATGAAATATTTAAAATCTTTCAGTGAATGTTAAGATAAATCAATTTTTCCCATTTTAAAAAATGTTATCCAATACATTCAACCAAGCATTTTAACACAGTTTTATTACTGACCTTTCTATATCTTAAATATATATGGGGCCTCTATGGTATATTCCCTGTTGTCATTGTACTTGATTTTGGTACCCTGCATCTTGTATATACATTTGTCTAAACTGGGAGGGGAAGGAGAATAACAAAACACTGAAACAAGGACACAGGATGACCCTTTGAACAAAGATACCCACAAGACAGTATATTGGAAATGAACTTTACAACTTTGGGCAGGGGTGTGGGGGTGGGGGAGGAGTGGAGGAGGAAGGAGAGGGAAGGGATAGTGGGAGAACAATAAAAATGCTTGACAAGAAATGTACTTATTGCCTTATACATGTAACTGTAACCCCTCTGTACAGCATCTTTACAATAAAATAAAACTTAAATATGTGTATATATATATACATATATATATATATATCATTCAAATTCTTGCTTAAAGCCCTATATATATATATATATATATATATATATATATATATATATATATATATATATATATATAGGGCTTTAAGCAAGAATTTGAATGATCCTTTCCTTGTCATTAGTAATATAAGCCTTTCATAAATATACATTCCTTGGAATAAATTCAAACAATAAAGTGACAAAAGTATATTAAGTAGCTTCTAGAATCAAAGGAACATTCCCACAGAGGTATGTCTTTGTCAACTTTTAATTACTACAACAAAATACCTAAGAAAATCAACTTAAAAAGAAAAGTTCTGGGTGCAATGCCTCATGCCTGTAATCTCAGCCACACAGCTACTCAGGGGGCAGACATAGGAAGGCTCATAGTTTTAGACTAGTTCAGACAAAAAAGTATCAAGACCCCCATATCAACCAATAAAACAATATGGTGGTATATGCCTAATACTGGCTATCTGAGGGACTGAAGAAGATCATGGTCTGAGGTTTACCTCAGGCAAAGAAAAAGAAACAAACAAACAAAACTGTGAGACCTACCTGATAAATAACTAAAGTTAAAAAACAGGGGACTGGAAAAATGGTTCAAATTGTAGAGTATGTGCTTAGCAAGCATGAAACTTGAATTCAAACCCAGTACCATCCAGAGACAAAGGTCAGGATTGATTGATTCATTGTTTTCAGATGTGTCGAAAGGCAACAAATCACAGGAGACTGCATAGCAGAGAGCAGACACAATATATAAATCTGGTGAGGTACTAGGGAGTAACCCCAGACCTTGTGCAAACTAGTCAAGCTTACTACCATTGAGACACACTTCTCCTCCTACAAGATTCTACTTCTTGATTAGAGTTTTTTCACATCAGATCTTCTGAATGTATCAAAAGGTAAAAGGAAGGAAGAGGAGAACTCAAAGCAGCCATGTTTGAATTGTGAATGATTTATTTCAAGATAGAAATTACACTGGGAGGATTGTTTTTAAAAGATTTTCTTGAATGGAAATGCCTACTCTAGTTATAAATCTGCATTAAAAAAAATAAGCAGCAGTGAATGTAACCACAGAAGAGTAGAGACTCTGAACAAAGCTTCCAGACTGGTGTTTCTTCCAGGTAGAGGTGTGAGGCGATGAATTTGAGCAGGGGGTGAGTTGGCCTGTGGCTGTACCAGTGGAAATACTGAGGGTGTCAAGTTCCCTGCTAGACCTGGGCCCCTGCGGTTTCCTCACACCATCGGGGGGCCTTTGCCAAGGGAATCTAGGAATTTGAATCCTAAGCAAGCAAGTTTGCTGCTTTGCCTCTGGACATATAGCCAGGCAGAAACGCTAGCTAGAGCCAAACAGCCATCTCGATTCTATGACAATTGTGGGGGCCTGCCCACACTCTGTGATTCCTGTTCTGACTGTGTTAAGAGCCTCTGTATTTGATCCTCACTGATCATGTCCCCATTGTCACTTTCACATGTGAAGGCAAACACGTGTGGGTTTCAGGTTTAGGCCATGTGTTTCCTAAGAGGCTTTTCAGCAACCTTGCAGTACTCATATATTTGTGGGATTCTGATCTGTTCTTGGGAACTCTAACTTAAAACGCTTTGCTCCAAGGTGTTGTTTTCTCTGCTTTTTAACTAGTCTTTGAATGCCACAGAAGGTCAGCTGTGAAGTTGTTACAGTGGTCATTTGTATATTGCAGTAGCTGTATATTACTATTTTGGCCTGCAAGTACTCAAGGTTTTGTCTACTGCAAAGATCTCAAATCAGTTTTTAGTATTTGGTATGTGTGCATCACTGTGAAATTAAAATTATATCTGAAAATACACTGTTAAATTTGGATGAATAAATGGGGAGATTAAAATATTGTCATTTACTTCAGTTTAATACTAAATATCTCTGTGTGTGCGTGCCTGTGTGCGTGCCTGTGTGCCTCTGTGTGTGTGTGTGTGTGTGTGTGTGTGTGTGTGCATGTGTACGTGCAGGTCCTGGGGTTTGAAACTCAGGGTCTAGGCTTTGCCTCTTAGATTTTTTTTTTGTTCAAGACTAACACTTTACGCTTGAGCTATGGCTCCACTTTCACTTTTTTTTTTTTTTTTTTGGTGGTTAGTTAAAGATAGAAGTCTCAAGGACTTTCTGCCTGGGCTGACTTAGTACTACAATCCTCAGAACTCAAGCTTTCTGAATAGCTAAGGTTACAGGTGTGAGCCACTAGCGCCTAGCTTGAGCCTGAATATCTTTAAGGATAAAAGTTAAACGTTTGTTTAACTTTTCTCAGGATTTTACTTTTTCATTTTAGCAAGCATTCTCTTCTTTTCCTTTACATAAACATCTCACATTCACCCACAGACCTTCTATTCATCCAGGAAAGAGTAATAGATTTCAATGTCTGATAAATGTTAATACAGGTTTTTTTAAATGAGTTTTTTATTGCGAAAATACTTGTACAGAGGGGTTACAATCACATGAGCAAGGTAATGAGTACATGTCTTATCAAGCATTTTTGTCTCCTCTTTTGTTTTTCCCTTACCATCCCTTTCCTCCCCTCCCATCTCATTGTTGCAATGGGTCAACCTGTATCCCTCTTTAAACAATTTGTTTTGGGAAAGAGTTGAATGTTAGCTACGAAATTCTACTTTGAGTATGTGATGGACTCTATGGGAAAATTATTTAAGTTGATTCTAACAGCAATTTGGGGACATCAATTAGAAATTAAGACCTAAGCAGATTTTAGCACTAATGTTGAAGTAGTTTATCTGAGTGTGAAACAGTTTGTTTTTGGAAAATTGAGTTTCATGTTTTCAGAAACTTTTGTCTCAACAGTGATGATGCCATCAGTATTGAAGAGAATATTGCTCAAGTGTGTATTCAATGTATATCTAGTATATATTGATTCATTTTTATTCTTTGTTAATCTTTATCTAGTAATGAGCTCTCCCCCTCAGAAGTTCATTTTCATTTGTTGAAGTTGCTTTAGAAGGAATTCTTAGCCTGATGGAAGGTAAGAGGAAAAGAGGAGACAAGTTGATGTGCCTTATGCACATTCTTTTCTTTTCTTTTTCTTTTTTTAGTTTTTTTTATTTCAGTACGTTTTTATTGTAAAAAAATACTGTACAGAGGGGTTACAGTTACATGAGCAAGGTAATAGTACATTTCCTATCGAGCATTGTTACCTCCTCCTCTGCTTCCCTCCCACCTCCACAACTATTCCTCCCCCACCAAAGTTGTAAGTTACATCTCATTGTTACAATGGGTCAACCTGTATCCCTATTTAAGCAAGCCAGGCCAGAAGAAACATAGGACCCATAGTTTCCCTTATTTGCAATAATTAGTACATGAGTAGAACAAGTAGAAAAGCTCAAAAGCTATGTACATATGACCATATAAGATGATGTTAAGTGAAATGAACCCAAGATATGGACACAATTTTTTTTCTTTCTTGGTATTGTTTCTAACTTATTTATAATGTACCATGTGTTTTTTTTTGTTTCTTTGTATGTTCCTCCCCCACAGTATAACCTCTGTTTTCATGGTGTTTGATGTCAGTGTCCTGCATCTTGTATATACACTTCCCTAATTTGGGGAGGGAAAGGGAAAAAATATTTATTTTCTTGAAGTCTCAAAATCAACTGATCAAGTTGAGAAGTATTTTAGAAAGTGTTTTTTATTTCCCTGTCCCATTACTAATGACAGTTGAATGGAGGTACCTACAGTATAATTGTGCTGTATGAATGAGAGTGCAAGGTGAGTTTCACATTGCTGGTAATACCTCATCTAGAAGGCTCTCCACCCACAAACAGCCTGCTATAACAAATGGGTGTTCATAGGGGAGACGAAATGAAAGCCTGACAGAAAGAGTCCAAATTAAAATAAATGCAAAGGTCATTTAAGTTATTGATATCATGGACCTACCTGTCAAAAGTTATGGCTCAATGTTTCATATGTGATTTTTTGGTCAGGCTGTATTCAGTGTTTCTAGGTAAAGAGAACTCATTCACTACTAAAGTAGCAAACATCCACTGCACCAATATTCTATCTACTTTGAAAGGTTTCTGAAGTAAACATTTGCACATCTCTGTTCTATTTTTCTGTCTTGTTCACATCCTCAGCCGATAACGAGCTGATAGACGGATCATCAGGAGCCTCCAGTGTCCTTCCTCTCCCACAGAGAGGAAACCATAAACAGATTGTTTAATCTCTCACCAACCAACCCCCACTTTGGTTCTCAAGGGAAAAAAAATACAGGCAGCATTTGCTTTACCTTCTACCCAGCTCCCAGCTATCATATGCTTGGTGATTCTCCATAAACACTGAGGCTAAGAGAGAACAGCCATGAGATTATACTTGCTTCCAATGAACACAGTTTCCAGTACTTCTCACCGTCATCACTTTCCTGCAACTCCAGCCTTTAAGTCTAAGGTTTTAATGCATGTTAGATTAAAATATATATAGGAGAAAAACTGCAATGATTGCTATGATAGCTGACACTCCCTTGTCTTTGGGGAGCCTTGCTAAGTAGAACAACTTAGAAGTGGCTTTATTTCTTTGTGTAAAATGGAAGTTGCTTGTCAATGCTTCATATTCTCAGTCTATATAATCTTTGGCCCACCAGCTTGTCTACTGCTTCCCAGAGAACACTGACTCATATTTCCATTAGGCAAATAAAAGTCAACTTAGTGGGTTGCGTTCCAGCTGCCTAATTGATGCTTTTGGTGGATGAGGGCCGAGGTTTGGACCACAGTTCCTGAGCTCTCTGGAAAACTTGGCTGAGTTGAAACCTGTCTAATATAATGTCTCCTCATACTAATTCTTGTTCATCCTGATGAATCTTAAACCTCAGTAACCAAAAGGAAATGAATTCACACACTACAAAACCCTAACATACTTCAAGCCTGATTCTGGAGTTGAACCGTCTAAAGTTTGAAATCAAATCAGAATTCTGGGCAGAAATGTGCTTGCAAGCTTAGCCAAAGTCATGGTATTTCGGGGCTCAAGGATCTGAGGATGGGAACCTCATTTAGATGTTGGAAAACATATGCATTCCATTTAGGACCCTTCTCTGGAGAAAATGGCTCTGACTCCTGTGTGGAAGGAACATGAAACTAACATTCTCTTCTCAGCTGTATAAATATCATTTGGCAAAAGCTATGGGCTGGCATGCCAACAATCAGAGCACAGTCTTTCATCTCCATCACAGCCCCAGCAAGACTGTCTGCCTACAGCTGATCTCCTCTCTGGGCTCATTTGCTTCATTTTAGCAGATGGAATGGTACAATGCCACTGCCTTAAAGATAAAGAAGAAAATGACAAGAAGACTTCAGGTAGACTCTACAATACAAAGACCACTAATTCATCCTCTGCCTGCTGTGGGCACCGGAGCATTTCCATGATTTTCAAACCTAAATAGATATAGAGATATAGATTAGGTAAAGCTCATAATAAGTACCATTTTTTTCCAATCCACCTTGCCTTAATTGATTCTCATTCAGTCCAGACTTCTCTTCATTTCCAAATGAAAAAGAACTATGAGTTTCATCTGAGAACAGGTAAGGCCCAGGTTTATTTTTACTCAGTACCTATCAAAGGCAGTGGTATATTATGAAACCCTGGTTTTTAATGTCCTTCGTGTTCAGTAGCTTTTTATGATTCGAACAAACAGTACTCCTTGGCAAGTTAATAGACCCAAAACACTTAACAGGAATAGTTTTCACAGTGCCCTACAGATGACCTTATGTGAAAACGTCTTGAAGTTCCTCTGTGTGTTTCAGAGGGCATCCTGAGCCACTGTAGCACAGTTAGCTTCTGGGCTGGATGCAAATGAAAGGCATGATACAGTTACTGTCTGTCTTACAGGAGTTAACCAATCTACCTTGGGGAAATAATAAAAGTACAACAAACACTCGGCACCAGTGGCTCATATCTGTAAGTCTAGCTACTTAGAATGCTGAGATCTGTGGATCTAGACCAGGGAGGAAAGTCTGTGAGACTCTTCTCTCCAATTAACCAGTAAAAAGTCAGAAATGTATCTGTGGCTCCAGTGGTAGAGCATCAGTTCTGAGTGAAAAAGCTAAGGAATAGTGTGTGGCTCTGAGTTTGAGCCCCAGGGCTGGTGTGTGTGTGTGTGTGTGTGTGTGTGTGTGTGTGTGTGTGTGTGTGCGGGTGCACACATGTGTGAGCACACATACACAATAGTACAAGCAAATATGTTATAGAGCAAAACATATCTCTAGATGCTGTGCCTTAATAAGTATTTCATCAATCAGGATGTTTAGTTGCAGAAAAAAGAATCCAGTGTATTGACTTTGAGCAGTAAATTACTTTTGAAATAATATTAAGTTGCTTTCACTATTCCTAGAAGAGCCAGCGAACAAAATTGGGTGTTACACAGCCAGGAGATATGCTCAAGCATACGGCAAAACTATTAAGCTCTCAATGTGCATGCTTTGCTATCTCCCATTCAGCACATAGACCCCACACACTGTCTCAGCAGAACAAATTATTTATGCCATGGTACCTAAATAAGAACTTAGATATTCACCCCGGAAATCTAGATCATAGATAAAAATCTCAGGTGATTAGTAGTTTTAGGTTTGCAGCTTCTTTACTTCCAGAAGGCAGCCCAGTAATCTAATCTGTAATATCTGTCATAGGTACAAAGAAACAGACTTGTTGCTAATAAAGAACAAGAAGTCATATATAGTTGTCAAAATCATTCCATCATGACATAGGAGGTGGATTGATCTTTAAGAGAATGACAAAATCTCAATAAGCAGAAAAATGGTTGGCCATTTCCAGTGGAAAGGACAAGCCCAGCAAAAGGTACTGAGGCAAGAAAGTATAAATCAAGCTCAGAATATTCTCAGTGATAGTGATAAAATTCTCAGTGATAGTGATAGCTTGCTTTAACAAGTAAGAACGAAGGTGATATGATGTTAGGAACATGGTCAATGTATGGAAAGGCATACAGTTGGAACAGTTATTCAGACATGGTGCTGGTTCTTTGATGGATTTTTAAACACCCATCTCCCCAGTAGAGTTTTAGGAATAAAAGTGAAAAAAAATGTGGACATCCCTTCTTCTCCACTCTTGCTCCTATTTAATCCAATGATGTTGAAGACATCCAGATGCTGACGACTCTATGTTCCTGTATCTAACTCACATCCTCCTTTGAACTCTGCATATGTGTATGTCTAACTTCCTACTTTCCATTGTGTGGCTATAGAGAGACACTTCATACTCAAATATCCAAAATGAAAAGTCTGCAAGTTTGAGTGAGAAGCAAGAGTTTCAACTTCTGCCCTTCTCCCTTGAAGAAGATTAGAAGATCCTTACTTAAGAGTTCTCCTTCCTGACCTGGTGCCGATGGCTCACACCTGTAATCCTAGCTACTAAAGAGGCTGAGATCTGAGGATCGTGGTTCAAAGCCAGCCCAGGCAGGAAACTCCATGAGACCCTTACATCCAATTAACTACCAGAAAACTGGAAGTGGCTCTGTGGCTCAAGTGGTAGAGTGCTAACCTTGAGCCGAAGAGCTAAGGGACAGCGCCCAGCCCCAGAGTTCAAGACCCACGACTGACCAAAAAAAAAAAAAAAAAGAGTTCTTCCTAAAATCCCCCTCTACATAGTAACTTAAGAAAAAAATTAAACAATGTTGTCTTCCTTATACCAGGAATGAAGGTACATCCTTATCTCTGAGGCTACTGGGACACAGAGAAGAATCTGGACAAACTGGTCTCAATGATGCACCCAGTTCATTGCCATCAGTTGAATCACCTGGTGTCTAATTATATGTTCCCATGACTATGTTATCTTCATCAAACCAGTAAAACAACAGTACAGATTTCCCTCTTTCTTCAGTTCCTATAAGGTACTGTTGTCATGTATAATTTATATTAAATAAATTGATATGATTGTCTCTTAATCTGTCTTTATCATAGGGACATCCGCCTTGGACCTAGTAATGGGTGAGGAAAAGAAATTTTCCTCTCCTATCAGCGTGAAGACTAAGGTCTGGAGTTTAAAGATGGAAAAGGAAATACTTCTGGGAAACTAAAATTGCTCCTGTTCCAAATTGCCTGACACATGAAGAAAACTGAGAGGGACAGATTGCTTTCATTTGCAAACTGGGAGACTTGAAGATGGCAACTGTATGGAAAGTGTAATTAGAGAGGGTTTAATTGTTTCCTTTAGTAGATAGCTCACATACTAACATGTATCTAGAAAACAGAGAGCTTTTAAGGACATAAGATAATGTCAGTCAGTGCTGCAGAAATATTTGTGAAAAGTTATCAGCAAATATTCGAAATGAGGAGTACTCTATTTTCTCTGGAATTTGTATGCAAAAGGAATGAACAAAGGGATTCATAAAATAATCTTCGCATTTGAAATTTCTTATTTTACTTAAGTTATCAGAGCCGTTAGGTGAAGGGTTTGTGAACCTAGATTAGCACTAGAAGCTAGAAATCTCAGTTTTCTTTGCATGGGTAAATATAAGCATTGTGAAAAATGTGTCTATACTCCTTACCAAAAATCTTTGAATTACTCTCCAGAACGACCCCTTTCAAAGCACAATTGTTCACTGCTCAGCCCTTAGAGATTCTGATTTTGTATCGTTGGATACATTCATAGATCTAAGTTTGAAACAGCCTTCTCAGTATTCTGGTTTTCAGGAGACTTTGGAAAGCACTAAATCACACTGTCTTTATTCTGGGTTGTGGCACAAGGCATGGTAGGTAAACAACCTAGCTCTTATTTGCTCTTACTATCTTGCTAGCAATGCTGAGCAGCAAGCCTTTCTAGTTAGTTGAAAAGTCTGGCTAGCTTGATGATGTGGCACAGGAACTTCCACTGGATTTTATCTTCACACTGGGATTAGAGAATTTAATGCGAAGTAGCCAGATTCCAGGTTTGAACATCTTCAACCTGAGTGGATCCTAGTTATTTTCCAGTGGACTGATGCCTCCCTGCTTCATCGCTCCTTCCACTCTTCAAAAAATGTTACCTGCATTTCCATGTTTTCTCCCGTCAAGTCTTGGGTGTTGTTGTTGTTTTAAATACTAGATTGGCCATGTTTTCCATGGAAAATAAACAAGAGAAGGGGTACATTTATGCACCTCCTAAGGAAATGGTGGGCTGAGAATAAGTGGGAAATTGGTGTGGTATTTCAGTGTTATTCCAAAACAATAATTCTCTTTACTCAGCAAAGAGCACAATATTCAACTTTTCATAGGAAGCTTTAGTATTCTTTTCAGAGCTACGTATCAAAACCCACACACAATGGATACATTCCCTCTCACTGGAGCATCAAAGCAGAGGGAACTTGCACATCATTCTCAAATGAAGTCTTTTCATTGCAACCTCAGATTTGCTCTCTGGGGATCACTGACTTAAAACCATGAAGAAGAGGGTGAGGGGCCATCATGCCATTTCCATTAAAAGCAGTTGTTGATGGCCATTTTCTCATTTTCTTTCTCTTTTTTCCTATTTCACAGTAATGCTTGCATTCCAATAAAATGAGGTTTCCTGCAATACACCAGACAGGACTATTCTTCCCCCCAAATGCCCGCTGCTTTTCAAGTGGGTGGTGGGATAACGAAGAACATTTGTTACTGGGCAGAGTCTCTTCAAAACCATTAACACAAAGTATTCGGCCCTTTTTATGTGAGGATATTTTTTCCTATATATAATTGAATTTCATTTCTTTGGGGAGAGGACTAGTGGTCAGTTAAGTCACAATCACTCCAGCTACACAACCATAGCAAAAAAATCTTTCCATAGAACACCAGACTTCTGTGTGATTGGCCTTATAGAGAAAGTTAGTCATTTGTAAGTATTTCTATCTGTCTTGGTCCTTTTTGCTCGGATACACTTTGGTGGACAGTCTTGTAAAATGGTCTCAGTGATCCCAGCAATGCCCTTGTACCATCCTTTCCACTTGTATGCAGGTGAGACTAGTGATTTATTTCTAATAGGATTGATGGACTGAAACTTCCACAATGGACAAGAACCTGTGTCTTGCTTGCTTTCTCTCCTTGTTATCATTCTTCTGCTGCCATGTTGCTACGTGTTTTGTGGAGTTTTTCCTGGGAGAGAAGGAGGAAGAAAGGAGGAACTGAGGCGAAATCCACCAGTCTGAATTCTCCTGACAATCACAATAGAGACAGGAAGCACACCCTTATTCACTGAGCCTCAAGGCAACCCTAGAATGTGAGAAACCCAGATTCTACAGATCTAGTTTAAGACAAGCCTGAATTCTTTTTTCTTTTTTTCTTTTTCAGTCATAGGGCTTGAACTCTGGGCCTGGGCACTGTCCCTCAGCTCTTCAGCTCAAGGCTAGCACTCTACCACTTGAGCCACAGTGCCACTTCTGGTTTTCTGAGAGGTTTATTGGAAATGAATAAGAGTCTCACAGACTTTCCTGACCTGGTGGCTTTGAAGCGTGATCCTTAGATCTCAGCCTTCTGAGTCACTAGGATTACTGATGTGAATTCTTGACCCATAGAAAGGTGTTCCATCTCAAGCTGTTAAGTTTTCAGATAACTTGTTACACAGCAGTAGATAACCAGTCCATTTGTCTTTCATTTATAAACTTTACCTTTGAACTATAATGGATATACAGAAAGGTATACAACATAATATCACAACTCAGTGAATTTTATAAAGGGAACATACATATAATTACCAATCTAATAAAGAGATAGAACATCACCAATATTCATTTGCATGCCTTAAAAATAATTAAATATCCTTCTAAGATGACCCTTAGATGCTATGTATATCAATATAGGTGAATTTGCCTGTTCTTGGCTTTATGTAATTGGAATCTCTCTCTATCTCTCTAATCACTGTGTTTGGGGAATTCAAGCAGCAGAATTTCATCAATGGTAAACTGCTATTTAACACAATTTTTAATTCTATTCTATGGACAATTGGTTTCCTTCTAATTTTTATCATTAGAAGTATCACAGTAGTAGACACACATTCTTATGCATGTTTTTGACACATATTAGAACTTCTATTGAGTATATACCTAGGAGTGGGGTTTTTGGATCAACAGTATCTATAGTAGATACTGTCTAATCATTCTCCAACTCACTATATTAGTTACAGTTCTATCCAGAGCATATGAACTCTAGCTCCCTAATCCCTGTTCTCACTTGGTATTATCAAGTTTGGTTTTAATTTACCCAGTCCGGAGGATGCAAGGTGGAATTGCATTATGGTTCACTTTCCATTTTTATAGAAATTAAATTGTATTGTGGTTCATTTTCTATTTTTATAGAAATTAATGACCTGAAATGCTTTCTCTTGTGTCTATTGGCTATTTGAATATTTTTATTCATAAGATGTTAAGATGTATATTAACTGAGTATTAGTAAAAAAATTTTTAAGAGTATTAGTAAAAATTTTGTGATCTTTAGTATAAAATTGAAATATGTTGTTTTATATTTTCTTCACGTAGAGACTTTTATTAACATATATTAATTGTACAAAATGAGTTTTAGTATGGAATTTTCCTTGGATTATATTCACCCCTGTATTCCATTTTGTTTCCTTTCTCCCCTCCCATTCTTCTCTTTCCCTTTTCTATAAGTTCCTCTCCTATTGTCATTCTTTTTTGTTAAAAGTGCTTTCACAAAAGAGAAAAAAATATGGTATTTGTCTTTCTGCATCTTATTTGCTTAACATGATTTCCATTTTTCTACAGGTGGCATAATTTCATTTTTCTTTATGAATGAAAAATATAGACCTAGTTTCATATTTGTTGTAGGTGAATATCTAGTTTCCCCAGCACCGAGATACATTGTTTTAGCTTAATACCTGTGCCTCTTGCCTATAACCCTAGCTACTTTGGAGGCTGAGAAATGGAGAATCATAGTTTGAGACCTGCCTGGGGCAGAAAAGTTCATAAGACCATCTTCTTCATTTGTTTCAACAGAAGAAGTTGGTTATAGTGGTGAATGCCTGTCATTCCAGCTCTGAGAGAAAGCCTAGTCCAGGTATGTACCTAGGCAAGAAGCAAGACCCTATCTCAAAAGTATCCAGTGCAAAAAGGGCTGGTGGCATGGCTTTTCTGTAAAGGGCCTGCCTAGCAAGCACAAAGTGCTGGGATCAAACCTCAGTACTGCTGAAAGAAACATACTGTTTTGAAACATGGATACTCAATTAGGCACTATTATTTGTATTTCACATGGATACTCAATTAGGCACTATTATTTGTATTTCACAGATGAGCACACTGAACCTCAATGAAGGTAAAGCTTGCTTATGGTTTCAAAGCCCAGGGTAAAAGTTAGTAATCCAAGCCCTTAACTTCTACATCAGACTTCCTCCTGGATGGATCAGGGCGGCAACAGGGCTTGGAACAGATACATAGCCCAGGTGTGGAAACACGTGAAAGGTATTCTCAATCTCACCACTGAAGACATCATTGCAATGCTGAGAACCAAGGAAAAGGCTCCAGGAGGAGGACTGGGTAAAATATTGTGAGTCTGATACATATCGAAAAAGAAAAAAGACATATGGAAGACAAGGGACATTACATAAATTATAAACAAGTCTGTGATGCATAGAGCTTGGGAAGAGAATTCTTTGGATTGTGGTTTTCACAATCCTAGCGTAGGGTACATAGCTCACAGCAGCTCACTGAGAAGAACCAAGGTTGACCAGTGCTGAGGACTGGCAAGTCTTTAAGGTCAGGAGGTTCTGAACACTATGATGGTAGTGAAGACTTGGCTGACAACTGTTAGGTTTGAACAGATAAGTATTAAGATTTTGAAGATGCGGTCTGTCTATGGGGTACTATCACAAGCACTGGGAACCTGAAAACTGGAACTGAAGATGTGGAGGAAATTACATTCATTCTGGGCTGTAATTAACCAACCACTTCCCAGGCTTTGTCAACACACACACACACACACACACACACACACACACACGCACACACTCTTAATAAGTGTGTTGGGAGTTTATGAAAAGCATTTTGTTTGTCATAAGTGACATGAAGCAAAGTTTTCCTGTCAGCAGATGGGACTACCATTTTTATTCCTATAATACTGTGGACACAAATAAGTCCTTGCTTTTAAGTAACTCAGTTGAGATTCCTGTAAATGCTGGGGATAAATAGCTTGTTTTTCAGTTTCCTTGAGACAAACCACATGAAGAATCCAGGCACCAGAGTGGCATCTGGGCCCCTCTCCCAAGCAGAACTGAAAATGATTTGTCGTAAAAGGATTAATAAAGGAACTCATCTCTTCCAATTAGCCCTCCTCAACAAGGCAGAGTAAAATATATTCTCCTTTTCTTTGGTAAAGCACTCCAACCTTTCACATCCTTTATAGTTAGAAATGTCCAAATGTAAATCCTTCTGAGAAAATTGAAGCCTTTCTCCTAACCCCACCCCCCACCCCAGTTCCCAGGGGAAACAAAGAACATGAAACCAGATTGTAAAGCCAAATTAGCTTCCCCTTTAATCTGTCATATTTTCTCCCTTCATATCCCACACCATATACTTGCAACCATATACTTATATATGTATTTGTCTATTTGTTTATTACTCTCTCTACCGTGTATGGTCTAGTGCCCCAAGCAGAAGGAAACTGATTGTTTTGTTCACTGCTACATTCCCACAGCAGAGGCATATGCCCCATGCATATTATATTATCCAGACATTTGACAATCTATAATAAATATATAGGAAAGAAAATGAGGTCCATGATTTTACATTTATCTGCTCTTTGTTGTTGCTGTTCTTGTTTTTAGTGCAAGTGCATACAGTGGGAATGCGTGTAATGTCTGTCAAGCCGTGTTAGTTGCCATGGGTAAGTCCTCCAACTCGTGAATCAGCTTGCCCCTTTTCCTCCCCCGGGATTGCCTAAATTGTTCAAAATCTTTCACCTAAGCTAGAAGGCCCTTAACTAATTTCTAGGCTTTATTTCCCCTGCCAATCGTAGTCAGCTTTAATAATTTAAACTTCAAAAATACCACTTTCAAGATTAAAAGGAACCATGTGGCATTGGATTGGAGTTGAATATGTGCTTTCAAACTCATGTTTAGCTTATATAGGCAGTGATAAATATATGTAGGGAGAATTCTAAGTTCTTGTATATATACAAGTTAGTGAACATATATGTATTGCTCAGATCTCTTTTCAGAGAGCCTAGAAGCTGTTATGTCCCAGAATCAGTGAGCACAATCCCCACTGAGACCTTGATTTTTCTGGTGCCATTCTTGAATAAAATTAATCAAGGAACTTTGGAGAAATAACTGGCTCTAAGTCTGGATCAGGAAATACACAAAATATCCTAAATCAAAATATAGTCCCTAGAAATAGGAAAGTGTCACAAAGAAACCCAAAGCATACAAGAACAGAAGCAGTATTTGAAACAACAACAACTGAGAATTTTCCCCTGACTTCACATCAAATACCAAACTTTGATCCAGGATGCTTAGAGAACATCAGGCAGGATAAATGGAAAAAGAAAACAACTACCACCACAAAAGCCCAACCTGACCACAACCCAACACCTAGCCACTTCATACTTACTGGAGAAGAAAGATGGTCATTAATAAAAGGAAACCTTTAAAAAAGCAGAGGAAAATAGACACCAGAAAAAAACAAAACCCAGAGGAATAAATACAAGAGTTGTGTCTTGCAACCAAGAGAAGATAGAGTGAAACATTTAAAAATTAAAGGAAGAAAGCCCTCCAACATATTTTGTATACTGTAACATTATTTTTCCAGTGAAGGAACAAGCCTGGCGGTGGTGGCTCACACCTGTGATCCTAACTACTCAGGAGGCTGAGATCTGAGAATTGTGATTCAAAGTCAGGCCAGGCAGGAAATTCCATTAAATTCTTATCTCAAATTAAGCACACACACACACACACACACACACACACACACACACACACAGAGCTGGAAGTGGAGCTATGGGTCAAGTGGTAGAATGCTAGCCTTGAGCAAAAACTGCTCAGGAATAGCACCCAGTCCTGAGTGCCAGCCCTAGGACCAGCACAAAAAAAAAGAATGTCAAGAGTGATCAAACACACCTACAATCTTAACACTCAAAAGGCTGAGGCTAAAACAGGATGTTTGTGAATACAAGGATAGCCTGGGTGAGACCCTATCTCAAAAAAAATTAAAATACAAAAGAAGAAACCCTTTCTTAGATGAACACCAAGAATTTGTTGCCAGCAACCTTGCCTTGCAAAAAGTGATTTCACATTTTCTTCAGGAAAAAGTAGTTGATATAGGTCAGAAAGTTGCCTCTATATAAAGAGGCAAGTGAAAATTTAAAAATAACCTGTATTTTTATCCTAATAGATAACAATTTGCTTAACATTATTGGCAGCAATATTTTGTTCTGTGTGTTTATATTGTTTTTGCATGCTTATGTGTAAGTGAAGTGAAAAAGAATGACTTACTAACAAAGGGAACTTCTCAAGCTAATAAGAATTACCTTTTTAGACAGTTGCCTCTATTGTTTCTATTGTGCGTTATTAATTTTCACACAGCAATCGATAGTAAAGGCCATGGTGACAACATATCCTAGATGTTTGATTGTTTTTCATATCCACTCAGCAGAATAATGATAATAAAGGCAGCCTGATGTATGTCCTCTACCTAAAAATATTTTTGTTTTCCTTCTATAAATTTGAGGAGATAGAAATCTCTGGATGTGGTGACACTCTGTCTGTCCTGAGATTCTAAACATCTCCATATTTGGGAAACTTATGCAAATCTTGCAAGAAGATAAATCTAGGATGGGATAAACAGTGCATCCTATTGTTTTTTTTTCATAAAACTAAGATCCTATAACTGTTCTAGTGTTTTTTGTGGCATAATGTAACACCTGCACTTCCATATATCCAGGTGCTGAGATATATGTTCTGCCTTGTCTGCTTTGCTCCCTCAGCATCTATCTTAAGGTATGTTCCTGATAATCTAGTACAACCAAATTTAAGTTTAACATTAGTATTCTTTTGTCAAATCTTTTCTTGTTTTCAATGCTAAGGGAAAATTATCTGTCACATGTTTATTGCCCGTGATGCTTATTTCATGGAAATGTACTAAGGAGCAAATGAAAACATTTGAGAGAAGTCACATAAGAAGAGAGAGACACTACACTCATGGAAGGAGTGCTATAACCATACATGGTCAATATTTCCCCCATAGAATTGCTTTTACTAAAGTCGTAGAAACAAATGGGCATGAATGTACATCAACAGAAATTTCTTCCAAGAACGGAGGCAAGTTCCGAGTATCAAGAGTCTATTCTTTTCAGCTGAAGCTTCCTACTGGCACAGAAGAATAAAAAAGAATTTAAAAAAAAGGAGATTTGACATGTGGATATTTATAATCCTGATGGTGAATATGTTATTTCCTTTGTTCATGGCTTATGTACAAGTTACTCTCAAACAGAACAGTTGTAACTGATGTTTTTAGACATTACACATAGCTAAACAATTAAACCCATGGTAATTGAACTATCTATTAAGTATACTGGCTATCAGTTAATTATATAAATTAGTCACTTAATTAAAGCACTTATTTTCAAATGAATGAATACATGGTTAGAGAGATAATTTGCCAAAATGGTTCTCTTCTGACATTCCCTTGGTATTGATACAGAGTTTCTAACTTGTAATAGTTGACTTGCTAGGAATTCAGAAATTCACTTCATGTTTTCAGATTTTTTCCCCTGCAGTTGTGTCTGTGAATGATAACTCTGACTTTACCTGTCAGTATTACAGGTTCAGCTGTGTGCATTTACACGGTATTTAAACTAAGCCAAATGTGTGTTGTCCCAAATGTATACAAAGATGTGTTGAATGTACTTTCCTTTTAAAAAAAGATGTGAATTTATTTTATTTTTATTTTATTGTTATTTTTACGTAGTTGTAAAAAGGAGTTGACCTCTTAATCAAAAATGACCATACTTCATAGTTTTTTTATTTTTTTTTATTGTATTTTTTTTTTTTTGGGTCCGGTCATGGGGCCTGAACTCTGGGCCTGGGTGCTGTCCCTCAGCTCTTCAGCTCAAGGCTAGTGCTCTACCACTTGAGCCACAGCGCCACTTCCGGCTTTTTTCTTTTTGCTTATGTGGTGCTGAGGAATCGAACCCAGGGCCTCAGGCATGCAGGGCAGTGCTCTACCACTGAGCCACCTTCCCAGCCCCTCCATAGGTTTTTTAAAGAAAGACTTTTTTAAAAGTAAAATTCTGCTAGTAAGCTATAAACAGTTAATGCTCTTTCATTCTGTAATAAATGAGTTCAAAAAAGCCACTGTCTTGATCTGAAGTTTTAAGATACTGAGGGGAAATGATCATGGATTGCAAAATGCCTTAATTCTGTGGTTTGGTGCTGTATTATCAGAAGATCAGAGAACATCATGACATGAAACCAAAGGGTTTCAAAAGAAAAGGAAGTGGGAAAGTCATTGGGTAATGCTTACTTCTAATAAACCCTAGGTTAGCTTTGACTTTCTTGAATCTGATGATCCTTCATCATAAGAAACATCTTTAATAAATTAAGAGCATTATTGTGGTTGACTATAGGAATTTCTTGTCCATTTGAATGAATTAAACAAAGCACTTTCTTTGAAAAAGGGAAACATTTGTATTTTAGAAGCTTGATTTCTTAGCTTTCAGGTGCATTTTATTTGATCTTAGGCCCCCTCAGGTGTTGAAACTAAAAATCTTAACACTCTAATCCCAGGAATTTGATCTTTAAAAATGTGATTGCATAGTCCAACCAGACTATGCAATCACATTTTTAAAGATATTTTACTTTTATTTAAAAAAACAGATCTACCTGATCATCATTCTCCATTATCAAGTAAATGCCATCCTGTTTGATTAGATTAAATAAAGTGTCTTGTATGTTGTAATTAGTTTTAAATTTAATCAAGGGGAGTGCAAACTAATCAAGGGAAATAAAGAAGTGAAAGGGAAGCAAAATGACATTTGCAGTGGGTTGGTCCTAGAGGAACTTCCATGAAGAGATAATAGATAAAATGCAAATATGGGGAAAATACTCTATGGATTTTGTACCCCAAAAGCTTGTCTAAGATTCTCCTTTAACTTAAAAAAAAAGACAAAGGTCATGTCATTGAATGAGAAATTTTTAGCTAGGAATTAGTAATTTTGCTACTGAGCAAGTTTAACCAACCATCCTTTTCATGAACACTAAGCACTGGATAGTAATTTAACAAATTGAAGAGCCTTACAGTCTGAGGTAGGTTCTTCTTTGCTACTCTTCTCTTTACCTGCTAGCCTTGCTGTAAGCACAGCCAGAATTAGAACTAAACTAGAAGCAATAAACACTGAGCTCAGTGACTGATACCCTGCTTAGTTTTGACTCTGTCTCAGAAACTTCATAGGATGAAACAAGGAGCAACGTCTTTGATGCATAGGTATGTGAATATGAGGTCTTCATGGTGAAAGCAAGGACAGACTATCTGAAAAAGATGAAGAAATACGCACCCAACATTCAAGGCTGAGGTGAACTGAAGAGTACCAGAGAAAGTGAAACTTTCATCAGAAAAGAAAGAGCCTCTAGAAAGAACTGTACCAAAATGTTAAGCAAGAATTAAAGGAAGCATGGCAAAGGAGTCAGCACCATTGAGCCAAGAGCTCCTCCTCCATCTTTGAGTCTGCAGTGTTCTAATAATGTCTTCCCCTTCACTCCCTTCTTTCCTGTTTGTCCTGTTTTCAAGATCCTGTTACCATTTTCAATTCACCTAAAAGAATGTGTGTTTAGGAGCTAGCCTTCCTTGGGTTCAAATCCTGATTCAACCTTTTCCTGGCTACCCAGCCCTTTGTGGGAGATAACTTGAGCATCAATTTCTCCTCTATTAAGCGGTATAATTTCATTGTGCTAAAATTTTCTAATTTGTCACCTCTTCTTCTCATTCGCCTTTTGGTTGTACTGCACTGCTTTCTTTTTTATGGTCCAGTCGTGGGGCCTGAACTCTGGGCCTGGGTGCTGTCCCTCAGATCTTCAGCTCAAGGCGAGCGCTCTACCACTTGAGCCACAGCACTATCTCCGGCTTTTTTCTTTTTGCTTATGTGGTGCTGAGGAATCCAACCCAGAGCCTCAGGCATGCAAGGCAAGCACTCTACCACTAAGCCACCTTCCCAGCCCCGTGCACTGCTTTCTTGAAGTTGTCTTTATTTCTGTTTTCCTTAGCACATTATCTCTTTACTAACACCCTTTTTCCAATGTCTTCTGTTTTTGTCCTCTTGCATTTAGTTGGGTGTTTTCTGCAAGACTCTGAAGTATTACTTTGACTTGGAAGACTCTAATTTGATCCTTCCTTTGTACCAAGTTAGAACTCCCCTATGGTGTTCTCATGATATCTTTTCATCCGAATACCACCATGCTACTTGCATACTAATGATGGTGTGGTGTTGTCTTCTTCCCTTGCCAGGTGGTAGGCTTCTTAAGTAAAGGTGGCTGATAACTTGGAAACACAATTGGTTGTCAAAAATGAAACTAAAATATATACAAAAAATAAATAAAGGAGTAGCTTTATGAAGAATCAGAACAATTTATAAAATAATTGTTATATGACAATGAAAAAAAACGAAACTAAATAGTTTTAGTGAAGGAGAGATGAACGGTTGAAAACCAATAAAGACCCTTGTTTCCAAATTCTATACAGTGTACATTGTCTAGTAAATTCTGGTTATCCTATCCTCTATCTGGGATGATGTTTCTCAGCTCTAACAAAATAAGGTTCACTCTGGGGATTTCTCTTCCTGAATGGCAGGAATGGTATGGGGAACAGGAACCTGCCTTTTTCAAGTGGCTTCTCCTCGATTTAAATGTGCAGTCAGAATTGAAACTCACTGAGCTAAAGCCATAACATCTGAACTCAGTAACTAATGACTTCTGCTTGGTTGATGACTTTATCTCCAAAAGTCCATATACCTGTGCACCAACAGTTTGCTCCTTGCCAATGACCAGTTTGGAAATGGAAACGTTTAAGCCAGATTGACATCAGATGAGGCTAACATGAACTTTCTGGGAAACAGCATCAAATTTGCATTCTTCCTGCTGAGTGTGAGTGGGAAATATTGACCCCAGTTGCTACTGGTGTTCAATCCGTTACCCTGAGGGAGGCGGACCTAGGAGGTTGCCAATTCTGTGGATATTCAAAAGGGATATGTACAGAATCTGGGACTCACATGACATGCTGAGTCACTGAATCAATTGGTCCGAGGCCTAGGCTCCCACCAGATTTTATGTTATATGGAATCATGCTTGTGTGTGTGTGTGTGTGTGTATGTGTGTGTGTATTTATGTGTGTGATTTCAGTTATAATTTGTGCTGCTCAGTTTCCATTGCTTTGTCCTTGTCTATGTTTTTACTTCACAATGGTGCAATATTACAAAAAAATATGGATCTTTTTCTGCTCTGAATATATCTCTAGTCCCACACCCTAGAATGAGAGTGAAAAACCTGTTTATTTATCTTATTTTGATGACTGACCCTTGTAAAGACCATGTGACAAGTCCTAGCATGTTTTCATACCTCTGTTCCTGGCATGTCCCAGAACTTTTCTATTTGTTGACTATCATAGGCATAATTCGGCTTCCAGCCCACATCGGTGAGGATGAGGAAGGCCCCAGCCTAGAAGTGAGAAGCATCAAAGGAGAGGAAGCAGCATCCTCGTACAGATGTATCCCATGAAAATATCAGCTGGGCTTGAATTAGGCAGCAATTAGAGCAGAGGAAGAGATTAATTCAGAGGAGATGAATTCAGGTATTTGGTCAAAATATTTGAAAATATTTCTGAACTCAAGATCTCATGAAGGTTGGAATAAAGTAGAAAATGATTTTATGCCTTGGCATGAGAAAGAACATCGTTTCATTTGGGTTTCAGCTGAGGTAAACATTGCAGTTATAAGATTTTACCTGTCTCTGTAGACACAGTAAAAATCCTACCACCTTCTCTCCCTACCTATGTCCAGTTACTTCAACTATTAGTGATTTCACCCTGCGATTGCTCAAATCCATGGAACTCCAAGCTCCTGGTACCTTGTACTTGACATGTTTACCTGCTTCATTTCTTCGACTAAAGTGCGAGTTCTTCAGGGATTTTTATTCCTCTGTTTTGTTTAAATGTGAACTCTGGGGTCCAATCACTAGGATGTACATCTTAGATAAATTCCTTAGTAAACTTGTCTTCTTGGTAAGCCAGTCAATCTAAGTCTCAGGTTTTTCATTTGTAGGATGTAGTAGTAATAGTAGTAGTAGTAGTACTAGTAGTAGCAGTAGTGGTGGTGGTGGTGGTGGTAGTGACACCTACTTATAGAGTGAATTTGTGAAGATTCTGTAAGATGTGCATAGAAAAGACTTCTTACAGTGATATTTAGCAGCCAGCATGGTGCACTGAAATAGAGGGTCCTCCAGTAAACATTCCTGAGTTAACTGGATTTCATAAATGAAGGAATGAGTTTCATCAAGGCACCTCCAGACTATTGTTCCATAAGACAAGACTTGGGATCTCCAGGACAGAAGATGGAATCTGCAATGGCCAGAGGTCATAGCTCTCAAATTCCCAGCCTCAAATTGTCTTCATACCATGTAAAGATCCCACAGATTTTATTTGGTTTCCTTTCTTTCATGTTTTATTGTGTCCTAAAGTCATCTTCGGGCTTTTGGGAGTTGTTTGGAGAAAGACCACCCTGGAGTTTTATAACACACAGTTTTGAGACATATATTCAACAGTTTTGAGACATATACTCCATGTTTTAAGGCATGTATTCAAATACTTCAAGTATTTGAAAGGAACCTGCATCTATTTGGCTCTGCATGTACATCTTTTGTGCATTGCCCTGAGACATTATGGATCTAATGTATATATTTGGTGTTTTACAATCAAGGGCCCAAATTGAATTTCTTCAAAAGGAATTTCTCATTACTATAATACATTAGCATCTCTGCATTCATGAAAATTTTCCTGAGATTTTAATTAATATACTTTAAGATAAAGGTTCAAAAGAATATTCTTTGCTACAGCAAAGACTAAGCACTTTGTCTGTATATTGTCCAATTGCCTTTTGATTCCTCCTAACGTTTATGTGACCCGATCTCAAGTTTGGAGCTGGAGTATCTCAGGAGAAGAAATTGAGTTTATAACAAGCTCAGGAAGGTGTAACAATTTATGCAATGGCTTCAACAAGGTGTTTTCATAAAGTATCTTTTTCTATCTTGGGGTGGGAATAATAGGAGGTCTCACTATATAGTCCAAGCTGACCTCAAACTCATAATCTTTTGCCTCCCTTTCCCAAAGGATGGGATTATAGGTATGTGCTACCATGCCTGGCACGTCTGAATTTTTGACAGCACAGAGAATTATATGTTCTTTTCCTTTTCTTTCTCTACCAGCAAAACCAAAAAAAAAAAAAAACTGATTGGAGCATTGGTGTCATGTGTGTGCACATGGAGCACACCTGTGTATTTACGGAAGAATAGCTTCAAGCAGTACAGAGGGAACAACATAATCCATTCCCTTAGCTACCAGTCTGAAGCATGGCTGGCAAGATCCAACGACCTTGTGCTAGAGATAGGCCTGCTGGGCAGAAATTGATTTAGAAGGGGAAAAGGTGCATGAGAAGCTCAGAGACTTTCCAGTGGCCCACAGGAGATGGAGGAACTAGCCAGGAAAAACAGCAAGAGGGCGCAAGTCCTAAAAAATTCACAGCTTGGAACTGTGGCCCCCGCCCACGACCCTTACCTGAGGAAATTTTGGAAAGAATTTTAAGGAAAAACTCAAACATACCTTTTAATGTTCTTGGCTGGACCACATCAAAAGAAAACACTGTGATTTTTTATTTGTTCTTAATTAATGGACAAAGGAGAGATGCAGTTCTATTATGCCTGTCATGGCCCTCTGTTTGGCATTGTGGTAAGTTGCTGGGATCTTTGTCTTTATGTGAGAGACGCCACATACCACCCGGGTTCCCACCAGAGGCAGTGGTCTGTTTCCTCTTTGTCTTCCTTCTCAGCTGCCACCGCATGCCTTCCACCTCCCCAAGTGTGCTGTCTTACATTATTCAACTCAAAAGATGCTTTACCAGTGCCAACGTCCTCAGATGTGGTTTGCTCAAATAGCATCCGACCAGCAACTAAACAGTAACTGGCATCCATCAGCCTCTGATGAGCGAGCGAGCCGAGGGAGACAAGACGGCTTCAGGCTTGCATAAACAACAATAAGAACATGTGCAGATTCCAAAAGAACACACATCGAATTTAATAAAGACTCGGAGCCCCCAAAGAGTGGTGTTAGAAGATGACGCAGGAGTTCTTTTGTTTTCCTCCTGGATTATCTGGTATCGGTTTGTCTTTGAAGGCGATGGTTCCAAATCTACCAACCAAATGACAGGAACTCAGTTCACTTGACTTTGATTGTGTCACCTCTTGATTAGCTGAGCGCTCAAAGCTTGGGCAGCTGAGGGGCTTGTTAGAGTACCGCTTGGCTGGGATGTGAGAATTGTTAGGTTCAGTGTCCACAAATGTCTGACGGCCACAAAGGCATTGGGTTAATGGCAGTGGAGGAGTTCATGCATTACAATGCTTGGAAGAGAACCCTGAAATCCATGCATTATTCTTTGATTGTAGCCAAAGAATTTCATCAAAACTCACTGGTACTTGAACTCATCAGTCATGGAATCAAGAGGGAACATGGGAAGGAATGTGGAGGCGCCATAGAGAAGGGCAGATATGAACTAGCCCTGAGAAAAACTAAGTTAAATGAAGAAAAGAAAAGAAAAAAGCAAAGTTTTCCCTGTGAAGCAAAAGCAAGGCAAGGGGTAGGAGAGGAAGAGAGGACCAGCATTCAGGTCCAGGTGAACTTCAGCTGTCCTGTTTAGAAGAGACTGTTTGTTTGTTTGTTTGTTTGTTTCTATAGGGAGCCTTTTGATTCTCAGGGAACAGGTGGCCTCTCTCTAGCTCTCTTGGCTAGGGGTGAACCTGCAGCTTCTTTTAGGTCTCCCTCACCTCGGCTTCCACTGAGCCCAACATCGCCCCATGGCCTCTCCTTGCCCCTGATTTTCCATGCTGTTTCCATCCAGTACACTGGCTGCCTATCTGAATGTGCTCAGGACCAGCGGGAGGAGGCCAGGGAGCAAGCACATCATTCATGGGAGTGCACGTGGACCCGCTCTTCTGTCCAAAGGTGATTAGGCCTTCATATAGCAGGAATATGGAGAAAAAGGTCTATTTGTGTAGAGGGGGTGGGCTGTAAGACCTCTCTCATCCTCAGTACAGAGAAGAGGGGAAAAAAGAGAGCCAAGACTCCCTATGTCATGGGTGCATGCTCATTTTTCATCTGGCTTGTCTCTGTAGATCTGGCTTCCTGTCCTTGACCCTCACATTACTTTCTCCTGTCAGGAGGAGGCTGGTTGGGGAAAGCCTTGTGCTGCTCCACAGACACCCAGAAGTAGGGGGTGGGAGGTAGGGCCAGGAGGTGGCTGCCCCGACTCCAATTTAGTCTGCCTATGGGTTAGCAGTGGCAGCTAGAGGTCCTGTGAAAAACGTCTGGCTGCCTCTGTTGGCGGTCCTCCAGCGAGAACTGTTCACAGGCCTGTTCTCAGACGGCCTCATGCCAGAGGCTCTAACTGGGGAACACAAATCGCATTGCTTTTATTTTTTTTTTCAACAACCTCAAAGACATCCTTTTATGGACAGACCCGTGTCTGCCTGCCTTTTTTTTTTTCCAATTTCTGTTGAGAAACTGACCTCCTTTAGCCTGGGCAAAGCAACAGGTGACCTTTCAGAGAGTGGGTGGCTGTCAAAGCTGCTCTGTCTCCAGCGTCTCCACAGAACAAGACAAATGGAGCCTTCAGCGTGCTAGGACACGGATGCTGCCTTGAAATGGGCCGTGGGGTTTGCTGGTGTGGACTCACTGGATTTAGCATAGTGCATAGGCAAACAGGACAACAGCATTCTGAGTCTCCTCTAAGAAGAGTCCCTAGGGCTTTTATCTAAATATACTCAGATGTGTGCAGTTTATACACGCCCCAAGGGCTGTCTCCGCTCCACAGAGATGTGGTGGGGAGATGCAAAGTTAAGGCCAGCACTTCCTACATTGCTAACTAGATGAGAAACCATCTCCCAGATTAGAGAAATTCCTCCTCCTCCTCCACCTCCTCCTTCTCCTCCTTCTTTTCTTTCTTTTCAATTGTTTAGCTGGATATGGAGTCTCATGGACTTTCCTTCCCTCACTCTTTTCAAACCCTAACCCTCCAAGTCTCAATCTCCTAGGTAGCTAGAATTATAGGTCTGAGTCACCCTTACCCAGTGGAGGAATTTTTCTTAATCACTGGTATCTGCAGGTTTTCAAATCTCAGAGAAAGTGTTAATTTGATATTGTTAATTTAGTCAAGCATGAATAAGCACTGGTACATGATGGATGGAGAAGAAATTGACTCCATCCAACACTCACATGTCAGCAGGATGATTTAAGGAAAATCCTGGTAACCAAGATCTATATAAATGAAAGCCAGAAACTATTGCTACTTTTGGTATAAATAAATTATAATGGCCTCTTTTAGCCATCTGTATCCAGATCTGTACATTCATTTTGTGTTTAAAATAATGAGGGGGACATAAGGAAGCTAAAATTAAACACCAGGTTTTTAGTTTTTACCTATTATTAGGAGATAGTTGTTAGTTTTTACCTGTTATTAGGAGATAAGGGTTAGAAAATTTTGCCTGGGGATTCTGGTGTATTATTGTGCTTGGTTTTATTTTAGCCTCATTGATTTGTATTTGTATTGATGCTCATTGATTTTACTAATGTAATGTATATTTAAAACTTATACAGTATCTTGCTTTCTCTGCTCTCTCTCTCTCTCTGTGCTCTTTTCTAGTTCTTTCTCAACTCTTTCCTTCTCTTCTCTTTCCCAGCTCTCTTCTTTTAACTAGATCTCTCTTTCCCACCCTTCCCAGACGCTTTTTTTCTAGCTCTTTTCTCTCTTTTCTAGCTCTTTTCTCTCTCTTTCCCAGCTCTCTCTCTTTCCCAGCTCTCTCTCTTTCCCAGGCCTTTCCCCACCACGTGGAGGACCAAGATGGCTGGTGCCAGCCGGAATGATAAATAAACCTACCCCTTACCTGAAAAAAAAACTTATACAATGTCGTATACTATATTAACCATTCAATATTGGTACACTAAGATTGAAAGAATATATGCAGTATTTGCCACATTGTATCAATGTATAAAGCCTAAGGAAAAGAAGAAAACAAACAACATACAGAGAGTTCTCATAGACTGTAGGATTTAATGTATTATGTCATTGGATACAAGAAGCCAACATCACCAGTCTCCCAACCCAGAATTAGTAAAGAGGAGTAATCAAGCCTCAGGTCTCCTTTCCTTGGGCTCTTTTAGCAATGGGCAGGGAGGCTGGGGGAAAACAGCATCCATTTTTAAAACACAAGGAAAGATTTCACTAACTTTTTACAACATTTGTTTGCATCACAAGAACTGACCCCAGGCTTCAGTGGCTGGTTGGCCCTGGTCAATGGCTCACTGTTTATAACACATTCTCACATACAAAAGAGCTTTGAAAAGAAAAAGACTGTACAAGGGTGACCACTGTGCTTCTCAGAGCTTGTTTCCCAACAGTAGAAGGGATGGCCTCTGTGTACCTCAAAGAGTTAATAGGAATTTAGAAAGTCATTCAGGTCACTTGGGCAGTCTTTTCTGAGTGAAAAAGGTACCCAGACTATGAAAAAATTCTTGTCGATCTAAGTGTGTTGCCGAAAAGTTCCTGCTTTTACCTGGTGGGTTGGCTGTTGTTAAGGAAAAGATGTACTGCTTTTGGATAAGGAAGGACTTTTCAAATGTAAGGTGTTGTCTTAAACTGGTTTCTTTTCAGAGATGGAATTAATACACACCTCAGAAATGTTTAAGGCATAATAAGGTGTGGGTATATTTTGGGATTACTTGTGTGCTGTTAGACTTATTTCAAAGTCACCTATGTAAATACATTTTACCCTATTCAGTCACAAGCAGATTGTGAACCTGAGCTCAGCCAATCAGAGCAGAAGGGCAGAGTCTGCTGCATGAGGGATAAATCAGGCAGTACCTGCCTGCTCTGTGTGCTGGCTTGCCAGACCTGTGGCTGATGGTGCACCCTTCTGCAGAAGCAAATTTTGCCTAGATGAGACAATTCTTTATTTTCACATCTATTATTGTGACTTCAGTGGTTACTGGAAAGCATATTTATAACACATTCAAAACACTTTCTACTGATCTTTGTTTTTATCCACAATACCTAAACAAACAAAACAACAACAGCAAACACAAAATTATACTCAATGGTAGAGTGGGTTCTGTGCCCAGCAGAGAAAGAAAGAAAAGGAAAGAAAGAAAGGAAGGAAGGAAGGAAGGAAGGAAGGAAGGAAGGAAAAAAGGAAGGAAGGAAGGAAGTGAGAAAGGAGAAAAGAAAGAAAAAAGAGAAGGACAGAAAAAGACAATCTTATCCTAACAGCTTGTAAAACACACACACACACACACACACACAAACACACACACAAACACACACACACACACAAACTCAAAATGGACCACCCACAGAGCTGTAAAACCTGAAAGTATAAAGGAAAATCTCTGGGATCTGAAGCTACCAGAGTTCTTAGCATTGACAACAATCATGATTAATAAAAGTTGAATAAATTGGTTTTCATCCATGGTTTTTCTCTGAGAAATATAATGTTAAGAGAGCAAAAGACAAGTTATATATGTCAAGGAAAAAAGTCTCATATCTAGACTGTATAAAAAGCTCTCAAAACCAGATATAGAAAAATAACCAGTTAAAGGTGTGCATGGCAGTACATGCCTGTAATCCTAACACTTGGGAGGTTGAGGAAAGAAGACTATGAATTTGAGGCCATCTGGCTACTGAATGAGACAAAAACAAAAACAGTTCAACCCATTAAAAAGGAAGTAAAAGATGTGATGAGACATTTCAATACCCAGGACACACAGGTGCCAAGCCAGCACGTGACAAGACGGTCCGTGTCATTTACCACACAGGGAAGTCCATATTGAACCCATACTGTACGCTTTTCAAAATGCTGAAAATCAACCAGGAATATCAAGCTCTGGAAAGGATGGAGATGAAGTTGATGACTGGTACATTCCTGGTGGAAATGGAAGTCAGAAATGCAAACTGGGAAAACAGTTTGGCAGCTTCTTCAAAAGGTGACTATCAACTGGAAGCATGGCTCACGTGGTAGAGCATCAGCTGTGAACAATAAGCTAAACAAGAGCCTAAGCCCCTGACTTCAAGCCCTGGTCTGTCCTCTACCCTATCCTCTAAAAAAATATGAATATGCTGGGCTGGAGGTTTAACTCAGTGGAGTATTTGTAAGGTGCTGGAAAATAAATGAATAAATAATGTAAAATAAGCTGAACTATATCTCATGGGTTCTGCCTTTCTCCAAGGAAAGAAATCTTACATTCACACACACAAAAATATACCTTGAACACTAAATATCTATCATGGTTTTATTTATAGATGTCCTTCACCATGTAAAATAAACCTTAGGAAATCTAGTCTCGAATACTACTCAACAATGAAAGTGAGTAAGTTATTGATGGATGGAATAACCTAAGAGTGGGAAGAATCTCAAGAAAAATATTTGGTGAAAAACCAATTAATTCCTAAAGGTTTTATGCCGTAAGTTTACATTTATATAACCTTCTTGAACTGACAAACTTATAGTAACAAAGGACTGACACCTGGATGCAAGGGATTAACAAGAAGATGAGGATGAGAGAGGAGAAGATGTAGTTACAAAGTGGTCATGGAAATGACCCTCTCTGGTGACAAAAATGTCTTCTATCAGAACTAGATCACAAAGATCTTTTCCTTGTTAAGACATTTTATTACAGTTTTGCAAGCTATTGCTATATTGAAGGGATTTGGGTGAAAAGTACATATTTTTCATTTTTAAAATAAATTGATTGAGATTTAATATATACACACATAAAAAAAATTCCAGAACTTCAGATCTTCAGCCAGAGTATTTTTTTGAACATTTTTTTTATTGTGAAAATACTGTACAGAGGAGTTACAATTTCATGGGCAAGATAATGAGTACATTTCTTTTCTTTCTTTTTTCTTTTTTTTTTTTTTTGGGTCCGGTCGTGGGGCCTGAACTTTGGGCCTGGGAGCTGTCCCTAAGTTCTTCAGCTCAAGGCTAGTGCTCTACCACTTGAGCCACAGCGCCACTTCCGGCTTTTTTTCTTTTTTGCTTATGTGGTGCTGAGGAACCCAGAGCCTCATGCATGCAAGGCAAGCACTCTACCACTGAGCCACCTTCCAAGCCTAATGAGTACATTTCTTATCAAGCATTGTAGCCTCCTCCTTTGTTTCCCCTTCCCATCCCTTCAGAGTATTTCTTGTAAGGTACTTATAACCAACTGCTGATACTTTTTCAACTATCTTGTCAACTAGTCTATATGCTTTAGGAGATCTTGCCTTCTCACTACCATACCTCTAATATCTAACTAGATAGATAACTATGTGTTGAAGGTAGAGACTAAATTTCATTCTTTTGCTTCCTATGTTTTCTGGGATTACTCGGTTTTCATTAGCAAAATTCTTATTAAGGGAAAACTATCAAGTGGACAAGGTCCTGGGTGGGCCTGGGAATATGGCTGGGAATGTGGGTTAGTGGTAGAATGCTTGCCTAGCATGCATGAAGCCCTGGGTTCAATTCCTCAGTACCACATAAACAGAAAAAGCCAGAAGTGGCTAGCCTTGAGCATAAAGAAGCTCACGGACAGTGCCCAGGTCTTAAGTTCTAGCTCCAGGATTGGCAAAAAATCTCTCTCTCTTAAACAAAGGAGGAGGCTGCAATGCTTGGTAAGAAATGTATGCATTATCCTGCCCATGTAATTGTAACCCTTCTGTACAGTATGTTCACAAAAAAAATTAAATTAAATTAAAAAAACTCTCTCTCATATATATTATATGTGTGTATGTGTGTGAGTGCATGTATACACATATAAGTGTATATGTACATATGTATATATACATAAATATAACTGTATAGATACGTGTACACACACACATACATACATGGTACCTAAGTTAAACAAGGACCTAGGAAAGACAGAGAAACACATCAATAATAGTACACAGAAAGATGAGCACCATCTCTGACAGGATGAGTCCAGAAGGTTCTAAAGAGAGGGAAATCAAAGCTGGACTTTGAAGACAGCAAGTACCAACCAGCAAGTTGTGTTTGGTGCCTGCTGAACAGGGTTGGAAATTAGTACAGAAGCTTAGGACATGTCAGGTTGAACACTGAACAGCAGCAGACAAAAAAGAGTTTGCTTGCCATGAGAACAGCAATTGAGGGTATCTTCTATGGATGGAGAATGTTGAAGTTTATACAATATGAGTAATTTTTGGAATCAGAAAACCAGTGCAATAATTCAGGCAAGAAACACTAAGAGCCTGAGTGAATAAGGCAGTAAATAGTAATAAAATTATTTAGGAGAATGTTTAAGATTATACACCTCTAAACTTTATAGCTCATATGTTAGGGTTCAGTAACAGAGATCATGTACTACTGTGGTCCTAGGGTTATAGCTCAGTGGTAGGACATTTGTCTAGCATGTACAAGAGCTTGAGTTTGATCTCCAACACATCACACACACACACACACACACACACACACACATACCACCCCACAATTAATCAGCTAGACACGGTAGCTCAACCTGCAAACCTGGAGACTTGGTAGATAGAGATCACAAAGATCTTAGTTCAAGGCTAAGCAAAAAGGTCTAGGAGTACCATGTCAATGGAAAAAGCTGGGGTATGGTGGCATATACCTTCCATCTAGCTACATACAGTGGGAAGCTTAATAGGAGGATCACAGTCTCTGCTGGCATAGGCAAAATGTGAGGTCCTATCTCAAAAATAACCAATGCAAGAAGGGTGGAAGCATGGTGAAACACTTGTCCAGGAAGTACAGGCCCTGAATCCAAACCCTAACACTGCCAACCCAAACATAGAACCTTACTACTCTGGCTAGTTTAATTGGAAAGGATTTTAAAAAACCATGGGTATAAACAATTTGCACAATGTTCAGAAGAGTTAAAGAATTAGATTCAAATCTAAGCTTCTGGGAATAATTCTTGATGTCACACAACACACCTTGGCTGGCAAGATAGGTACTTGTGTTATTGTGAAAGCAAAGCCTAGATGATCAATCTGGAACTTGCAGGGATAGCCATGCTGTTGGCTCAATGCACCTGTGCAATGGATGTGTCATGCTGCATGTTTCTCTTTTCCAAAAACAGTTCTGATCCAAGCCTTTCACACATACATCTGATTAGCGGAACTCAGATCCCAGCTGGATCTCAATTCAAGGGCACTGGGGAAATTTCATCACTAATTTTTATACATTTCTCCTCCTGTAATACACAACACCCAGAGGTTTCAAATATATATTAATCAACACATATTTACCATTGCATCTTCCACTGGAGTAACTGTAGGAAGTAGATAGTCTATATCATTTCCCAATAATCCCACCAAATTATGAACCAATCAATGAACAGCATCTAAAGAAAAATGATTTGGGTCGCTAATAAAGCAAATCTTTTATCATTAAAAATGTTCTAGAACCGAATATACACAGACACTAGAAATTCTGTGTGACAGAATGTACTGTTTTCTCACGAGAAAATGATGGAGAGGTTTTGAGTTTGACTTGGAAGCACTTTTCTGTTCAATATTTGAAGAATTTAAAAAAGCTCTCCCACACATAGTAGCCCCAGAAGCAGAAGTTACTGAACAAAAAAATAACAGTTTTTAATGTATTGTTAGGGTTGCCAGATTTAACAACTATTATAGGACATCGTGTTAATTAGAATTTCACATCAACAATCACCGAATTTTTAGTACAGACATGGGATTTGGCCCTTGTAGGAAACCTACTTATACTGGAAAATTATTCTCTATTGACCTCAGATTCAAATTTAATTGAGTAATCTGTATTTGTTCTGGCAGCACTGTCTTATGCTAATTATTTTCTATAGATGGGAATCTTTTCCTGTGTTTTGTTTGTTTTGCTTTTCTTTGTGGTATTGTTTCAGGACTCTCATTCACTAGTACAACACACTTTTTAAAAGGCTGTCAGTCTCTAACCTATTATCAATGACATCATTAGCATCACTATACCTTTAAGTTATGTGAAAATCAGGATTAGAAGTGGAGACTAATTGTAAAGACCAGAGGTTCCTGAGGAAGTTAGGAGCCAATGCTGGTGAAGAAAGGAAAGAAAGGAAATACCACCCTTGGTGTAAAGATAATGCTCAGCAAGTGAATGCTCCCTAATGGAGTTGACACCAAATACCCTTGGGAGATGATGGGCACTCAGCCTCACATTTCACAGATGGAGTAACTTGAACACAAAAGAGGTAGTGACTTCTGGGGGGTTGGTGCAGGACGCAGCTGTGTATAGGAATGGAGGAAGAGAAAGAAAATCTTCTGAAATCCAGAAGAAGAAGGCAGACATTACCAATATGTGGATTTTTATTAAAACGTTTTTCTTCTACACAATAAGATTTTTTAAAAATCTCTACAACCTCACCCTCTAGTCATATAGAGATGAAATCAATATATTCTAAAATTTGAAAGGGATATTGAGAACACAACACCAGTCTCTCCAGGAAATTGGGATCAACACCAAGGGCAACAGGTTTTTGTGACTTTACAAGTTGTGTAACTTGTAGAAGCATACTTAGGACTACAACTAAAAACTTCAACAGTTCAATGTTTTTTCTCCAGCTTCTTTTAACTTAACAATCAGTCCCTAAGCTATAGGAAAAACCAAACCAAACAACATAGAAGGAATTTTCTCAATCAAATGTGTGGGTGGACAAGTGGGAAACCTTTCCTCTCACATCATAAGAGTTACAGCCCACATTCCTTTCACAACAACAAAACACAAATTAACAAGAAAAGAAATCAAAGTTTTACACAACAAGGGGCCCTTCAGTGTGAAAGACCAAAAACCCAGAGAAAAATTTATTTATATACTTAGATAATAAAGAATGAACAGCTGAGAAGAAATCCGAACGGACCGAAGGGTAGAAATTCATGATGGTAACAGACTGAGAGAAACACGAAGTCCTGTCTGCTCCCAGTCCTGGTGATACTTCTCTGTGACATTCCTCTCTCCTAAGTATAGAGCAAGACCTCTTCCAGAATGAGGGTCAGTCATGGGAGATCTCCCTGTCTCTACCATGTTTGGACTTAGCAAAAAGGTAACTATCAGCAAGCCAGATTGTAAGCTTTTACTAGAACCCAAGCCCCTTGATTTCAGACTTCTAACCTTTAGAATTATGAAAAAAAAATGTATGTTGTTAAATCCATGCAGTCTGTGGCATTTTGTTATAGCAGCTCAGGCTGATTAATCCATTTAGAACACCTTTTTGCATTGCCTTGATGAGGAATCATTCTCTTCACTATGGATTAAAAAAAAAATTGCAAGCAGGGCACTAGTGGCTCCTGCCTATAAAACTGGCTACTCAGGAGGCTGAGATCTGAGGATTGTGGTTCAAAGCCAGCTCAGGCAAAAAAAAAGTCTTAGGCTCTTCTTCCCCCCCCCCCAAAAAAAAAATAGAAGTAGGGTTGTGGCTCGAGGGGTAGAATGCTAGCATTGAGCACAAAAGTTCAGGGATGAGTTCAAGCTCCAGGACAAGCACGAATAAATAAATAAATAAATGCAGTTTTGTAGTTAACCTCTCTCTCTGGAGTTCTAAAACCCTGCTCATAGAGAATGGCACTCAATATAATAGGGTTAGCCTAAATACAGATCAAGAGTCCCTGTAAATACTACACCACTAAAAGATCATACAGTGGCTTTTACCCATTTAAATTCTTCTGTAATTTCCCTTCACATTTCTCATGAAAATACAGTTGTTGATTAATATTAACCCTTACTATTTTGAGCCCTTCTTCACTGAGGGCTAGCTGCGGTACTTCTATAACAAACTTCTCATATTCTACCCACTTTCCTTTCACTTCAACTCTTATTTTTCTCACTCTTTTTCTTGGATCAAGTCCTAATTACATTTCACTGCAATGTCTTTGCACAATATATACTTATAAATATGAAGCATTTTTCCATTAGAGAGCCAAAGTCAACACTAATTTATTTAAAAGAAAAGAAAATTCCTTTGTAAATGGATCATAGTGTTCTCTCAGAGCTAAGAAATTTCTCCAAAGATCATTTTGTCTTTCTTACTTAAGTACTAGAAGAAAATATTTTACTTTTAAAATATTAAGAAATGAATTCTTCAGCCTGAAGCTGTGGTTCATGCCTGTAATCCTAGCTACTCAGGAGACTGAGATCTGAGGATCTCAGTCCAAAGCCATCTTGGGCAGGAAAGTCTGTGAGACTCTTCAATTAAACACCAGAAAACTGGGTATGGTACTGTGTCTCTTGAGCAAAAGAGTTCAGGGATAGTGCTCAGTCCCTGATTTCAAGCTCTATGACTCACACAGACAGACAGACAGACAGACACAGACACAGACCAGACACACAGACACAGACACACACACACACACACACACACACACACACACACACACACACAGAAAGTGAATTCTTTTTGAGACAGGGTCATGATATAGTCCAGACTATTCTTGAACTCATGATTCTCCTGCTTCATACTCTCAAGTGGTGGGATTAGAGATGTGTCCACCATGCTGAGCTAAAAGAAAACAAAACTGATTTTTTTAATCCATCTTATTCCTAGGTGGTCCATAATAAAGTTCTCACAATTGGTAGAAATATGAATATTTTCATTTTGACTATATTCTAGTAAGTGGACCATTCATTTAAAGTTGGCAATGATTTTTGCAGATTGTAGAACGTTTTTCCTCTTCAGTTTTTAGTTCCTTCTCTATTAATCTTTAGAGAAATTGAGTCTTTTGAAATATTTCCAATGACCTCAACATTTTATAACAAACTCCTTTATATTACTGCATAGCTGCAAAGATAAACATTATTATTCCTCAGTCCTGAAAGCCTTTAAAAATGTTAATATTACAGGGGGATTCTTAATAACTGAGTTTAAACTCAGGGCCTTCTACTGGCTAAGAAGTCATTGTCATTTTTATCTCCACCTCCAGCCCTTTTTGCTTTAGTTATTTTCAGACAGTCTCATGTTTTTGCTCAGTGCCAGCACTGGATTTGATCCTTCTGATCCATCCTTACACCCACTGAATAGGTGGGATTACTGGTATCTACCACCACGCCCAGTTAGGATTGACACTTTTAACAAACTTTCTAGAAGTTTGTCATGGACTATACATTTGGGATCTGTAGCTACAAAGAAATTTGATTGTAGCGGTATAATTTCATTTTATCAGATGTCTCATGAAATCTGTGTCTGTGTTTAGCCACTCTATCACGCATTCTATTCACTCATTTTTGGACTTGGACATCAACTCACTGTTTGGAACAGGGAAGAGATGATTCTAAAGCTAGGAATCAGAGCCCTACATCCAGGAAGCATTCTCCTCCTTGCTAATCTGTTATCCAATGCTTTTATAATTGGAGCCAAATCTGTTTACCTCTCCCTACTTCAGATCTGCAAAGAATTAATTTATTTAGGTCTTTAAATCTGGTTAATGAAAGGGTAATTTTAATTTTTGAATTTTAAACAAAGACTTAAGTATGCTTTTGGGGAACAAAACTAGTACTTGGTATTTGTTTATTGTCCTTGATATTTGTTTATTGTATGATTTGAGAGCCAAATAAGAGAGGGCCATTTTTCTTCTTTAATATACCAAATACATTTTAAAAATTCTGTGAATAATGGCTATGTTTAAATCACCTAAAGTGGAAATCCCAAAGGCTGGCTTTGATCATCTTATCTTACAGTTCTTTAGCTTAAAATTTCATGCCTTGGATAAGTTCCCTGAGCTAATTAGGTACATTGAAGTTTAGTTTGTTAGCAGAAACTGGAGTTTTAGGCCATAATAAGTCCAACCTCAGGGATCCCCATGTAAGCACAGCCACTCTCCTCAGCACAACAATAAAGAGAAGAGTATAGTGAAATGCCCAGGGAGGAAGTTTATTTCACAGTACACTCATATCACAGAAGCTAAAGTAAGCTCTCAGGGCATGTTCAGGACATAGATGTGAACTGTAGGCTTAAATAGAAAAAGAATTGAAACAGGGGGAAGAAAGGTATACATAATTATTAAGTAGTCCTAGGCAAGGTATGGCCTGGTTGACTATAATCACAATGAAGTTGTTTTCCCTATGGTGTGAGAGGAGAATGTATTTAGGATAAGCATATCCCCGGAGCTGGACAGATGATCTGTCTTGCCTGTGGAGGTAGGCTCTACTCTTGCCTTCACTAGCAGCTCATATACTATCTCTCATCCTTTTTCTTAAAGACAATTAGTTCTGTACTTCCTGTTTTCAGGGTGACTGCAAAGAGACCACAGGAGAGAAAGGCTCAGAGCAAGCTTTTCATTAATTCCCTGGCCTAACTAAGAAGTGGCCCCAAATCAATTCCTAAATGCCAATCATACAACTAAGCCAAGCCTGCTCATTTGTCTGTGAAGAATCATGGCTAACAAATGCAATGATCTGAATGATGAAGTTCTTTCCCTGATGGTCAGTGCTTAAGCCACAGGTCAGAAAATCTGATACCTGAATTCTTGTCAGTTAAGTCTAGTAGTGTTCATTGTTTGAATGGTCTTGAAACATTGGTTTTGTCAGACTTGAAGGGGAGGGGTGAGGGGAGAGTTTCACCTGAAACTTGGCCCAGATTTCTCCTTTGTGTTTTATAAATCATGAGTACATGCCCAGGACAAGTTAATGTTTTGGGGAAAAAAATACATAAGAAAATTTTGGGCTTATTTCAGGTTTCAAAGTATGCAGTTCTGACAAATAGCCTATATGTACAGATGTCAAAATGTACTCCTGGGTATTTCAGTGAATGGTAATATTTTAGTGCAGAAAGTATGAGAATAATATTAGGTCATTCATCTGAATACATAAAGATTTGGTTTAGAGATCCTGCTAGTGACCTTTTTGAAAAGATTTTATAAATTCAGTTGTCTAAAATGTGCTCTGCTGTTAACTACATGGCTTTAATATCTCTCCTTTTTTCCTCCCTCCCTCCCTGACTCCTTCTCTCCCTTCCTCTCTTTCTCTGTCTCTCTTATCAGTTATCGGGCTTGAACTCAGAGCCTGGGTGCTCTCCCTGAGCTCCTTTTTGCTGAACACTAGCACTCTACCACTTTGAGCCATGGCGCCACTTGCAGTGTTTTGTGTGGTTTATTGGAGATAAGAGTCTCATGGGCTTTCCTGCCTGGCCTGACTTCAAACCACAATCTCAGATCTCAGTCTCCTGAGTAGGATTCCAGGTATGAATTCCCTGTGCCCAGCAATCTCCCTTCTTTCTTTCTTGGTGGTACTGAAGTTTGCACTCAGGGACTAGTAGTTATTAGGCTATTTTTGTTCCATCACTTGAACCATGTTTGAAGCCCAATAATACTTCCTTACTTACCCAAGAACAGGAACTAATACTCAGTAAAGGCTAGTTTCATCATGTCATTCTTTAATACGTAATTTTATAGAAGAGTTATTGCCCAATCTGGAGCCCGTGTAGATGTGGAACTCTGTATTGTGTGTGTGTGTGTGTGTGTGTGTGTGTGTGTGTGTGTGTGATTTTTGTCTATCAAGCTGTTGTAATGAAAATAAAATGCAAATAATTACCTAATTCAAAGCAGTACTTTTGTTTTTTTTTTCAAAGTACATATATGAAACTCATTTTACTCACGTACAAGGCCACACACGTGTTGATACTAAGAGGTCCCTCTAAAAGTGGGACGCGTACAAGGCCACACACGTGTTGATACTAAGAGGTCCCTCTAAAAGTGGGAACAACTTAAAAGATTCACAGGCTAAGACCAAAAGCAAAAGACACAGCTCTTTGTCCTTCACTTTAGATCCTTTTGCCTTTGGTATCCTACCTCACAGCTCCCTCTCCCCATCCCTCATTATTGGTTATCAGCAGGTAGATAAGAACAACAGCTTTGCTTTGCTTCACTTTGAATTTGGTGTTTCCTGGCTTCCTGTCTCTCCCCTTTCCGGTCCAGCTCCTAGGGGTCTTGGGTGTAGCCTGCTGCCTGGGAAGGCAAGGATGTCTCCTAAGTGCAACTGGGCAGAACAGCTCTGGAGACACAGACTAGTGATGGCGCTGGCCTGGCTCTCAAGGGAGACAGCCCGTGCTGCATCTGATTGCTAATGAGCTTTCTGGTGGCCTAGACATCTCATCAGGACCCTTTGTTTTTACAGGCTAGCCTTTGTTGACTTGAGAGTTGTTTTCCTTGTCTCCAAGGCCTTCCTAAGTTTTCTTTGCTGGGTCTGGCAGTCTCCTTTTCTTTTAGCTCAGTGGGAGCTAAATTTAAACTTGATTAACAACATTTAAGTCCAAGGAGGGTCAGGATACTATTTTCATGTTAAACGCTGCTTTTTCTGTTTCTATTTTGTTTTGTTTTAAGACACAATGGCCCTCACAATGAGAATGCTTCTAACTTTGTTGCTATGGTGTGAGAAACAACAACAACAAAAAACATCAAATGTTTAGTAGTTTGATTCTGAGAGGTGTCTAAGGGGACTATTAACTCTTTGTGAGAATATAGTCTTTATATATTTGCAAGACTTTGTAAGTCCTATCAGTAATTTTATTTTTATTCTTTGCTGCTAAATGACTTCAATATAATATCTGGGGCCCATTTTGAAGGCATTGCTCTAGGAAATGCATAAGGATCTCTTTCCTCACCTAATAACTTTCCCTTTCTAGAATTTTCCATATTGTGTTTAAACCTTTATTTATTGATTAACTTTCTCTCCTAGATTTACAAGCTCCATGAGAGGAGTCAAAAGCGAGCCATAGTTTCCCTTCCAAGTTAACTGAACTTAACAGTGAACAGTGAGGCAGGGAATGAGGCTTAGTGGAAGAGTGCTTGCCTACCATTCATGAAGCCCTGGGGTCCGATTCCTCAGGACCACATAAACAGAAGAAGCCTGAAGTGGCTCTGTGGCTCAAGTGATGGAGTGCTAGCCTTGAGCAAAAGAAGCCCAGGGACCATGCCCAGACCCTGAGTTCAAGCCTCAAGATGGGCAAAACCAACACTACCACCAATAAAAATAATCCACAAAAAAACAACTAGACTATCTATGAAAACAGATCTCTGTCTTTCAAACAGCTCCAGTAACCATTTCCAAAAGGTAAACTAGAACCTTAGGTTGTTCAGAATGTAATCCACATCCTAGGACATAGCTGAAGAACACATCAGGACTAGGGCCAGCCACTCATAGCCATATTCAATGGAAGCTATGGAGAATGGTGAAGAGCAGAAAAAATGAGCAGAAAAACATACCAGAGAGGAAGCCGAAAGCATTTCATCTTTAGACTTACCTAGAGGAAGAACTGGACAAGACAAGAGAGGTATGCTTAATTAAAGAGTCCCAGAAAAAATGTGGTCTGGTTGATCATTGTCTTCAGCTTGGGGCTCTGTGATAGGGTCTAGGGAAGCTGGCATCTCTGCTCTCATTTGCGTGGAATCACCTGCTTCCTGCATGGTTACCTGCCTTACAGGTTCAACCCCGCCATCACCGGCACTTGCTCTCATTTGAGGGGTGGTCTGTCTTTCCACATTCTGCTGTTCCTTGAGGAGAGTTTCGGTGCCTTGTCATAAAGATGTTATCAACCAGCCACTTCATTCCAGGAACGCAGGGTGACTGCAGGAGACACAGAGCAGGATGTCAGATTTTTATCCTGATTTTGTTAACTTGAGGGCTCAAGGAAGGAGTTGATGCCTTTTACCAAAAGCTGAGTGTAAGTACTTGGGTCAATGACTAACAGCTTGCCTAATTTTTCCATTTCCAACTCAGGACCAATCCACTATAAGCAGAATATGCTCACGCACCCCATTGTACAAGGACCCACTCATGGTGGCATGAAGCTTTCTCATACCAAAAGCTAACCAGAGCAAACCTGAAAACTTTCTCTGTTTTCACTTCTCTGACTGGCCTTTGAGGCTTTACAAAATTCATGATAATGCCTGAACCCCTTACTGTTCAACTCAATAAGTCACTTCTGTTTCTCATTTGAGTTGACTTTTAAAATTTCCCCATCCTTTTAATCCTTTGTATTGAGGATGGTAGATAGAAGACACTCAAGAAAGATTAGCTAAATGAATGACTCTGTACCAATATATTTCTAGATTAGAGTTCTTTCTGAACAGGGAATTGAAGAGGATTTTTAAAAATAATTGTTTTAAAGTTGTTAAAGATAATGGTGTTAATAACAAAGTTACAAAAATAAGGAGCATAGAAAAAGGAATAAAAGATAAGAAGGGAAATTTAAAGACAGTGAAAGACAACACAGTAAATACAGAGAAGTAGGAGGAGGAAAAAGAAAGGAAAGGAAAAAAGACAGGAAGGAAGGTAGAGAAAGAAAGAAAAGAAGAAAGAAAGAAAGAGGAAGAGAGAAGAAGGAAGAAAGGAAGGAAAGAAGGAAGGAAGGAAGGAAGGAAGGAGGGAGGGAGGGAAGGAAGGAAGGAAGGAAAGAAGGGAAGAAGGGAGGAGTGGAGGGAAGGAAGGGAGGGAGGGAAGAATAGAGGAAGGGAAGGAAGGAGAGAAGGAAGGAAGGAGGGAGAAAAAGAAAAAAGAAGGAAGGAAGGAAGGAAGGAAGGAAGAAAGAAAAGAAGGAAGGAAGGAAGGAAGGAAAGAAGGACATTCCTGTTCTCTTGCTGATTTTAAGACACTTCCAAAATGATTACACTCCCTCTTTTCCCCACACACAGCACCAATGAACAAACTAGTAATAGTACAGGTACTACAGTAATAGTACAGTACAGTAATGGTCTCATTCCCTGGCATCTGCTAGCTGCTAAAAATCAAACTCCCACCTGAAAGTCTATTTTTTAATAGGGTCAAGCTTGTCCCTTTCCTTGAAGCTTTCTCTCTCTTTTATTTGTATCTCTTCTCTATTTGCTTAGCACTCCATGATATTTCTGTTATTTCTTTTATAAATCTAAAGTATAATATTTCTGAATTGCATATGGTCTCTGTCAACTGTTTATTCATGCCATACCTTGCCTTTCCATACCACTACTTTCCCTTCAGCCACATACATAACAGATATTTTGTTTCAGATAGTTTGGAGATGGGAACAAATGCTGGATGTCTCCAATCAACTATTTCCTCTTCCGATATTTTGTTGATGTTGTAGTAAGAAGATGTTACAGTAAGAAAATTAATGCCTTGGGGCTGAGAAGGTGGATCAGTAGTAAAGTGCTTGCCTTGCATGCATGAGACCCTGGGTTCAATTCCTCAGCACCACATAAGCAGAAAAAGCTGGAAGTGGTGCTGTGGTTCAAGTGGTAGAGTGCCTTGAGCTGAAGAACTGAGGGACAGTGCCCAGGCCCAGAGTTCAGGCCCATGACTGGCAAAAAAAAAAAATGTGTTGTGGTAGAAAATTAATGTCCTATCATATGTTTCCTAAACATTTTTCCAGTTTTTCTTGAGCTTTCTAAATTAATATTCTTATTTATTTTCTATCTTAAACAACTTTAATATCTTTTATCTGTTGTATGAAGTCAATTTCATCTTTTTTTCAGATTTGGATTCTTTATATTATTCTTAGGAAATCTTACTCCATGTATGGCTATTTTGAAAACTGCAGTGTTTTATGGTTTTTGTTTTTTTTAGTTAGATTTTTCAAATATCTGGAAAGGCAAATGGAGCCTTTATGTACATATGTTTCTCATCACAAGAGAAGTGTAACTAAAGCAGGACTCGGAGTGAAACAAGCACACACAGACACTTTGTTGCTTCTTCAGTTCTTTAAACCTGACTTTTCTTCAAAAAGTAGGTAGATGGAAATAATGCATTTCAGAGTTACATTAGAAGATTTAAATTACATTTAGAAGTAATGAATAAACAAAAAGCCATGAATAGAAAATAGTGATATTATATGTTATAAGTAATAATATATTTATTACACACAGATATTAATACTAATATTGCACACACACACACACATCTATCATCAGATAACCATGCTAACACTTTGCCCTTGGACTTTCTAGCTTCCAGAACTATGAGAAAGAAGTATCTATTTTAAAGCCACCCAACTTACGGTAGTTTGTTACAGTAGCCTATGCAGAATAATGCAATAGATTTGAATTTAGTAATTGGATTAAAAATTCACAAGGGCATGTTAACAACGTAGGGACAGCCTTGGTAGGGAAAGTAAAAGGAATATTAGAAAGCAGAGAATACTGTCTTAATTACAGTTGTTCCTGATTCTGGGTATCCCCCCACAGAACCTAGTTAGAATCAAGGTAATGAATTGAGGAACATTTATTCCTTAGTTTATGATATGTCACTGGAGCTCAGGGTCTCATGTCCACATGGAGTAAATGATCAATCTTCAAATTATGGATATAATCATCAAAAGATAAATAGAGCCAGGCACCTGTAATCCTAGTTAATCAGGAAGTCGAGATCTGAGATCTGAAGTTTGTGGTTCAAAGCCAGCCTAGGCAGATAAGTCCATGAGACTCTCATTTCTAGTTAACCATCAAAAAGGCTTGAAGTGGAACTGTAGCTCAACTGCTAGCCTTGAGGGGAAAAAAAGAAAAAGAAGAAAGTTCATGAAAAGAGCTCAGATCTGTTAGTTCAAGCCCCAAGACTGGCACAAAAATAATAAATAAGTAAAATTTTGAAACAGACATATATTTCGCTTCTAATTCTACACTTTGAAGATTAAAAATGATAGAAATAAAAGCTGATAACAGTCATTACAGGAAATGGAAGGGAATTTTCCAAAATTCTGAAAAACTTTAACCATATCTCTCAGAGGTAAAAGGTTTTATTCATGTTTTGTTTTGTTTTGTTTTTCAGTTATATTTGGTTAACCTAAATGTGTAGATTAAAAAAAATATTTTGGAAATGTCCTCCAACTCCCTTACCATCTCATTGTCAGTGTGAACTTACCACTTACAGATTTTATGACAAGATTTAAAAGATGAGCTCTAGACAGTATTTTGTAAGGACGATGTGTATGTAGAAGGCAAGGAGTCTTAACTACCTTTGAGTATAAGAACATAGAAGGGTGACAGGCTACTGAACACATGAGATAGTAGGGATTTTCTTTTCTTTTTTCTTTTTTTTTTTTTTGGTCGTGGGGCTTGAACTCTGGGCCTGAGCGCTGTCCCTCAGCTCTTTAGCTCAAGGGGAGCGCTCTACCACTTGAGCTCCAGCGCCACTGATAGTAGGAATTTTCTAAGCCCACGTGGAGAAATGATGGCTACAAATACTTGTTTTCAAAAGTCCTGTTAGAGGGCTTAGATGAGTATAGTCATTAAAACTACTGTGCTTTCTGGCTGACTGCTATAAATATATTACCATTAGTCCTACTCTAGAGAAAAGTTTGATTTGTGTCTTGGATCATTTTAATGTTATTTTTAATCTCACTTTCAATTCATAATTCTTGGCATTAGGCCTGATTATTACAGATTAGGAAAGAGATCTAGTTGTCTGCCTGTCTAATCTATCTGTCTATATATCAATCTCTATATAGATTACTACACATAAAAAGTATCAACATCTTAGGAAAATCTTACAGTGATCATCTAGGAGGATGAATTTGTCTCCGTTTCTTTCTTTATAATAGCAAACAAAATTTGTTGGAAGTAATTTTCTAAACTCTGAAATCAAAGAGACCTTTCCTCATACATAAACTTGTCCCCCCAAACCACAAATCACAATAAGCTTAGATGACTTATATAGACCCATACCAAGATTCTTGCTCATTCTTCAATATCCAAGAAGGGTAGTGGAGCAAGAAGGAACCCCCCTGTCAAATAAAGACTTGCGCAATTCTAAGGAAGTCATTCAATTTTCCTTGGTATCAATATCTAAGTCTGTTTCTAACTTTAATGTTTCCTGGATTTTAACTATGCAAAATATGAAATTTCAATTCTAATTATTATTGAATGCAATGAAACAAACCAGTTAATTCCTGGGGCCATGAAAGTTAAAATACTAAAAATTAAGAGAGAGAGAAAAAAGATGCAGAGTGAGGAAGTAAATGATGGTAGAAAGAATAATTGTGTCCAGAAAAAAAAACAAAAACCTTAAAAATGGAATTCTCAAAATGATAGGTTAAATTTAAAAGATGTTGATTTTACAAAGGAAGCTACTGATTTTTGCATGCTAGTTTTTTATATTTTAGTTTTTAAGTGCTTGTAAGACTTAGGAGGTTTTGTTGGAATTTTTAGGGTCTTTTAAGTATAGGATCAAACCATGAGCAAATATGGATAACTTGATGTATTCCTTTGCTGCTTGAATGTCTTTTATTTCTGTCTCACCTTATTGCTTTACTAGAATTCCAGTGCTGTATTATGTAAGAATGAGGAGAGCAGACAAGTGTCTCATTTCTGACTTTAGAAAAATTCATTTCAAGTTTTTCCTAGTTAGTATGGTGTTGGCTATAGGTTTGTCATATATAGCATTTATTGAGATAGAGAGTTTTTATTCCTAGTTCCTTTGGAACTTTTATCATGAAAAAATGGTATTTTTTATTTATCAAATGCTTTTTGTTCTTTCATTGAGATGATTGTTTGATTTTTGTCCTTGATTCTGTTTATGTGCTACATTTGTTGGCTTTATACATTGAACCATCCTTGAATCATTAGAATAATACTCAATCAAGGTTTATAATCTCTGTAATGTGTTGTTGAAGTCTATTGGCAAATATTATATTAAAAACTTTGTGTATCTGTGTTTATCCAGAAAGTTGGTTCTATAATTTTACTTTTTTTGTTGTGATTTTATTTGATTTGGTATCAAGCTAATACTGGCTTCTTAGAATGGGTTTGAAAATGTTCCTCATCCTTCTGCCGTGTTTTAAGTTTCTATTAAGTCCTTCCAGTGAGATTTTTAAGTAAAATATTTTTCTAATTTTAAAAATAGGAAAAAATGAAATGTGAGCTATATTTATATACCAAAAAAAACCTAATTGGATTAAGTCCTCTACCTGCTAATGAGTAATGACCTAAAAATAAAAACATGCATCCCACTGCAGTCAATAAAGCTTCTAAGGAAAAAGTCTGCTTTCTTATTTTGTTCAGTTTTGTCTTTTGTAGCCTGTCTCTACTGCAGAAGGGCTTTCAGTCCCCCCCAGACCACAAAATACCCCCACATCTCTCTCATCATTGTGGTTGTCAGTTTATTTATCACTTGTGGCAAATGGTTACCCTTTACACCATACTTAGCGAAATGCTGTTTGTTTTAGGAACAAAGCAAAGAGGACTAACATTTCAATGTGGTTTTCCACTTGGGGAGGGAGTTGGAAGCCTAGCACTCCAGCTGATTCTCAGTCTGCCATTCCCCAGTTACCAGGCTGTTAAGGCTTCAAAGAGCCCTCCAGGCTCCAGGAGGGAGCTTGGGTTTCCACAGGCAGCAAGCATGCAAATGTAAATGGGTGCAATTAACCTGAGATTCACAGATTCAGAGCCCCAGGCTAGGAGAAAGCTGGAAAGTCAACTACAGCACCCTGAGTTAATTATTATATAAACAACTCATAAGGAAACAGGGTCTCTTCTAAGGAACCTCTGCAAGGGACTTTTCTTGTTAGGATTTAAGCTGATTCCAGTAAACTAAATATGGAATGAATGTTAGAAAAAGAAAAAAAAAACTAAAAATAAAAGAAACGTCATCTACCCAAGGCGACCCAATATAAGTCCAAGTAAACCTCTTTCAAGTCTAAAGTGTTAGTGACAATTAAATGATAAAGGACTGGATGCGCAATGCTTTATTTAATGAAAATACATGACCCACTGAATGGATTTCATTGTGCACTAATGGGTCATGATCTTCCTCTATAAAAACACTGATCTTCTAGGAAGCCACTTATGAGTTGGAAAAAATGTAGATCTGGGCCATTTGGGCTTGGGAGGGACCCGGAAGTGTTGTTATATGTGTTATTCTTCAAGGCATTGTGCCCTGGGAAAGGAAGTGGTGGTTGCATGTTCACCAAAAAGAAAATCCTACGTTTTCTCCAATGGCATTAAGTTTCCTGGAGTCAGAATCTGAGGTTCTATAATATAGGCTGTCTTAATAGTCTTGCCCATTACTTTTCCCCACAAATTTAGTAGTGAAGTTGTGATAAGACTGTCAGTTCACCTTTCTGTCATTACCAATGAAACAATGAAGAAGAAGCACAGTACCATAATAAAGGAAAGCAGAAGGAAAAGGAGGAAGAAGAGGAGGAAGAAACAAAGAAGGAGGAGGAGGAGGCAGCTAACAATTGGGATATTAGATAAGAGAAATAAGAGAATAGGTTGTGGAGTGTGCAGGCTTTGAATCAAATCCCTGCTCTGTCATTCACCAGTTAGTCTGACATCTTAAACTCGACAGTTTTGGTAGATTTTATTATGACATTAAAATACTTAGTATAGTACTAAGCACAGGAAATTACATATGATGTGGTTTTAATCATGGCTGTGTACTGTGTACTGGCTGTGTAACTGAAGACCAATCACATTTTATCTGTGAGCCAAGGAAAGCACTGCTACTGTCTTTTCAACTGTAGAGGAAGAATAAGAAATGTACAATGTACCTAGCAGCTTGAGAGTCCATTGATTAAAGTATAACCATGCTAGGAAGTTTGAAATACTGGGACCAGGTTCTAGAAATATTTCTGTCTGCTAGATTTGCAGAAAATGTTTTCTTTGAGCTTTCCTTTCATAGAGATAATGGCTTATTTTACTGACTACCTAGTTTATTAAAATGACAACAACAAAAAAACACCTTGCAGTAAAAGCTCTTAGAAACAAAAGAAGATAATCAAAATTTAAACTTTTATCTATGTTTCAGCAGGAAGGCAAGCAGGCTACAGCAGCATGACATTCAGAAAATGCCAGATGTCATGAGAGACAGTTCTGTATACACTGTTAAGGAGCTGTCTGTCAGTGAGTCAGGCTTTTCTGACTTGGAAATCCCAAGACCTGTCTCTGGTCCTACCAGCATTATGTCAGCTCTTTAGCAATTTTTTTCTAAAATCTCAATAATCAGTAGCTTCACCAGGAAGGAAATCTATAAGGCAGGAGTCAGTGACTTACACCTGTAACCCTAGCTACTCAAGAGGCTGAGATCCAAAGTTCAAAGTTCAAAGGCACCCAGGGCAAAAATATCCAGGCGACTCTAATTTCTGATATTAATCACCCAAAAGCCAGAAGTGCAGCTGTAGCTCAAGGGGTAGAGTGCTGTCCTGGAGCAAAAATAAGCTCAGGGATAGCTCTCAGGCACTGAGTTCAAACCCCATGTCCAGTTCAAAGAAAAATCATAAAAAGATATAAAAATAAAAAAATGAGTTCATCCCCCTAATTACTCTTTCCCATGGGTTTTCTCACCATGTTATGATTTCCAGAATGTAACATAATTCAGTCCCTCACCAACCCTCGCCTGCTGATCTTGGATTTTCTAACCTCAAGAACCATAAGCCAAAACAACTTGCATTGTTTATAATTTATTCAGTCCATAGAATTCTGTGACAGAAGCACAGATGGACTGTGCCATCTTTACTTTCTAATTTTTTTAAAGTGAGAATTGGGAATATTTTTATTTAAAAATTAGAAATTTTTTATTTAAAAAATCAAAGAATAGTCTGGTCCTGGTAGTTTATGCCTATAATCTTAGCTACTCAGGAAGTTGAGATCTGAGGATCTAGGTTCGAAGCCAGCTTGGGCAGGAAAATCCAGGAATTCTTATCTCCCAAAAGCAGGAAGTAGAGCTGTGTCTCAGGTTGTAGAGTGCTAGCCTTAACCTCAGGGACAGAATACAGATCCTGTGGGTAAATCCTAGAACTCTCTCTCTCTGTCTCTTTCTCTCCTCTCTCTGTCACACACACACACACACACACACACACACACACACACGGGATCAAATAAATACAAGGGAATCAGCTAAGAAAATATCACAGGAAATTTTCTAATTTGAATTCTATATATTTAGAGAATAAAAATATTACTGAGAAATTATTTCTGAAATAATGAGTACATTGAAAGTACATTGTAAGTATATTATGAAGGGCTGGTACAGTGAATATGAATTAAAACTGAAATCCCCATTTCCCTTTCTCTATAGCTATATCTATTTCACTTATATCTATATTTACATATCATACTACCACTATATTTAAATGTTTAAGAGAGTCAGACAACTGAAGGTATGTATAGTTGGATGAAGAATTATCTTAGTAAGTCAAGAAAAAAGTCAATGTGATTTTCTTATGAAAATGACTCTCCTCCTTTTACCCCTGAAAGTTGTTAATAGTTAGAAACAGGTTAAATTTCTCTAGCTAGCCAGCATTTATTGATCATATAATATATATATACTAGACATCTGACTCATTTAATTTTTACAACATGAATTATATAAAGTGAAAGGTTAGACAAAACGTTTATATGCCCATTTTTGAGATGAGAACTTCTAGAACACAATATTAAGGAGCTAGCAAATGAGAAGCCAGGATTCAAAGCTTGCAATAGTTTTTGAACCACAGATCCATTGCTTAGAGGAAGTTTACCTAGGCATCAGCCCCTATGTAACAATAGAGGAGGTGATGAATAGACTACTGTAATATTTCAGAGAACCAACCAAAAACCAGAAAGAGCCTGTTTCATTATAAAGAACATAGTCACAGAGTAAAAGGTACTGGGAGTGAAATTGGATTTTAGTTTTAGGCAGGTAAAAAGAATATTCATTCTTTGCATGCCTTGCTTGGTTTTCTATCCACTCTAAAGGACCTAGTGGTGTAGATTTCTCTATGAAGTGCTAGCTAGGGTCAGTAGCATTGGGAACTGAAAATGACTCCAGATGATCCTTGCATCCTAACACATATAATACTTGTGTGTGCCCTGGGCATATAGTAACTTGCTCTGACACAACAAAGAGGCCACAGTGATGTGAGGCCACTTCCTAAATTAGGTTAGAAAGGTGGTGACCTACACATTGATCACTCTCTGGCTCTTACACTGTCCAGTATGATTGCCTTAGGGAAATCTGGCTGGGGATTTTAGGCCAATAGCCAGTATGAGCCCTGCAAACAGCAGGTGAGTGGGCTTGAATGTGGGTCTTCTTCCACTCTCCTGGGAATAACTGATGCCCATCGGACACATCGCTGAAGGTGTCCTAAGGGATCCTGGGCCAGAGAACCTAGCTAAATTACAACCAAGATTCCTGACCCACAGAAACTGTGAGATGGAAATTTTTCGCTGTTTTAAGATGTTAGTTTTCGAGTTAATTTGTTGCCCAACAATGTCTAACAAACACCAGTCTAGTCATTGGGTTCATGAGAACCCAATGGTGCTTCTTTGGGGAAATATCCATTTTCTACACAGACCTAAAAGCCATTAATCCCATTAGACAGGTGTTGAGAAGTGCCTTTAAGATGATGCATAGAAGTAAACAGCAAAGTCCTTACAAACATGTCACCAAGCTAAAGGAGTGATTTACTGGGCTTCTCCTTTCCTGCCTTCAGTTCCTGGGTTAGTCTTACAGGGTACAGATTTTCCACTCTATCTCCCAGCCATTTATTTTGGTATTTCCCCCACTTGGCTTCTGGACATCCACCTTGGCTGACCTCTACCACTCGACCTCCTTGACTACAAGATAAACCCAAGGCTGGGATCACAGTTTGAGCTTTGCCAAGATTGTCCGCGTGCCTGCTGCAGCATTATCTGTCTGCTCTATACCTATCAGTGAGGCAGGCAGTTTAGTTCTCCAACTGCACTGACTGAGAGCAGGTGACTTTTAAGGGATTTTAATAATGTACAGTTTCTGGAGTTATACAACAACGCAGCAATTTTCTTTAAAATGATTTTAATGGGTTATAAAATAAAGTAATGGCCTCTTTTCTAATAAATTTTGAACAATAGCCCAGAACTGTTTATTCCCAAAAGGAAATTTGGGGATCTGGGGGGGGGGATTAGAAGTTTTGAATGACTTGCAAACCATATAATACATGATTATTTTTCGGCTTTAAACTAATGAAGTATTTTTTGTCATAGAATGAATTGGGGGTGCTCCCTAAATGAAAAAAAATTGCCTTATATCCATTTCTAAACTAGCTGTATAATATATACTTATTTTACATTTTTATTTTTTATCTTATTTTAAGAACTTTTCACTCCAGGTCCCCCTTCTTCCACAAAATATATTGGAAAAATATTTTGTCTTCCTCTTTTCCATTCAAGCCTTTACTCTCTAAATGGGAAATTTATACTTAAAAATATTTTAAAATATTGAGAAAAAGACCTCACTTCTTTTTCCCTTAAAACGATCAACCATCATTTTAGATTTGTTTTGAGAGTAAAAAGCATGGTTTTGTACGTATTTTAACATTTTCTAACTTTTAGGGATTTTTAAAAAGTTTGTTCTCTGTAGAATTCCAAAAAATTCTGTACCCTTCCCTTAGACTTACTGTGAAATTATATCTTAAGGTATATCTAATTTACCACCTGACCCCCCACCACCAAGAGGCCAGCTCTTTAAGAGATTTCATCTATTTTGTTCAATGCCTAGGAAAGTGAAAGCAGGGCACATAGTAGGTGCTGATCAAAGGAATCCCTGTGTACTTTGGACAAACAGCATCGGTGTCTTATTGGAAGTTTGGCCCGCAAAGGTCCTGTCATCTCATGCCGATAAATGCAGACTAGATGTTCTTTCTTCCCGATATGATTTCAGGTTCTGATACTGATAGGTGGATTACATTATGCCTTAAACAGAAATAAATGTGAAAATGTTCTTATCAAAGGCCTGAAGTCAAAAGGAAGAAGAAGAAGAAAAAAAAATTTTTCCCCAATCTGTTATTTACCTTAATCTTCTTTAGAGGTTCTTTCTGATCCTCAGTCCCTTAAGCACCTTCTAAGATGAACTAGATCAGATTTAGAGAGATGAAAGGCAGGTGAAGCCTCAGATTAAAAAGCAAGCTAGCTCTGCATACAGCATGCATGTGCAGGGGATGTTGGAATGCTTTTAGTAGCTGGGGATACGTTAGAGTGCTGGATCTTACTGAAGCTTGCTTTCTATTTTTATTCCTCCCCTCTCTTCCCTTTCTTTCCATTCATTTCCCCTTTCCTCCTACTTTTCTTTTACAATTCTTTTATCCTGATCATGGGCTTTTCTAGAAAATTGGAACCTGTTGGGCAAGTCTTCTCCATTTCTCCATATGTTGTATTGCGGTATAACACACACACACACACACACACACACACACACACACACACACACACAGAGTAGCCCTCTTTTCTCTGGAGTATATTTTGTAGGGGAAAAGAGAAAATTCTGAAAATTACAACAAAAAGACCCCACTAAGATTAGGAATCTTTTATCTAAAAAAACGACACAAAACAAAAAAATCCCAACAGCTTTCAATTTATGTCTTGAGGTTTGAACAACATTCAAATCCAAAAAGTATGCTTTCTTCTTTTCTATAAACCTATCTCTACCTCCTGGACAGTAAGAATTAATTTTCATGCTCTGGAATGCAAATTTACATTGTGTTCTTTAATAGTTTACAAATACTATCTCATTTTAACCCTCACAATGACCCTACAGAATGATAAAGTAAAGAAGGGCTGTTAGTACCCCATAGAGACCTCCTTGTATTTCCTTCATATTTTATTTGAGCAAAATACATGTTGAAAAATCACATCTGATTTTCATTGGAATTTCTTAGGGAGTTAGATGTGGGTATGAACTGGGGAATGTGTTTTCTTTGAATTCTGTAGCTCTTCTGCTCATTTCTTTCTGTTCTTTTTCTCTTCTTAGCCATCTGTTTTTGTATTGTATTAATGAAAAATGTGGGATCCCTTGCTGGGGGGGATTAGACTTGAGGGAGCTTGTATGTAGGGGGAGCCGGAGGGAGGGCTTCCTCCTTCATCTTTCTATTGTGTTATCACATTCCCTGGGCTAATTCTTGGGAACATAGAAATTGGTCATAAATATTTTTTTAAAGTAACAAGAATACACTTTCCTTATTGCAAATTCTGTTTTTATGTGTGTAAATGCAACAAGGCTTATGCTATGAGACCACGTAAAAGTAAACAAAAATTGTAATGACCTAGGAAACAAATCGCAAGGTGACTTCTAAATTCTCTATGAATAAATTATTAATTGGGATCCAAGAGACTAGTGATTAGAAACATTTTCAGTTCTATTGGGTGGTTGTATTCTTATTTAAACTCTCATGATGACTTCTGTAGCCTTTCTGCCCCCTTAGTTTTCTATTTTCCTCTGCCTTTCCTCTCTTAGGCAATATGAGCAAAGGAAAAGCAACATTACTCTAATTCATCACTAAAATTCCACCCACATTAGGCTCTGAGTATTTCACTCCCTACTATTTCCCAAAGAGAACAGCCAACCTGTGCCTGTGCTCCCTGGGAAGGCCATCTCTATAAGATGGTAGCTGACCCCTTGCTTTCCAGATTGTCATTGGAAGTAAGACCACACCTGCTTTCCTAATGACTCAGTGCTGCCCCTCCTATATGATGAAGTTAGCCTGAATAGCGTAGGTCCATGTACTTTAAAAAAAGAAAGGAAGAAAGGAAGGAAGGAAGGAAGGAAGGAAGGAAGGAAGGAAGGAAGGAAGATGAGATACAGTACAGTCACTTCCTCTCCGTGCTGCTTAACCCAGGAAGGAAGGAAGAGAAATTGAACCACGGTTGTGTGGGGTGGCAAAACAGCTCTCCTCCTGGGTACCCATGGTGCATCTGTCTTCCCCTGGGGCCAACAGCCTTATTTTTGGTTGTTGCTGTGGAAGATGGTCATGGTGGTGGTGGTAATAGTGGTGGTATGATAGTGTTTAATCTAACCAGCAAGGCTGCACTGAGAACAAGAGCTTCTAGGAAGGCTCCAGGATTTTTAATATGGTACATACTTGCCGAAGAGATTCTAAGAACTGAGTTACAGATTTGATGTGTATCTGTATATCTCTTCATATACCTGTGTGTATATTTTATCTTTAGTTATATATCATATACTTTTTCACTTTATAAAGTTCATACCAAAGCACTTTGCTTACCACTTGGCTTGCATAAGTCTTTTTTAAAATTTTTTTTTATTGTAAAGATACTATACAGAGGGTTACAGTTACATGAGCAAGGTAATGAGTACACTTCCTATTGAGTATTGTTTACCCCCTCCATTGTTTTCCCCCTACCATCCCTTCCCTCCTTACCTTCCCCGAGGTTCTTTTTTTTTTTAATTGTGATTAAGTGATTACATAATTTCCCAAATTTCACAGTATTGTGGAATAATGGTGCTCATTTAAAGTCACAAGTTCATTCTAACTTTCCTGGAGCAAATTGTCTATCACAGTCTATAACATAACGGTGTACACATATACACCATACATGTGATCAGCAGCATGGGAATATTTAATAGTGGTTCGACCAGATGAGTGGGAGTTCTTTGTTTCTTAAGTCCTGTTAATTTTGTCGTATCACCTAACATTTTGGATTTAACATCCACTTATCAGGGAGACCATGTACTGTTTGTCTCTTTGCTCTTGGCTTACCTCGCTCAACATGATTCCTTCTAGCTCCATCCATTTCCCTGCAAATGCCATTATTTTGTCATTTCTAATGGCTGCATAATATTCCATTGTGTATAGATACCACAATTTTTGGATCCATTCATCTGTGGTGGGGCATCTGGGTTGTTTCCATATCCTAGCTATTGTGAACAGTGCTGCAATAAACATGGAGGTGGCTTTCATAAATCTTAAAACTAACTTCCAGTCCAGATTCATCTCAAGTCCCCTTAATGGTTTAGGTACTCATTTGACTCTCTGTGTATTACTTCCTCCTGTTCTTTTTCTTTAGCAGTGTTTTGGATACATTTTTCCTTCTCCTTTGTGCTTTCCCACAGTTTTCAGTTCTATTGTTTTTCAGCACAAGATGGAGCGGGTCACACCTGTAATCCTAGCTACTGTGGTTCCTGAGACCTGGAAGGCCATGGCTTGGAGCTAGCCTTGGACTAAAAATCTGTGAGGCTCCATTTCCAATTAACCAAACAGGGCAAGGCTGAAAGGTGTGGCTCAAATGGTAGATCACCAGCCTTGAGCAAGAAAGCACAAAGAAGATTTGAGCTTTTCTGCTCATCTGATAAGATTATCCTAGATGTATACTAATTATTGCAAATAAGGGAAACCATGGGACCTATATTTCTTTGGGTCAAGCTTACTTCACTTAATATGATTTTTTTCCAAGTCTTTCCATTCCCCAACAAATAGGGCAGTGTCATTCTTTCTGATGGAGGCATAGAATTCCATTGTGTATATATACCACATTTTCTTGATCCATTCATCTACTGAGGGGCATCTGGATTGGTTCCCTATCTTAGCTATGGTAAATAATGCTGCAATAAACATAGTTGTTCTGGTAGCTTTAGTGTGGTCTTGTTTGTGAACATTTTGGTAAATGCCCAGAAGTGGGATTGCTGGGTTATAGGGGAGCTCTATGTGTAGTCTTTTGAGGAACCTCCATACTGCTTTCCAGAGCGGTTGTACAAGTTGACACTCCCACCAACAGTACAATAGTGTTCTCTTTTGGCCACATCCCCTCCAGCATCTGTTATTATTAGATTTCTTGATTGTAGCCATTCTAATTGGAATGAGGTGGAATCTCAATGTTGTTTTGATTTGCATTTCTTTTATTGCCAGAGAAGCTCAAAAGCTATGTACATATGAACATATAAGATGATGCTAAGTGAAATGAACCCCAAGATATGGACACACGAGGTTTCTCTTTGCTGTGGTTGTTTTTAATGTACTGTGTGATTTTTTGTTTCTCTTGTATGTTCTTCCCCCTATGGCATATCCCCTGTTGACACTGTATTTGATTTTGGTAACCTGCATCTTGTATATACATTTATGCAATTTGGGGAGAGGAAGGGGAATAAGAAAATGCTGAAACAAGGACACAGGATGATCCATTATAACAATGAAACTCGTAAGCCTCTAGGTTGGGAATGAACTTTACAATTTGGGGAGGAGGAGAAGTTAGGGAGGTGGGGGAGGGAAGTGATAGTAGGAAAAAAAACAAAGGAGGGTATAGCAATGTTTGGCAAGAAATGTACTCATTACCTTCCTCATGTAGCTGTAATCCCTCTGTACAGAATGTTTATAATAAAATAAATTTTTTCCAAAAAGCCAAAAATAACAACAACAAAATATTTGAGGCTGAGTTCAAGGCCTGGTACCAGAATGACAACAAAAAACGAATAAGGTTTTCTCACTTGCTGTGGCTTCATGACCACATCCCTTCCTCAGCCTCCTTACATAGTTCAGCACCTGTTGTAGATCATGTTCGTTTGACCTTCATTATGGTCACACCAGCCTTCCATTGTTTCTTCCTTGGTTCTTCTATCACATATAGGACACAAGACCTATCTATGCTGACCCACAATCAAAGCAGTTGCAAGATCTGGCTTAAGATATATCTAAGCAATGTGCTAGTATGCAAAGTCATCTCTTACTAAAAGCAAGTTGGCTTTTCTAGCTGTTTTACTGTATTATTACTTCCAGATTAGTTACTTCCCTTAAGGAGGTCTTTCTCTGCTAGTCAAGAAACTAAACTGTGTGCAGGAGAAGATGGGTGAAAAAAAATCTATGTTTCTGTTTTAATAACTCCACAAGCCACTGTTGGCATTGGTAGACTAGATAGATGAGGATAATGATGACTAAACTCTAGAGACTGATTTCTCTTGAGGAAATCTCTCAAGTCAACATAACCCAAACCCAACAACTCTCAAAACTCACCTGTTCTCCCATACTCCCAAGGCAACTTACAAAAATACTAGGCAACATTTTCACCATACAATATAGGACACAATCTCTCCCTACAGTACCCAACTGTACAAAGCCATCTTAACTTGAAGGTTCTCTTTCCTAAAAGCATTAAGAGGGGCAACATGGTAAGGAGTAAAAACTAGGATGGGAAATGCAATAGGAAGAAATCTGATGAGAAATTAGAGGAGTATCAATGGTTAGATAATCAAATACTTTGTTTGTTTGTGGCTTAAAGTTAAATGTACCACAAAAAGTCACTGCAACAAATTAACTCAAGCAATCTTTCTAACAGGGCAAACAGGAAGATTCTCATGACCTTGTCATAGTAAATAAAATTTTACAAGCAAAGAGTCAACCAGTATTCTTTCTCTTCACTTAATTTTTTTTGATTTTTAATTTTTGTGATGCTGGGAATCGAGCCCAGGCCTCATGCTACTGGATAAGAAATTTTACTAGGCCTTCAGCCACCACTCCTCCATATAGTAATATATATATACAGATATACATATATATGTATATATACATATATATGTGTATATATATATATATGTATATATATATATCTGTAGGATTCTGTCCCATATTGAATTGCCCTCTAGGTGTAGTTGACCCTTTGCACATTGGCTGCAAACCAGGAATGCTTCTATGCTAAGCTGGGATGGGAAGTGTCATGGGAGAGGAACTGGATAGAAATTGGAGAATATCAGTTGTGAAGAGGTGAAGTACCTTGTATTGCCTCTGCTTTAGATTTAAGTTTACTACTGAAGGTCACATAATACAATAAGTCATGTGGGCACTGTCATGACGCCCAAGAGGCAGAATTTTTTCTCTCCAAAGTGATGTCCAGGCAGACTGCCCTTAGAAGTTTGTGGTTTCCACAGCAAGAGGCTGAATTGTGTTGCTGTCTCCAATTCCAGCTTACAAAAGCATGCACAAAGATTATCCAAATCCTACAGTTTAGTAACTATATTAAAGACAGATTTGCTTTGAACATCAGTGGCCACAGTGATGAAGATGAGAGACGACAAGAGGTGAAACAGAACCGAAATTGCTATCCATAAATTAAACCATTACTTTGAGACCTTCCTTTGTTCTCTGGATTTCTTTCTGCTTTTATACTCAGAAGATAAACTTTTGTATTTATGCAAAGGATAGAGGAAGGGGACCAAAATGTAAAAACCTAAAAATAACTAAAAACCACATACTTCTGTAACTGTAGAAATTATTCTGACATAAACATTGTTATTTTAATGACAGTCTCAACCTTTCAAGTAATCAAACCTAGCACAATACTTGGATGGGCTGGGAGTATTTATTATAGTTCCAACTGGAAATATCTTTCAACTCATCATTTCTGCTTTATGGATTGGCCCTGAGTGAAATGACATGTGCTCAAGGTTAGTCCTGAGTGGGGACAACTGAATGTATTCTGACTCATCTGTTCAGTGCGATAGTACGCAGTGGTTAAAAAACAATGACAGTTGATCCCATATTGTTGAAGGACAATCTTGTAGGTGTATTACTAAATGTTAAAAGTCAAAGGAAAGAGAAATGCAAATAATACTACTTTTTGAGCAAACAGGAAAGAAGGAGGACAAGAAAGATGAGGGGAAGAAAGCAAAAGAAAATCAAAGAAGGAAGGAAACCAGAAAATAGAGGAAAACCAAAGGAAGGAGGCGAGAATATCAGTGGCAGGTGAAAGAGTATTTATTTTCGTAGGCATAAAGCCTTGTCTCTTGGACTAATAACTGGCAGCAGGGCCATGAAATTTTTTATCCTTTCAATATTTTAAAATACTGTATATATTTTTAGCTTTCTGTATGTTACTGAAGTTAGGTGAAATTATTGAAGATTATGTGGAGCTATGGTAAGGCACAATATCTGTTTCTATGTGCAACGGTGTGTAAGAGGAGTCAACTGCTATTTAGTGCTTCTTTTGTATATCTATGTTGCCATCCAGGAGTGTGTCCTATTTATCTATCAACACAGTTTCCTGCACTGAGTCCAAAGAAGATGGGATCTCCATTCTAGTTACACGTAGATATAAATATCCAGCCCTGTGCTTAATGCATGCTGAGGGACAAATAAATGACTATTGCCTGCATAACTGTAAGCCTTTAAATAATAAATTTATTATAAAAGACTTAATGCTGTCTAACTTGAAGATAACAGAATAAAGATCTCCAGTATTTTCCCACTAAATGTCTTAAACCATAACAAGGTTTATTTATGCACTTCGTAGCAAGTATATTATGAATGCAAATATTTTCCTTCTAAATGGTTTTAACATGAACAAGCGAAAAAATGCTAAACTTGGCTGAGTTATTTGCTTTTAGGTTTCAGGAACATTAAACATGAACATGTTGGCAATTATTTGTTCATGATATCACTTTACGTTTTATCTGACATACACATTAAGTTATTTAACAAAAATACACAAAGAAAGCTACTAGAGATGTCAATAACTACTCTTTCCAAAACACAGTGACCATGCTCTCTATATTTTTATGAAAAGTTTAAGTCAAAATAAAGAGAATTCTCCTTGATCAACTTATTTATGGTTATAGGAAGGTGGTGGGGGGAATGAAAGCAAGCAACTCTATTTTGCTGGTTGGATGATTGGGTATAACCTCAAATATAAATTACAATTCTAGCTTGGTTAAATAAGTGAAAGTTATTTTTCTCTGATTAGTAAATGATAGCCAATCTAAAAACTGAGTTCTTCAAATTAAAAATTTATTATCTCTAGTTTAATATAATAATATTAAGAAAATAGATCTACGAAATCCCAAGTTTCATGTGTCACATAGTACTTGCTTTCAAGTTTTGCCTTTGGGTATGCTGATCTTTCTGAGATTTTTCTTTCTCTAATGAACTTGAAAATTCAAAAAGGCAAAGCAGAAAAAAATACACCTGATTTATCTGGGTAAATGTCAGCACTACATTTATATAAAATTTTATTATCATGTTTTGTCCAAGCACGGCTTTAGACTTTAATCTCTGTCAAGATGAAAGGGATTTATTCATGCTAGAAGAGTATTTCCTGTGGCAGTGGTCTTCAGTGTATCATGAACATGGGGTCTTACAGAGAGTTAGCTCAAGGAGAGACACCCTATTTCCCTGGCTGTTTTCCAAATTTACTATTTTGCTTTAGACCAAGTCAAAACATTTCCCAGCGATCTCAGCATCCTTTCTACTGCTGTTTGGGAATAGTTTTGCCCAAGGATTGCTGTCATCCTGGTGTTAAAGTCCACACTTGGCATTTTTCCTCTTCAAGTTTCTCAGTGGATAAACAGTCTTCCCTTTGAACCAGTACCATCAACTATGAGGAAGCTGCAAGGACCACCACACATGGAGGGCTCTCTATTCTTGCATCTGGAAATAGGCTTTCTGAGCTGCCAAAGCGTTCATTCTGCCAACTCTCTCTCAGATATCCCCGGCACCTGCTGCTTTTGACAGGGGCCTTTCTGCAAGTACACGTGCAGGTCTGCCCTGTAGAGTCCTTATCATTTGCAGATTGTTACACAGAGTGCCAACGAGCTGTGGTGTGATCCTGTCACACACAAGATTGGTCACATATTCAGAGCTGTGGGCAATAGGTACACCTGTATGCTTCCACTTATCAGATTCAAAAAAAGAATTCCCATTGTTCCAAGGGGAAAAAAATCAGACTTAAATAAACTTAGCCTTGATCTGTGAAGGAAGTCATCTGACAAGAATGACGCTTCGGCTTAGGTTAACAGGTGCAAAGGGAAATCATGGGCAAAAGAATTTTAAAATTACCATCATTTCCCTTGATAGGTCAGCCAACTTTGGAGCTTATGAACGAGAACTGTTCATGAAACTACTTTTATTGTAACCTTTTCTCCATGACAAAAAGTCATCATCTATATTGATAGAAATGTGATGCTTGAATAAAGATATAAGAATATAACAACTGGAGCTGGGAAGGTGGCTCAGTGGTAGAGCGCTTGCATGAGGCCCTGGGTTCGATTCCTCAGCACCACATAAGAAAAAAGAAAAAAGCCAGAAGTGGGGCTGTGGCTCAAGTGGTAGAGTGCTAGCCTTGAGCTGAAGAGCTGAGGGACAGTGCCCAGGCCCAGAGTTCAGGCCCCACAACCGGAACCCCCCCCAAAATATAACAATTTCTTTCTTTTTATTTTTTAATGTCTTATTGTTATTGTAGAGGAGATATATAGAGGGGTTTCAGTTACATTAGTCAGGGAATGAACATGTCCCCTTTTCCCTCACTGTCTCCGAGATTTTCCCTCCCATCCCCACCCACAAGATGTGCAGTTCATTTTTCACACTGTGTCTAGGGAGTACCACTGGTGCATTTGTTCACCCTTTGTTCCACCTTTTTCTGTGCCCCCTTACCCAACCAAAGACAAACTAACAAACAAGACAAACAGAAATAAAAACAAAAACAGCAACAATAGCAGCAAACTCTCATTTCCTTTTCTTTCAGTTCATTTCATAAAATCTTAGTTTGTAGGACCATATGGACATGGCTACTGAGTCTTTGTGATCAGGTCCTATGCATATCTTCCTTTGGCCTCACTGTGTGAAAGTCTAGAGACCTGCATAATTTAATTTCAAAAAATCTTTCAGTATGTTTGCTTGTAGATTCACAGGCACATTCTAGTTACCACAAATGAAGGAAACCATGCAATCTGTGTATCTTTGGATCTGGTTTATTTAGCTTAATATAATTTTTAATACAATTAAATAAGTTGTATTGTTTTGGTAGAGCTTAAAGTTGAATTCTTAGGCAATCCCTCTACCCCTTGAGCCAGACATCCTAATCTTTTTTGCCTTGGTTATTTGTTGGATAGTATTTAAGCTTTTGCTTGGGCTGGCCTGGACCTTGGTCCTCCTATTGATGCCTCCTCCCTCATGGCTGAGGTAACAGGTAAACACATCACCACACTAGCTTCTAATGAGATGAAGTCTCTCGAACTTTTTGCTAGGGTAGCTTTGAACTGTGATCTGGGATTATGGATGTAAATCACTGTACCTAGCTCCATTTATTTATACTTACAATGCTAGAGATAAAACATGGCTGTACACAAACTTAGACAAGCATTTTACTTAATGAGCTACATCTCCAGCCCTTAATTAATAATTTTAGATGAAACTGCTATGTTTCTAAAACCCCTTGGAACAGAGATGAGTTAACATATGGTAAGTATTAGATATTAAGCCATCACTTAGAAGTTGCTTGGGGCTTCCTCCTTTTATATTCTGGCCATTTTCAAAACCTACAGTTTGTGGTCATCTGAATCTCCTTATAAATTTAAACTAGGGAAATGCCTGTGCTTCATGCAAAGCAGACTTCCTTCTCCTTCACAGAAATGTTTGGAGCTACAAGGCAAGTTTCCTCTTAGGTTTTGCAGAAGCTTCGTCTTGTATAGTATTTAAATTTATTTAAAAAGTTATTTAACTTTTTTATGTTTGATTTCATTGTCAACATTTTCTCCATGTGCTTAGATATCTACATGTAAAAAATATAACAATGCTTGACAAGCAATGTACTCATTACCTTACTCATGTAACTGTAACACCTCTGTACAGCATCTTTACAATAAAATAAAATTTAAAAAATATATATGGAAGGTCAAACCAGCAAATGTACCACAAAGCTGCATTAAATAATCTTCCATGATGGATAGTTTTCCTTAAACAATACCTTTAATTATTTCTCTATTCTCTAGTGTTTTGAATTTCCCTTATTTAGCTCTCTCTTCTTTTTCTTTAGTAATATTGTTTCAATTCTATAACTTACATTGTCTAAGAATGTTCATAGTCTCAATCTTCTTCGTTAACTATCATTATCTTTTGTGTACAGTAGCTTTTCATTCTTCTTTAATGTAGTCTATATTCTAATGCATTGTTCTCTTGTACATTTAAGCTTATTTGCATAAATTTCATTCAAGATTTCATCCTAGGTTATTTTCTATTTTTAGTTGTCAAGTACCATTTATTTATTCATTTTTACTATCTTGTCCCCTTCTCACTTCTATATCTTTGGAAAAAGAATCAACTCATTCATCACCATTTCTAGTGAGAAAGTTAAAACATCTCTTTTCTTTATAACCTTTCTCTCTCTTAATTCAAATGGCAGTCATAACAATAATAACTAAAAATCCCTTTATATGAAAGTTCTGAGTTCATTATTAATACTTTTTTCCTCCTAAGAAGAAAAGTCACTAGGATTCTTTGAATGTTGTGCATTCGATGGCTCCAAAAGGTGATAAAAACATTTTAAGATGCCATACAATTAACTGCTTAAAACTAAACACAAATTTGTATGTATAACAACATGCAGGTAGACAAACGTGAAATAATTTGAACAGCTAATGAAAAATAAAGTTCTCTCTAAAAAAGATCTGCTATGTGCGTGACAGGCAAAGTCTATCTTTGATAAAGTCTTAAAAAATTAAAGCGGGGCTGTGTGTAATCCAGATGTGTGGCAAGTCCACTGCTACTTTGTTATTTGATGCCTTGGCAGTGTGGAAAATAAATGGCTTCAAGTCAGAATGAGAAATTTCAAAGGAGAGGACCTCCAAAGAATTAAAAGGCTGAGAATTTGAGTTCAAGTCTCAGCTCTGACGGTTTCTTCCTGGAGAATCTTGAGGTAGATAATTTCTCAATCTTTCTCTACCGATTGAGCCTCACTTTGGTTATAGCATGCTCAAATGAGCTACGTTATATGGAAGGGCTTTGTGAGCCAGATTATAGATATTAGTGTCTCAGAGCAGCACACTAGGGAATATGGGAGTGAGATTCAGAAAGGGAGGGGGAGGAGGCACAGAGGTTAGTCTGCACATCATGCAGGTGTAAACAGGGCTCCCCAACCCCCCCCTAGGCTACAGAATACTGCTGCCTTAGTTCCTGCATGCTGGCTTCAGAATTCTAGAATCAATAAAAGGCTGAAAGCTGCCTGGCCCAGGCAGGGACTGGACAAGGGATTACAGTAACATTATCTAAATTCATACAACCAGCGAGACTGCCTCTCACCTTGTCTATTTCATCTTTTTTCTAGGAAAGAAAAAAATAAACTGAAAAGGAGCAAAAACCTCGGTTCAAGGCAGCCTACAGAAGAAAGGTCTGCATGGACTGCAGTGGCCATTCAGGATTATTGAAATTCTGTGCTATAATTTCTATCCCCTTTCCTTTCTCCTTTCCACAACTTTGGGTCCTTTCAAATCATTTATCTCCAGTGTCATTCTGGAGAACTTTCTTGTCATTGTTCCACTTCTCATCCTGACCTTTTCTTTTCTTTTCTTTTTTTTGGTTGGTCATGGGGCTTGAACTCTGGGCCTGGGCATTGTCCCTCAGCTCTTCAACTCAAGGCTAGAGCTCTACCACTTGAACTACAGCACCACTTCCCATTTTCTGGTGGTTTATTGGAGATAAGAGTCTCACAGGCTTTCCTGACCTGGCTGGCTTTGAACCGCGGTCCTCAGAGATCAGCCTCCAGAGTAGCTAGGATTACAGGTGTGAGCCACCGGTGCCAGGCCCAACTTTTTTTTTTTTTAACCAAAAGCATTTTTGCATTTTTGGAGATCAAACCCAGGACTGGGCCTTTGTACCTGCTAGGCAAATCCTCCACCACCGAGCCACATCCCAAGCTCTACTTGCCTTCTTTGTCTCTGGTTCTCCACAGTGGTTCTACCATTCCCTACACTCACTCACTCCGTGTGTGTGTGTGTGTGTGTGTGTGTGTGTGTGAGAGAGAGAGAGAGAGAGAGAGAGAGAGAGAGAGAGAGACTGTTTACCTTATTCTAAAATACTTACTTTCTTCTTTCTTCATATCTGTAGATATTTGATAGGTTTTCTGTGTCTCCTCTGAAAATATTGTTGAGAACATTTGTGGCTCCTCTACCTCTTCTTCTTCATTTTTAATAACTGTACTTCAATTTCGTACCTTTTGATCAAAATCCACACCCCACCCTCAATTCCTGGCAGCTACCAGCAGTTCTACTTTCTGCCACTGTGAGTTTGACTTTTCTAGATTCCATGTAGATATGAGATCATAGGCATCTGTCCTTCTGTGCTGGTTTATTTCACTTAACATAATGTCGTCCAGCTCATCCACGTGGTCTCGTGCAGTACGTGGCTTCATCATAGTTCTATTTTCCTGACCATAACTGCCAAGAATCTCACTTGCCTGATTTATGATTTTGCAACATTTCTTTAGCCTTTTGCTGGCAACGCTTCAGATTCTGAACAGCCTGAGCACAGAACATTATTTTTATCGGTGGCCTATTTATAAGAGTACTGCAAAATCATGCCATTAGTTCTCTTTCTTTTCCAGCTTTTTCCTTTTCCCAAACCATCATCTATTACTCTTCTCTTAAAACTTACCTCATGTACAATTACTCATGACCATTTTCAGGCCAGAGAAACATCTCAGAATTACTCTGGGTGCCAACACAACCCAAGCACTACATTATGTTCAGGTTCGTGGATTAGCTCTCTCTCTCTCTCTCTCTCTCTCTCTCTCTCTCTCTCCCTCTCTGACACACACCACACTCACTCGCTCTTTCCTCATTTGAATTGTACAAGGCAATGAGTTTCTTTTCCTCTTAAAAACACTACATGGATCTTTACTGCTCTTCGTTCATTTCAAGTTTCTGGAGTTTAGAGCAGTCAACTTGCTCAATAGAAGCAGTTAATCCACAGCTACCACACTCAAGGCTCAGTTCTTGGTGTATATAAAGCATAGAAAATTATAAATGAATTGCAGAATCAGATAGTGAATAAGCATATAACATACTAAGTAGAGTACTGCAAGTAGAATACATAAAATACTGAGTACTGAAATCCAGACCTCATGAGGACCACTCCAGTTTGATCTCTAACTTAATTAGGAGAACCCAGTGAAGGTTTTGTGCATGTGTAACATCATGACCACCCCTGTAACACAGGACCTTTGAGGTTGACTTGTGCTCCAGAGAGCTGAAGTGCACCTGCCACACCATATTTGAAAGGATGAATCGTCCTGAAACAATCAATGTATAGAATGGCAATGGTTAATTCACTGTTTATTTTACCAACTCATGAAGGAACTTCTATAGTTTATTAGGAGTCTCTCTCTCTCTGTGAAATGCTCATATTAGAATAAATATGAGTATGTAGAAAAAAGATTATTTACAATGCTAGCCTTCTCCCTGGTGGTGAGCATCACTGATATTTTACCACAGGGTCCCTGGTTTATGTTATGGGGAGTATTGCTGAACAGGGGACTCGAATGGCAGGGCAATCAAAGGGACTGCCTGAGGTTGGACAGCAGGTTAGGGCCAGAGCCAGGAATAGCCATCACAGGATTCCTGTGTGATAACCAGGCAGCCTGACCTCCTGGCAGGGTTCTCGCTCCTATAGTGATAGAGGCTGGAGGGTTTATCAGTGCTCATGCCATCTATCTTCTCAAAATGGGTCTGGGGGCAGCAGGAAGAGGGCAGCCCGGGACCCCAGGACTGGAGGGTGTGAAGGCAGCAGCTGAGCCTTGGTAAGAACTTGCCGAAGCCCCTGTGGTTGGCTGGCTCTTTGCCCAAGTGCAGTGGGAGGGGCACAAGCCAGGTGGGTGGGAAACCTGGACAGCCATGTGCCTCCTTTTCAATGCTGGATGCCTTCATCAGTCACTAGGTCATGGATGCATTGCTTTCAAGGGAGCGTCCTGGCTGGACAGGGTGCTGGGGTGGGGCAGCAGGCAGCAAGTGTGTCAGGTGGTATATCTCAGCCGTCTTACAGTCAGGAGGGTCCAGGCTTGGTCTTGGATGCTCCCTGAAGTTTGAACGACACTGGCAATAGTGTGGGTGGCATGAATGAATGAAGCTGTCAGGAAGGCTGTGCAGTCAGGCCTAGATATTTATTGCTATGGAGGAGTGGGGAGTCTGGGAGCTGTCTTGTGGGACATTAGTGCAGCCTGCAAGATTGAGAAGCAAATGCTGCCACAGGTTAAGTCTAAGCTCACATAAGGCTCCCCCCCCACCCCCTTCTCCGCTCCCCCTAGTCAAGTCTGTGCAGGAGGAGTCCTTTCCCTCCTACCTGGCACACAATGAGAGAAGGCTGAAGCGCCCTTGAGGTTTCAAATTACCTCGTTTGTCATATTGCAAGGACCCAACTGGCCTCCCAGAAATAAATCTGCAGTTTCCTCTAGGCAGGAGCTTTTCCATGTGTGACTCATGCCTTCCTGGGGCAGGACTTTTCGTGAGTAAAATGTAATTAACTGCTTTTATTTTATCTTAATTTAATAGAAGATTCAATTGTATGAGACAAATGCATCTCAAAATGCCTGCTAAAATTTCCTCTCCTTCTTCTCAAATAAATGGAGAGGCCACTTCAAAACCTGAAATGGGCATTTTTCTCTTTCCTCACTGTTTTCTCTGTGCAGTTCAAAGCATAATGCATAGTCAGTCCACTTGCAGAACTGAGTCTTTATGCTTGTCTTCTGTTCTGCCTGCCACACCCTGTCTGCTATCGACTCCCTTCCTTCCCTCCTCCGTACAGGCTTGCCCAGCCATCTCTTCCTTTGTGATTTCACAAATACCATCTTAGATCTAGCAATGATCCACTGTCCTGTCCTGTCCTTGGCCAGTGTATGATCTGCTTTCTCTCACTTCCTGGACTTCTCTTTTTCCAGCACCAGAGGCTCATCACTGATGTACTGCCAGATGAGGATGAACTTACTGACAAGATGTGATTCTCTGTATCCCATAGCAACATGTACAGCTTCTTAGTTTGGTAGGCAAGACTTTGCCAGACATTCATCAACATGATTCGCCTCTTCTCTACTTAAACTCCTTATTTCAGTCAAAAATTATGCACTGAAAATGCCTTATTCTTTTTCTTCCTCTGTATCCTGTCCTTACAGCTTTTCTCTTCTCTTTCCATCCTTTAAGACCTCGTGTCTTGTTCTTGAGCACATCTCAAAACATCAACTCAAAGTCTCTCTTCAAAATACCTAGAGAGTCCTGACAAGCTGCATGCGCTGTGAGCAGTCTGTCCATATAGCTTATCTCTCGTTATCTATTTGATGTTTATTAGGAAAAGATGGACAAAGTGATAGGTTGCTTATCTAATTGATATAGCCCTGAAAACACCCAATAAGTGTCTAGAAGTATTCAAAACCATTGGTTTATAAAAGAGAAAACCAGGGGACATTTTAAAATGTCCAAGGAATAGCCACATCTGTTCCTTAGCTCTTTCCAGTGCGGACCCTGGCAATTATCCCACCACACCTACTTCTGACCAAGGGCACACATTTGTGTAGTCTGTAGCCATGGAAGGACTGATGAGATCAGTTAATAATGGAATATTGGGCTGAGTAGTACTCTGCAGAAACCAAATAAACTAGCCAAGCACAAGGAACTAGGGTCAGATTTTATTAGATTTTAATTAATATTAGTCAAGTGAAAACTGCCATACCTGACTAGGAACTAGTTGAGTAAGCCTGAGCTTCAAGTTGTCCTAGAAATGTTCTTTCTTGCTTAATTTGCTTACTGGAAGTATGAGATGAGATAAAATCCAGAAGTCTTTCTTCAACATGTATTGTAACCAGAAAACTCTGCCAAGTAGCCTTGAATTGTATTCTTTTGAATTTAGATTGTCTGTGTGCCATTATGTCACAGGAACTAGAAGATTAGAGAGGAGAGGCATAGAGGACAAAGAACGAAGGCGGTCCAGTAGACTGAATGAGGACTGTGGTGGTCTACTAGACTGAATGAGGACTGTGGTCTCAGAGTCAGCTGTTGCATGAACAGGCCATAGAGAGGAGGATCTATGTGCCAGGCTGTGAGCCTGGCTCCTTCAGATAATCAAGGTATCTTAAACACATTTATTGATGGCTAGTTTCAACCAAAAGAAATTGAGAAATATAATCAGAGAGTATGTCATGTAGGTTTGCACTACTAGAGAAGACATCACGGTTTGGAATAAGAGAACAGATAAAAGAAATTAGCATGAATCACTAGAATGGATAGGTTACAACTTTAATTTCACTGGAACAATAGGCAGCATTGCTTTCTTATGTGATTGCAATCACAATGTGATATGTTTCTTCTGAGAAAAATGCGCATTGGACCACAGCACAAACTCTATTTATTGATGACCATTAACAAAAACGTACATAGAGATAAACAGATGAAGTAAACAGAAATACTCAAATTTAAGCCCATACTCCTATTTTTTGAAAAGAGATTTTTATTTGCAGCTTGAATGTTTTTTTCCAAAAAAAAAGTGCATTTCTGTAGGATTGAACAACAAATTATTAATGAAAAACTTCATTTTGTGTCTCAGGATTGCTGCTTAATATGATTATACATGTATAACTAACTAACTAAATAAAGGTCTTCTGCATATGCAAAGCTATGTATGGAGTATGGATAGACTCATTTGCATACAGTTACGTACTGTTTACAACGTGGTTTTATATTCTCAAATTACCAAGTACAGCTTTTTGTGATGATTTTTTAAAAGTGATAGAATAAAATTATATTGAAATGTTGTATATTGAGTTGGACATTAAAGTAGTACTTTCCTGGGTTTTTGCTTTTTCAGCACTTGTATATCCCTTTAATAATACTCATCAAGTACATCAGTAAAAATGATCAGTTCTTCATTCCTTTCACAAGGCAAAAAAATCAGTATCAAAGAGTATTGTTAAACACATAAATATGCATTTATAATTTTTACAACTCTTTAACTTTGAAAAAGTTGTTTAAAATGACAAAACCGAGGAGAGCACAAAAGCTTTAAAAATGTGTGAAAGAGAATGGCGAGAAATACATTGAGTCACGAAGGTTACAAACGATTTACTTGAATCCACAGATAAAATTTTAAAAAGCTTTGTGAAAACCTTAGAGCATAGGCATGCAGACACAGCTGGCTGAGAATTAGTCGTAATTTGCTTAATAAAAATACTGAAAAGGACTTGAAAACTAAGGGCCTCAGGGCCCACAAAAGAATCAAAGTATCTTAAAATATTTATTATTGACTCAGGCACACGTATTTATTGAAAATTATAATTGTGAAAAACCAGAGATGTGATTCAGTCCATTTGGCTAGTTAATCACCTTTTGAGACCTTTTTAAAACTAGTTTACTTTTTTAACCCACTTTGCATAATTCACCTGCTTGGGAGGGGTGCAGGATGGGTCCTGAAGTGTGTCCTTAGTTAAGAGCATCTTGGTGTGGTTACCAGTGCTCTAGATACAATGTCTATGGAGAGAATTTGGCACATGTTCTACTTACTAGTGTTCTGGAGTACCAAACCGGATGGTGGGCATAGTGTGCATCTCAGCTCTGTATGCAGACTACCTAAAGTGTTGTAACAGCATGGTATGGTTGGAATAATAAAGATTGTTTAAGGGTATCAAGAAGCAAGCCCTGACAAACAAATCCTCTTCCTTTTCTTCCTCCTCTTCTTCTTTCTTCTCTTACTTCCCATTCCCCTCCAGTTCTTCTCCCTTTCTTCTTCTAATAACAGTATATAATGAATTACTTATCACTATTGATATTTAAAAAGAACAATGCTTTCTACAGCATTTCTCATTCAAACTATAACTCATTCAAACTAGAACCACAGTGTCATTTCAGTTATTATTTGCTCTTCCTTTTGTTTGGTCTCTTATCTCAGGATATACTTTGTCAGGAATGTGAGATGATACCTCAATAATCAGGAAAGCTCAGAACCTTCCATCAGATTTCTACAAGTTGCAGACCCAACTGACATCCCCAGGGTGGCTCTAATCCCAGGGACAGACAGTAACAAGCCTGTGCATAAACTAGAATCCTCAGTCAGCGCTGCTGGTAATGTAAAATTGTGCAGCCACTTTGAAAAGCACTTTGTCAATTTTTAAAATGTTGAACAATAAAGTTAAATATATCAATGCAAAAGAAATAAAAAAAGCCAAGCATTGGTGGCTCACTCCTGTAATCATAGCTACTCAGGAGGCTGAGATCTGAGGGTCACAGTTCAAAGCCAGCCCAGGCAGGAAAGTTTGTGAGACTCTAATCTCCAATAAACCACTAGAAAACTGGAAGTGGTGCTGTGGCTCAAGCAGTAGAGAGCTTGCCTTGAGCTGAAGAGGTAGGGACAGTGCTCAGTCCCCAAGTTCAAGCCCCACGACCAGCCCAAAAATAAAAAATAAAAAGTATATTCATATTAATATTTATCTGCAAAGTACATAGCAACTACCCAACTAGTCAAAAGGTGGAAGAATTATAGTAATAGATAAAGATATAACCATACATAATTGATATAATAATAATAGATATATCACAGTTTGCTAATGCACCCCTCAATTAGCTTGGCATGTACAAAGGAAGGAGAACTATTTAGCAGTAAAAAGAAATAAAGTACTCACACATGTCACATGAGTGAAACTTAAAGACCTTAGGGTAAATGAGCAAAGTCAACTTAAACATCATAAAATAATCTCAATGGTATGAAATATTCATTACAGGCCAATCCATAATAACAGGGAATATGTTAGTATATTTCCTGGAGCTGGAATGGAGACTATTGCAATAGAAGAAGGCTTCTTTGAGGGTTGTACAACTATGCAAATTTACTGGAGAGTCTTAAGTTGTTTATATGAAACAAGTGACTTTTTGAAATTTTTGCCATTCTGGACATTGGATTTAGATTTGTGTTTTACTACTTGAGCCATGTCTCTGGTCCTTTTGCTTTTTAGCTTATTTTTCAGAGAGGATTTTATGCTATTGCTGAAGCTGATCTTGGACCATGATCCTCCATCTCTACCCTTTCACTAGCTGGGATTACAGGTACCACCTGTAATGTGCACCACCACAGCTAGTCTAACAAGCACATGTATATTATGCAAATTACAACTTATGAAGGGGGAAGGAAGAAAGGAAGAAAAGAAGCATGGAAGATAAAAGATGGAGGAGGGAGAGAGGTAAAGAAAGAGAAAGGGAGAAGAAGAAGAGAAATAAGATGCAGCTGCAGTGGAGCATCTCTCTAAGCTATAGTCTGGCCCTACAAGCACTACATACAATGCACTGGAAACTGAAAGACCAACACTAGACTTGCCTATTTCTGGAGAAAAGAGCAAGTTATATCACAGAGCTAAGGAAGTTCACAGATTTCAAAGGGTGTGTGTAGGGGGAATCTTTCCTTTCGTCTATTTTTGTAAAAGTACCAGGAGCTATAAACATCTTCTCTTTTATGGGCTGGTAATTTTATCCCTCATGACCTGTCTTTAGCCCTAGACAAGAGAGTTATTTAATTCCAGCCATGAGGACAGAAAGGTACCTCGATCTCTCAGTATGTTAGCAAGCAACCCTCTGTTGCCACATTTTCTCTCACCTGCTCCTACCATTAATCTTGCAAGAGAGGACAGAGAACTAGTAACCAACAGAGTGAGCTAACCCGGAGGCCTCCAAGCAGTTTGCGATCCCTTGCTCAGAGCTGACGAGCAGCTTACATTCTGAAATCACTCTCAGGCCACCATCTTCTGAGATCCCAGATGTACACAGCTGGGGAGGAGACCAGACTCTTCCAAAACACTCACTATCTGTCCCAGAAGCAAAGGGAGAGCTCCTACAGGGTGAACCTCACAAAGTCCTGTCAAGTTGTGACTACCCAGAATATAGTGTGCATATTCAAAGTCAAGCCAGGGAATGTTCTAGAGCTAAGTAAACCAGTAAGGAAGTGACCTGTGAGAGTTCTGTGTCCTTCAGTTGAGCATCTGAACACCTGTTCATGTGTAGTTAGGGGCAAGCTCATTCTATCACCATAGCCAGCATACACTGAAAACCTCCAGTAGAATGTAATGTGAAGTTTATGTGTCAGCAGTGTCACCTTTAAGCCAGAGTAGTACTGTCTTGTCTATGCTAAGGAATAGTTTCCAAGGGAATATTTTTCTTCTTTACAAGTCAAATATCATACTGAGTGTGTGGGTTGAAGCAGAAAGAGAGGTGATAAACATGAGACTGTTTTAGATGTCTTGTTACTTGCTTTCTCATTTTTGGAATCATACAGAGATTTCTTGAACTATGTATATACTAGAAGCTCCATGAGTGTTGGTTAGCTCAGTAGGAAATAGGAAAGCAATCTTTCACCTTACTCCCAAGGGAAGAGTGCCAGGTGACAGACAGAATGGTGCTACATTTAAAACCAGCACAAGGTAGTGTGCCACTTCTTAAACAGACATTTGGTCAAATTGCACAGGAAGTACATAGATTCTCCCTCTCCAGACACAGAGGCTCAGTCTAACTTTTCTGGAGGAAGGAACACAGGATAGATATGTCATATATGAATATATTCTGGTAACTTCAGTCTTGAGAAGACATTACTCTATGTTCTCCACCCACTCTTACAGCAACTGCCTCCTTTCCACTGATCTTCGGTAGAGTAAACTTTCTATTCTGCACTGGAAAGCTCTTTTCCTCTTTGGTTGACTTTTGCATTTCCATATTTCCAGAGAACTTTTGTCCTAAGAACCTATTAAACATACTCTTGGCAAAAGTCACTAGAGACCTTTTGGGCTGAAATATAACAGATGCTCTTTTATCCTCCTCTAACTCAAATTTGCAATAATGTCTGACACAATTCATTTCTGTTGTCTTCCTAAATCCTCCTCTCTAAGATTTAAAGACATTCGAATCTTCCTGGTCTCCACTTCCGGTGTTTGTCTTGCACTTTAAGTTGAAGAGTCCCATGGATTTTTATATTGATTTTTCTTTTCATCTTTAGAAAATCCCACCCATTCCTATGACTTTTACTGTTACCAGAATGCTAAGAACTACAACATTTATTCATTGTCACCTTCATTTCTTTCCTGGTGTCAGCTAGCATGACCAAATTCCTAGTTGAGTCTGGCACCTGGTCATCCACTAGGAAGTCAAACTATATAGTCAAAAATGGAACTCTTGTTTCCTCTTCTCTTCTCTCACCCCACTACCAAATCAGTCAAATGCCTTTCACGGCAGTGACTGTGCCAGGAGTATGGCACCAAGACAATCAAGTGAAACTACAGAATCATGCCTTGTCTAACTAGGGTCTGAGACCCAGCTTGCATGTCCCGTAATGGACCGTATGTCCTGAAGCAGGCCTGCTTGCATCTGCCTAGATGAAAGAGGGTATCTTCTTTTGTCAGAAGTATATAAGCACTGGATTTACCCATAGAGACACCATGTTTATCCCTGTGTAGGAAGATCTGTGTAGGAAGCTACAGTCCTGTCATCTACCCAGTTACCATGGATGAAAATCTAAAGTCTTCTTTGACACCTACTAATCTCTCAAGAGAAAGCCTTAGTGATTCTCCGTCAGAGGTCACATACCAGGTTCATACCACCACCACCAGGTGTTCTGAACTTCACATACTCCTCCACCCCGTCACGAATTATCATCCCTGTTTCCTCTGATGTACTTTTTACTAAGTAGCCAAATTCATTGCTGAAAATGTCTCCCTCTTCCCTGTGTAAAAATCTTTTAATCATCCTATAATCCATGGAATTCATCTGAGTTTTTAAAAAGATCAAACTACAAAGCCCTCTATGATCTAGCTCCCCACCATCCCTCCAACCTTTTCCATTTATGGTCCTCGCCTGTCCCCTTCCTCATCATGCACTGGAGACGGTCATCTTTTGTCAGTTTCCCAGAAAGCCAAGCCTCTTCCCTGCTTCAGAGCCATACTACTTGCTCTCATCTGCCTGGAACGTTTCTTCTCTGCTGCTCTTCACAGGGCTAACTCTTTCTTAATCTTAAAGCCTCAATTTAAATTCCATCCTGTCTAATAATCTAAAGAGTGTCATTCCCATAGTACTTGATTCCAACACTAAGTTTACTTCATAGGACCCAGACAAATCTCTAGTTAATGTATTTATTTGTTCACTATCTGCTTCCCACATAAACTACAAATTCCTGAAAACAAATCCTTCTCCCCTCTGACGTTCCAGCCTAGCTTCTGAACTGGGGCTTTCTACATCATAATAGGCACTTCAATTTTTTTCCCTGTTGAATGAGAAATGAACTGACCTAAGTTTGGAATGATAAAGAAGTTATCCAGATTAGATAGTGTTGGGAGCTATTCTAAGTAAAAGAAGCAAATACAGAAACTCAGAAGATAAGAGCTCAGAGCTGCTTGAGGAAGGCCTTTCGTCTGTTTGAGTAAGTGCATAAATAAGGTCGAAATGGAAACTGCAAGCATGACTGAAAATAAGCAGACAGAGCTATTGTGTCCCAGACTCAACTGGAGAGAAACATTCTGAATGAACTAGAAGAATCACTATCAGCTAAGTGGCTCTTCCTATCCATGTGTAACCAGAGTCTTCTGATTTTACTCTCCTGTCATTGGTCCCTGATATACAGTAATTTCAAAGTAGGAATAGGCAAAGCACTAGGATGTTTCTTGATGACTTGCAACACCATCACTCATTTTGTTGTTAAATATATGAATGTGTATTTCTTTAGGGATTTAACTTTTGATTAGAGAACAATTGCAAATTTAATATCAGACTCGTGATAAGGATAGAATAGAAGAACTCATGTTCTGCTGTGCTGCATATCAGCTGTATATCTTAAGTAAGACAACATCTTCAGCACTTTTGGGTGGATGGACAGGGAGGAGTTTGGGGATGGTACCTCAGAGATTTGGAGAGTAGTGGTATACTTGTGTTTATTTGTTATCCCAAACTGGAAACTTGTATACATTATGCAACATTGGGTTAAAAGGGAGCATGATTAGTTATATCTATTTGCTTGTATTAGTACAGAATGCCTCCAGAAGAATATACAAGAAATCAATACAGTAACTGCCTCAATGGTGGGATCTGAATGGATTGGACAGGGTTCAGAGATGGAATTTCACAGTATGCCCACTCTCTTTTTCCTCCATCTCTGTTAATCTTGTTGGTAACAAACCTATTTAAAAATGTTTCACTGTCCTTTGTAACTTTCATCTGTAGCTCAGGACTCTCACTTTTGCCTTACATAAAATATACAGATCACCTTCAGACACATTTGTCCACTTATGATTATTGTCTTTTCTGGTTTGAAACTAGATTTTACTTTCTTTCTTGTCATTCAATGAACAAACTCTCATTCTTTCTCTCTCTACTTCTGTTCCCCTTCCCTCCCTATCTTTGTCTTGCCATGGGTTTCAGTAACTTTTTGTCTGGTTAACCTCAAACCATGATCCTTCTATCTCTATTTCCCAAGTAGCTGGGATTGTGTGGGTCACTGAACTCAGCCTTCTCCTTTCTTTCTTGACAGTGCTTAAGTGTACTATTCCTATCCTTAAGAAAACCTCTCCCTATTCTAGTCCCCCTTAGCTGACACTTTCCTTCTTAAGCTATCCCATGTCTTCTCTCACTACTTCATCACTTGTGACTAAAATCATAATATATCACATAATATGGGATATGTTCTGATTGTGAGAACCAAAAGCCATGTTTGAAGACACAGCATCACAGATACAAAGGATACAAAGCAAAGACGCAGTCTGGATGTTAAGGAATGATTTAATCTCCTCAAAGAGCCTGCAATTGATTTATCCTTAGTGGCATTCAGAATGTTTCTACAGCCATAATCTTAAATGAAGTTTTGAAATAATTTGAATACCTGAATGTATGTGAAAGAGTCCAGGCTCATGTATTCACACTGAAAAACTTGATAAGCCAGAGTTTTTCCCATATAGGCGTACTACAAATTGATTTAACTATAGGCTGGACCCATGGAATTCCCTTGCACGCTGACAGCCATGAGAAAGCCCACGCTTGCAGTGTGACACTCCTCCTGAAAACAGAGCAGGCGCGTCTTGCCCTTTCTCACAGTCCTCGGCGCTGCATGAAAACAAGTATGCTCTTTGTCAGGGCAGACCAGGAGATGCATATGAGATCTCCATTTTCTTATGGTGTAGTCAAATAAAAAACAGTGAGGATAATTCAATTTGAAATATGCCCAAGTGTTTCTTGTATCATCCCTGTGTTGTGGCATGCTTCTGAAGCAACTGAGGTCACAAGAAAATCAAATATGGAGAAACGCAGCTGAGCATCCAAGCCTGAAAGCACTCATTTATAAAGCTTGCTGTGGCTTCTCTTTTATTCTTCCTTTCTGCAATCATCACTTGAGCTCCTGAGTCAAAGAAACAGAAAAGAATGGTTATCAGTTCATACTCAGCCTCAACCTGTCTCAACCTATAAAGTAGCCATTCAGAGGTCTTCATATTTGATTTCCTTCGAGATACAATGAATAAGTAATCAGCTCAAAGAGGGTTTTAGTTGGAAAAAGGGGGCTTGGGCCACCATCCACCCAAAAGAAGCCCTCAAAGGCCCTGCATGGGAATCTATAAAGTAAGGGTGCTCTGTGCTATAGTCATCCTGTCCAAGAGAATTGGGAGAAAGTAGCACTTTCTAGGACCTGGACAAACAGCTTACTGTTGCTCTTGGCTTTGGTCCCATGTGTTACTCTACTAAAGGACAGCACGTAGTAGGCACTTAGATGGAAACAATAAGGAGTGTGCTGTTTGTTTTTAATTAAACTGTGATTTCATTAGCATGCAAAGGAGGGGGTTCACTGTAACATTTCTTTACACATATATGAAGTGGACACATTTGAGTGGACACTATATATTTGTGTGTATATGTGTATGTGTATGTGTGTATGTATGTAAGCATTTTCCAGAGTTAGACATGGAACTCAGTGCCTCATGCCTGCTGGACATGTCCTTCACTGCTGAACTACACCTAATCCCTAAACACTATCTTTAAATGAATCATGAAGTACTGTACATTTCGCTAACTAGAATTTCCCTATTGTTTACACATCAAGATTAGAAGAACAGGCGAAGTAGTCATACTGCCTAAGATAGAATCACACTTCTGCCACGGTAGTGGTGGGATCATGGAAAGTCATTTTGCCCAGTCGTGCTTTTTCCTCATTTGTGATAGATGAGGATGGGAACAGCAATCCTGACAGAAAGTACTCAATAAGCACAGTTATACGCAGTGGATGGCAAAAAGGATGCAGAATGAAAATTCAACTGCTTCCCCCATGGATGAAATCCCATTGTAACAATTAAAATCTATGTGTATCCTTAAAAAAACAATTAATATCTGTGAATGAGCTTTGGAGCCCAACAATACAAAACTCAGTATATAAAATATTGTTAACTCTATCATGTCAAATAGTCTGATGATTATTTTATTTGGCCTGCTGCTAGGTATGATAGTAGCAATTATAAAAACAGACTAAGAAGGGGAAACTAGGACAAAATTTACACATTAAAAAAAAAACCTGCTGACCTTCAAAGCATCACTTCAATAGATATCTTTGTACATTTATTGTTGAAAATATTGTTGAAAATATTCTTGATTCTTCTGCTTGGGAAAGCTCCCCAGTGATAATTGTTGAAAATATTCTTGATTCTTCTGCTTGGGAAAGCTCCCCAGTGATAATTTTTTAATCAAATCCATTTTTAGGATAGAACCCCCCCAGCCTCATATGACTAACATATACTAATTAAAATGTCTTCTAAAATGTGCTCCGATTATACATTGACTTTTTATAAAACTATTTATTGAAACAACAGCAGCAATAACAAGAACAACTAGTGTGTCAATTCCCACTGACTAGGGAGGCTGAGGCCTCTCTAGTGATCAGGATCACTTGAACCCAGAGTTGCCCTTGGGCAACAAACCATTTCCAGACCTTACAGTTGATCTCTTCCTCCCAACTGTAAACAAAGCAAAACCTTCAAACAATACAGGAATGCTCTGCTAGAGGAAAAGCAGACGTCCTCCTTGAACCAGGGAACTTGCCAGGAATGGCTTGTGGATGGTTCTAGTCAGGGTTCTGGGTATACTTAACTCCAGGAGATGTTCAGCAGGAGGGAAAAGGAGACTATAAATATCCTTTGTGCCATCCAAGATGGTACAAAATTGCTAATCTAGGTTGGGTTGGGAGTGATGGGAGAGAATGAGGAAAAGGAGGACACTGATCACTGATCAAGAGGTATTGTGCTTATAAATTGATCTGTTGAGTGGCAATTCCTTTGGACAACTACTTAAAAGTCATAAAAACATAATTTGAAATAAATAAAATGTGCTAGAGGGATAAATTTACTTTCTTTCTTTCTTTCCTTTTTTTTTTTTTGGTGCAGGCCTAAGGCTTGAACTCAGGGCTAGAATGCTGTCCCTGAGCTTCGTTTGCTCCAGGCTAGTACTCTACCAATTCAACTGCAGCTCCCCATTTAGCTTTTTACTGGCTAATTGGAGATAAAAAGTTTCATAGAATTTCCTGCTCAGGCTGGGTTTGATCCACACTCTTCAGATCTCAGCATCCTGAATATATAAGATTACAGATAGGAACCACCAGAGTCCAGCTAAGTTGACATTTTTATTGTGAGGCTATCTGCATTCAAATAACATATTATTTAACTAGAATTATATACTTAAAAGTAAATACAGGATAGAAGGAAGTTTTAACAAAATTCATTTTAGTTTCACGTAACATCTGTCACTGATTTGTGACTATTCCCCAAATCATAACTAGTCCTAAAAGGAATTGTTAATGCTAATACAAATCTGAAGAAGGAATTATAGACCCAGAAAGCAATGTATGAATTATTCTTCATTCATTCATTCATGAACCTTTGCTGCAATGCAGTACTAAAATTGCTTCTACAGTATCTGCTCCATGGGTTTCAGTGACCTGTTTTCTCAAGTGACACTTTTGATGGGAATGTGCATAAATTCCCATATGTGCTTAATTTAATTAAAGCTACTCGAATTACTTTATAGTAACACCTCAAAACAGAAAACCTTCACAAAGATGCTATTCCAATGCCATGTGAAAACTATGCTAATAATATGTTTGTGAATAGGTATGAAACGTTAGATATTGGTGAAATTGAATGATGTGCATTTAGTATCATTTAATATAACTTTTTAGCTCCCTATAGTATTAGTTTTCTGGCAATGTTATCACAAAGTACCACAAATGAGTGGCTTAAAGCAACAGCAATATATGACCTCATAGGTCTGGAGGCTGGAAGCCAAAACCAAGGTGTTGGCAGGTTTGTGATACCACCAAAGGAAGGAGACTTTTTGCTTCTTCCTGCCTTCTGGTGGCTTCCAGAAATCCTTATGTTCTTTGGCTTGTAATTGCTTGACATCCACTCTGCTTCCAAGGGGAATCTTCCCCTAGAAGTGCTGTGTCAGCTACTGTCCAAAAGTTTCTGCCTCTTTCTGAAAACTTTCCCTCCAGATTTCAGTTTCCCAGAAACCTGTTATAATCATGTAAGCCAAGACCTGGCAAAAATGTCATAGAAAAGATCTATTACCTCATGCAAATATCTATTTATTGCATATGTTTACATTAAACATAGACATTCATTGGTAGTTCTGTTTCTCTGGTGGAACAGTCACTGATACAACACTTAAAGGAGTGATACGCTTCTTGAGATCATCATTTGCTCATCTGTGAGCAACCACACCACTGCCTGCAGTCTAGGGTTGGGGTTCTGTGTGTGGGCTCTGGATCTGGGCAGTTTGGGCTCAAAACCTGGCTCTGCTGCTCACAGATTCTATCACCTGAAAGTGGCACAAGTTCCCTCCATGGATGCCTTTTTCTTATGTGTGAGAGGGTGAGCAATAATGATGTCACTTTGTAGATTAGCTAATACTTGTTGGTATTTTAAACAGTTTTAATACAAGCTAATAATTACACTAGTGGTCTGTTGCAGCTGACTTGTTCTGGCTCAAGAAGCCAATCAGGATAATCTGGTCTCAACCTTCCAGTCCCAAGAACTTTAGTAGCGGACATTGAAATGTGGTGGGAATGTTTACACCATGGAAACTGGCAGACACTATAAATCAAGGATTTTGTTCCAATTTTATAAGTAGCATAACATTGCTTATAGCAGTGTTAGAGACACTAAGCCTCTGGATGTTGTATGGTCATCACAACTAGTATTGGGACGGGAGGACTAGCATCTCATTTGAAGCTAACTCATTCAAGCAATAACCCAGCTAAAAGTAAGGAGAGGCACCTAAAACCTCCCACAGTGGGCCTAGCAGGTTGTTCTCAGCCAGGACCCAGAGACAGGACACTCTTACTAAAGCACAGCTCATATAAAATGGAGAAGTAGAGGTCAGGATGAGCTGAGGGACGCCTTCCAGAGCTGAGAAATGCTCAAGGGTTGCCTATAGCTGGGCAAACCCAGGGAAGTTAAAGAAGTGAGAAATGCGGAAGAAGGGGCTCGCTTGTCAGATCTAGAGAGCAAGCCCTTCTAGCACCTGCGCCTATGCAAGGCCGCATGAGATTCGGACCCACCATCCCATCTACCACTGCAACTACTTGCTTTGCCCCTGGGGCATCCTGCAGGTCCTCAGTGTCTCCCCCTGAAGCTTGCTCACCTCCTTACTCCACAGAGACCCTGTACTAGGGTCATCATTAATAGCTCACTTCCAGGCCCTGGCTTGAGTCTCTTTCTTCTCCATAGCTACCCTGCTAATCCTCAAGCTATATATTTAAGACATGGACTGCAGATACTCTGGCACACTACTATCCAGGTGGAACAGAGTAACACAGCTTTCCCTTACCTAGCAGGTTCCTGTAATGCTGAGAGACAAGGAGGGTCCTGACATGGTTTACCATGCACGTTCTGCTTAGATGCTAGAAAGCATCTAGTACTGCTCCTCTGTGTGTGTGTGTGTGAGAGAGAGAGAGAGACAGACAGACAGACAGACAGAGACAGAGAGTGAGAGACAGAGAGACAGAGGGGGGAGGGAGAGAGAGAGAGTTTTAGGTCCATTCCATGCCTCCTTCCTGCTTTACCCCATTTCTGCAGCCGCAACACATCAGTGTCACTTGGATATTTTGGCAACTCAGGAACCTTGTAATGATCTTGAACTTTTGTGCTCTACCACATGCCCTGCACTATGCCAGATTTGGCTGTTGAATCTCTCAGGTGTCGGTAGAGTCACTTCTGCCTGTCATGATCTTAAGTGGTGCCCTCCCAACCTGATCCAAAAGCTGGGATCAGATTATTCCTGAGCCAGAAAAGCATCTACACAAGGCCTGGGAACCCCTGGCCTCCCTCAGCCACTCCAGCTCGACAGGAAGCCTCCATCATCTCTTTTCACTTCCCCCATCCCACAGAAATGTGGCATTCTTCCTTTTTCCTTTCTTGGTGTTACAGAGGGCAGATTGGTTCCATTTGTGTAGAGGGCAAAAAGGGCAATAGCCGAGGCTGAAGATTTCTAAGATTGCTCAGCTTCCAATGAATAAGGTTTCTGTTGAAAACTCTGGGGTGGGGGAAGCTCTCAACAAATAGTAGTTGTTATCATAAGTACATTACAATAGAAAAAATGGATAAGATTTATCCTTGTATGGAAAAGGAACCCTTATTGTGACTCTATGTCACTCTATGTAAAAATACAACACTTCCTAATATCTGCCACAATAATTGTCATATTAAATTAAATCTGTAGTGTGAATAATGAAACCACACTTTATGTAGAACACAAGCTAGACAATTGACTGTCATTGTATTCCTGTAAGAAACTACAGCCAGTGACTTCATTTCTCATCATTGTTTTAAAGATAATTTTTCCCACTCAAGAAGCTGTTCTATTCTTCTCATCTTAACCTCAAATATCATTTTACTCATGTGAAGGAAACACGTGAGAGCAAACATTATTTTTTAAGTAAAGTATAACATTTTCAATTCAAGGACATTTTGAAACATCTTTTCAGAAAGAAGACTGGAAAAAAAATAAACAGTCACTGGAAACATAAATATAAACAGAGGCACTGAAATTGGATTATGTACAAAAAAAAATCAGCCCCCACCCAAAAAAAAAAGAGAAAAAGAAAACACAAGGAAGAGTTAGATAATGAAAAAAAATTCTGAGAACAATCTTCCTTGCTCTTATGCAGGTGTTACAATCTCCAGCACAAACCAGACCAGATCCAAGCTGACACGGGCCCATGGTAAGAACATAGACCCACAGCATGGACACAGGTCCTTGGTGGCACAGGTATCAGTCTGATAGTCACCCTGGTACCTTCTCCATGCATTCTCAGGCTCTGCTGTTTCCTGGGTCTTTAAGATGTGAAATAAAACCTCAAGGGCCACTTTATCAAGGGCAAAAAAGCACAGTTATCCGAAGCCAGCAGTTATGCCTCAGCATTCCCATGAGAAACTCTGGATCTAGTATATCTACGTCACCAGAGTCTCCAAATGAGACGCTACAAGAGTTTAAAAATACTGGCACTGCTTGAGATTTCCTGGGATATATTTAGCTCTTTCGTCTCATAGTCTTCGAAAAGAGTCAAAGGAAGGTGAAGAAACGAAGGCTAGGGGCCTGCTCCATCTTTTTCCTGTCTCCCACATCTCCACCTCGAGCCACCCCCAAGGTTCTTCTGGGCTTGTTTTCTCTCTCTAAGGAAGCTGCATCTCAAGGTACTCCTCCACAACCCCTGGACATCTGCTTGGCTGGTCTATTTTTTGCTACAAGCAGAAGACAGGAAGGAAGAGTTTGTTTCCTGTAAATAGAGGGAAAGAAAATTACAGCTATTATTGTTTTGACAACGGAAGCCCGCCCTGAAACTGGTACTACAGTTTATTCCTGACAGGCATCAGCACAGCCGTTAAGGGCTCTCTTAGAAATTCCTTCTAAGAGGTGCTGGAGGAAAGCTGAGAGCCTGGATGGCTTTGCTTTGGGTGTCTAATGGTATGACCATGTAATTCTGGGCTATCCTGATCCTGGGCTGTGGAAGCAGAGTGCAGCCTGTGTTTTGATGAATGTTTTGCTGAAAGCCTCTCCCACCCTGAATGAGCATGCTTCATCTTGACCCTGAAGCACACACCAGTTTATAAAGACACATACACCCCAGAGTTCAAAATGCCTTAGGAAGGCATTTAGTATTTACTGTTGAACTGTTTCCCCCTGCTCTGTGCTCTCCCAAACTTCTTTTCTTTGGAAGATCTTTTTAAACTGCTTAAACATATATACATATTCAATGAAGAGCTATGATTGCCCACTATATCCCCTACCTCCTACTTTCAATATTTAATGAATTTACATAATTTCTGAGATATATTTGACCATGAACCTCAGACATGTATTTGCTATTTTGAGATGTTTTGAAATCATCTTTTACCTGGTCAGTATTTGTAATTTTAAAATAAAGAAGCCAAGGAGGTAATTGCTACTACAGGGTTGGAAGGCAGAAGAAAAATCTTACATTATATTAAATAATCTTATATTGCATTTTCCTATAAATGAAGATGAGGTTTGTTACTCAAAGGGAGTGATTATCTTCTATTAGTAGGAGAAATATATTTTATTTTGGTGATTGAAGTAGGACATATGTTTTGTTAAAATATTTAGAAATGATTGTTTAGCTTTATTTGATGAACTTGCAATAAAAACGAAAGACTATGAAACCAAATACTTGTGGTTTATGCTTTTAATCTAAGCTACTCAGGAGGCTGAGATCTGAGGATCACAATTCCAAGGCAGCCCAAGCAGGGGAATTTGTGAGAACTCTTGTCTCTAAATAACCACCAAGGGACTGGGAAGGTGGCTCAGTGGTAAAGTGCTTGCCTTGCATGCCTGAGGCCCTGGGTTTGATTCCTCAGTACCACATAAGCAGGAAAAAAAAAAGCGGGAAGTGGTGCTATGGCTCAAATGGTAGAGTGCTAGCCTTGAGCTGAAGAGCTGAGGGACAGCGCCCAGGCCCAGAGTTCAGGCCCCACGACCGGACCCAAAAAAAAAATAATAACCACCAATAAGCCAGAAGTAGAGCTGTGGTTCAAGTGGGAGAGTTCTCTCCTTGAACACAAAATCTAAGGTACAGTACTCAGGCCCTGAGTTCAAGCCCCAGGACCAGCATACAAAAAGAATAACAATAAAAAGGCAATGGGATCTTTTTTTAATGGGATCATTTTTAATCTTGGCTATCTTGATATCATACCTACCACTTAACCTCTGACTGATTGCTCCTTTTTAAAAATTTTTTTAGCATTATTGTCCAGTCTGCCATCTGTTCCCCATTCTATCTAGGCCTACAACTTCAATAATATCGTGATTTCCTGATCTGTAATTTCAGGCATCATCCATCGCCTGTTTCTTTGAAGCCATGATGTATTTGACATTTGCCGGTCCAATATACTTCTCAACTGTCACATGCGCGAAATAAGACTCTTCCCATCTGAAACCCAAGCTTTTCTATTTACTCAGCTAAACATTACCGGACTGCTCAATCAGGTTAATTGTTCCTAATCTTTCTTTTCCCTTTAGTTCACATATTGGATCGTGCAGCACTTTCTCCTCGATCTACTTCCACCTATAGCATCTATTTTGTCTCCGCATTGTGACTCCCCTATTCTAAACCACTCTCTCTTTCACCTGAGCTACTGCAGAAGGCTCCCCTTTGTAGCTGTATCAGTTGCATATACACTTCCAAGCCAGAGTCATCTCTGAAGATGATAACAGGAACAAGTCATTGCTTGCCTAAGATCTTTGAGTGTCTTTCCAGTCACATTCAGAATAAAATCCAAATGCATTGTGTTGAGCTACATAATCTTGTCCTCAATCATCTCTTCTATATAATTCAGTGCTCTCCACTCATGTATTGTAGCCATCTTTCTCTTCTCTAGAGCCAGCCCATCTCTACTGCTATGTCTACAATGGATGCCCTTCCCATAGCATTTTTGTATTTGTGGCTCCTTCTTGACATTTGGGTCTAAGCTTGCATGTCACCTTCTGAAAGAATGCAGATTAATTCCTTTACAAATTCTATCATAACATTTACTGCCTGGTGATTTCTTCTTCATTTACTTGTTTATTTGATCTCTTTCTGATTATATCTTTGGCTTATTTATGACGAATAAGGACAGACACACTGTCATTTTCAATGATACAGCTGAAGTGCCTAGTGGACCCGCTAGCATGCAGTGATGCTCATTAATTGTGCCATGGATGGGAGAAAAACATATCACTAAGGCTCTAATCTTTCCTAGGATGTCAGGACATTTTTCATAAAGAAAGATGGTGCACAAAATAATCCTGAATGATGAGTAGTAACTAAGTAAAAATATAGAGAGAAGAGAGAAAAAATTAGATAAAAGCAAAAATAAGCCAACTTGTAGTTGGAGTCAGTCAAGGTGGCTCATGCTTGTAATCCTAGCTATTTGGGAGTTGGAGATCAAGAGGATCATAGATCAGCCTTGGAGACTCCCATTTCAACCACTAAGCTGAGCATGGTGATGACTTTTGTCACCCCAGCTCATAGAAAGCATAAGTAGGGGATTATGATTCAGGCTGGCTTAGACAAACCATTATCTACAAAATAGCTACGTCAGAGAAGGCTGGGGCATGACTCAAGTAGTAGAATGCTTGTCTGGCCAGTGTGAAGTTCTGAGTTCAGACCCTAATACTGTCAAACAAATACATAATGAAAGTGACTGGAGTTGGGAGCAGTGAGACATTTGTCACATGACAAAGAACTCCTCTCAAAGGAGAAAAGTAATGTAAGCTGAGACTTAGCCAAGTACCCAGGCCTTATAAACCAAGGCTAGATTTACTCCAAAGGCATTGCAAGACCATTCTGCAGTTAGGCAGGTGGCAGCATAAGTTTGGCTTTCTAAAACTGTCTTAGAGGCTGTACAGACAGCTATCTGGCCATTGTCTTTCTTGCCATTTGATGGTGCTGTAATCACCTAGAAAAGATGATCGTGATAGCTTGGACTAACCTAGTCATGAAAGAGATAGAGAAATTGAGCCAGACATGAGAGATATTTAGAGACTAAAATGTTTTAAGTGAGATATCGATCTGGGGTAAAAGTGTGACAGAAGATTGGCATGGTGGCCTTAATCCCAGCTACACAGAAGGTAGAGATGGGAGGATCATGGTTTAAGACCAGCCTGGACAAAGCAGTTGGAGAGACCCTATCTTGAAATGCAACCTGGCTGTGCTGGTATAATCCCAGCTAAGCAGGAGGTAGTAGTAGAATGGTTACTGTTGAAGGCCAGCCCCAGCAGAAAAGCTCTTGAGATTCCTTCTTGATAATGGTACATGACTGTTAACCTATGTGGGAGGCTGAGATAGGAGGATTATGATTCCAGGCCAGCCTAGACAGAAAAAGTCCACCAGCCTCTATCTTCAGGGAGGGAAGTTGGACACACTGGCACATACCTATGATGCCAGCAAAGATGAGAAGCCTTAAGTAGGTCTGTGACCAGGTAGGAAGTTCTAAAAGTTATCAGTGAATTTTAACCCTTATTTAGGGTCCTACTGGTAGTTAAATAATAGAGTTAAACTTGAAGGCTCACTATCTTGACCAGAAGTTTTTTCTAATATGCTTGTGTTACTTTAAACTGGATTCTCAACTATTCCAGATGTTTGTACATATGTGCCTAAAGAGTCTGCAAGGTGGCTAAATATGAGCACAAAACAACAGGCAACAAAAGCAAAAATAGACCAATGGCACTACTTGAAATTAAAAAGCTCTGCAGAGCAAGAGTAAAGAGAAAAGTGACAAAATGGGAGGGGGAACCTAATACTAACCATACCTGTGATAAAGGGCTAATATCCAAGATATCTCTCTCTCTGTATGTATGTATGTATATATATATATATAGATATGTATATATATGCAAACGTGTGTGTATGTATACACACACAAGATCTCTTACTGCTAAGAAAATAAATCAGCTAAAAAAATAACTGGGCAGAAGGCATGGTTCAGTAGTATCATACCAGCCTAACAATCAAGAAATTTGGAGCTCAAAAGTCAGCTAGAGAAAAACCACCAAAACCAGAAAGAAACAAACAAAAAACAGTCATGCAAATTAATTCCATGTAACATATTACGTCTGCAAAGACCTTATTTCCAAATAATCTCACATCCAGAGGTACCAAGGATTAAAACTTCCGTGTATATTTCTTGGAGAACACAATCCATCCTATCACATGAGCCCTGAGTGCTAACAGAAATGTGTGTGAACTTGCCTGTGTGGGCTCAAATTATGAGTGTGTGGGGACTCTGTGTGAGTCCGTGTATGCATAATGAGGGACTAGAACCAAGTTCTAATTCACTGCTCTCTCTTCTGCTTCCTGGTTCATGTTTTTTGGTGGTTGCTTAGACAGCTTTTATGCTGTCCCATGACTCCATTCACAATGAGTAATGGATGGTTTCCGGGCTCTCACTCCCACTTTTAATGAATACCAACACTAATTAACTGACAGTAACATGTAGCTGCTCTTGGCTGCGTGCATCTTTCACTGAGGTCATAACGGCTGTTGGGATTGTAATTTATTACTGGGACTCTCAGTGTGAAGACCATTTTTGCAAATGCCAGAGCAATGCAAAGCCAGCCTTTCTCGGTAAGGTAATATGTTCCGTTGCTCCTGGGCCTTGGCATAAGGAGCATCCAAGTCACAATAGTTCCACTGGAATGTGGTAAAGATTTCCAAACACCCGACCATCTGCTGGGAGGGACGGATGACTACCATTGGAAGGACTACTGCTCAGTGTGCTAAAATCAGAAAGAGCAGCACAGCCCCCTGAAAGATCAGGGCAGTGTCATCATATGATGATTCATGCTGTTTGCCAGAGCATTGTTCTGACAATGACAAAACTGCATCTCAGGAAGAAAAAAAAACTCACCACAAAAGCAGTATCAAGGATTTTTGTTTGGGGGAATGGCAGACACCCAAGTCCTTGTGTGCCCTGCAGTGAATGAGGTCACCCGGGCAGCCCACTTTAAGACCCAACTCTGCACTCCCCATGAACTCTACCAAATTAGCTTTACATGGTGGAGCTGTCTTGCTTCTCTAGAGGATCAAAGTAGCTGGACCCAGGCCCAGTGTTCTGTAGATAAGCAGTCACAGGATACGTTTACACCCTGTCCTGCTCCTAGTACATCATACTGCAGATTCCTCTGTATTTCCCAGTTTATATCCATAGAGGGAACTCAGTTCACGTATTTCTTTCTATTATCTGCACTAATCTGGTGACATGAGATCGTTTATGTGCCCAGCACTCCTGTTACAATGCCTCTGGAACTGTGTAACTTTTTTTTCTCATGTGTGGAGCTACTGTTCCCAACCAAGTACTTTTATCCTTCCTGTAACAACCTTTGTAATAGTAACAGCACCTCCTTGTAACACTTAAAATACTTACCTCACTAGCACAGCGTGACAACGGTAAATATGTCAGTATGACTTTTTAAAATGACATTTGAATTGTGTAAATCACAAGGCTCTCTAGCCAAAGTAATAAATGACAATGATAGAGAAAACGATCTATTCACATTAAAAAAAAGAATGAAGACAATGTAGGATAGAATGAATTTTGGCTTCTTTGGTGGTTAGTATTACTGATTGATATGCCCTGCTGGCATTCATGCTGTCTTCAGTTGTTCAATACACATAAACTAGACTCACTCTCCATGTATACAATACATAGTTAACATGGCCATAACTAACTTTCTTAATGTTAAAATTAAAATATCCAAACTATTGCCTCCTTCACTCCTAAAAGCCCTGTGAAATTACTTTTTGAGAAACATTTGAGTATCATATCTGAAAGTTAAAAAATCAGATTTATACCTGGGCATGGTGGTTTATGCTTATAATCCCAGCTACTCAAAGGTTAGAGGCAAGAAAACTGAAAATTAGGAGTGAGTGGAGCCAAACATAGTGGCGTGGCTATGTCTCAAAAACAAAATAAAAGCAAAAGGGCTGGTGGCATGGTTCACATAGTACAACACTTGCCTGGCATGTACAAAGCACAGAAGAAGAGAGGGAGAGAGGAGAAAAAGAGAGGGAGGGAGAGAGAAAAGAAGAGAAAAGGAAAGGAAAGGAATAGGAAAAGCACATTAAATTATTGAATTATTTATTTGCTTTGAATAATCTGAATACTTAGATAACTGACTACAAATGACTTTTGCTATTTCCAAAAATTAAGCCATCCCTCTTATAACATTTACTGTTATACTTTTAACCTTATTAGATATCCATGGTTATAAAAGTGCAATGTGCTCTTTGTAACAACTCAAAAAGAAATATAGAAGAATATTAGATGCCGGGTGCTGGTGGCTCACACCTGTAATGCTAGCTACTCAGGAGGCTCAGAGCTGAGTATTGTGATTCAAAGCCAGCCCTGGGCAGGAAAGTCTGTGAGACTCTTATCTCCAATAAACCACCAGTAAACCAGAAGTGGCACTGTGGCTCAAGTGGCAGAGCACTAGCCTTGAGCTGAAGAACTGAGGGACAGCGCCCAGGCCCAGAGTTCAAGCCCCACGACTGACAAGAAAAAAAAAGAATATTAGTCTCCATCCAATGTTGCTCCCCTACTCACTCTCAGAAACTAATGAAATACCTATGATGAAGAATAACGTATAGCTATATGAATTAGCTGGGATGGATGCCCAAGGTATATATTAAAGAAAAAGAGAAGCTGTGCATAGTGTGACCTGATATCTTCCCAATTATATATATATATATATATATATATATATACACACACACACACACACACACACACACACACATATATATATTGCAGAATATGTATGGAGACAGAGAGACAGAGATTTCCCGAAGGTACAGTCACTGGGTCAGGCTGTATATATCACAGTTTCCATTGTTCCTACAAAGAAGGAAAGATGCTTCAAAATAGTAAAACACTACATAGATTGAAATAATAGAAAAATTGAAATCCCAATCTATCTTGTTTCCAGGACAAGAGACTATAAAGCAACTATTTTCCAGTGTTCGGTGAGAAGATAGTTGATTGTACAACAAGTAATCCATCCCAGTCATGGTGAGAAATGCTTGTTAAAGTTGTTACACTTCCATTGTTTCTCATCATTCTAAATGATGTTTCTCATCATGTCTAAATGAAGCTGGAAAATGCAAATAACCATGATACATGCAGAAAATGTACTATAGCTACTATATTAAATATAACCCAGAAAAAAGTACATGGGTGTTGAGCAAAGTGATACATTTTAATTCTATCACTCAGAACACTGAGGCATTAAGATTGAAGATTAAGAGCTATCTAATCCAAGAAACAATCAATTAGCAAGTTAAAAGTCCAGATGCCAGTGGCTCATGCGTGTAATCCCAGCTACTCAGGAGGCTGAGATTTGAGGATCGCAGTTTGAAGCCAGCCAAGGCAGGAAAGTCCATGAGACTCTTATCTCCAATGAACCACCAGAAAACTGGAAGTAGTACTGTGGCTCAAAGTGGTAAAGCACTAGGCTTGAGTGTAAAAGCTTAGGGATAGCACCCAAACTCTGAGTGTGAGTCCCATGACTGACAGAAAAAAATTCTCTAAGTTTATTTTTAGATCTTCATTTTGAGATAGACTGATGTATTTATAGTGGAAGCCTAGTGCTCATGATCATGTTTAGGGATACAAACAAACGTTATGTGATAAATCCGCTCATCACATTACATTCCCTATGGTCCCCTATGGTGTATCTGTATCCATGTGATAGTAAGATCAGACTATACGGGGAACATATAAGCCTTTCGTTTTCATTTAGTTTTTGTTTTCAGGGACAGATTTTTATGTGATATAACAATTATTGTTAAAGTTCAGCTTCAAAGATGAGCTATGTAATAAAAAAATCCCAGATAACCTGCATACTACAAGTAAAAGGAAATAGTAAATGATGTGGAATAAGAAATATTTCCTCTCACTGTTAAGTTTTTAATCTGAAAACACAATAGTATACAAAGATGAAGTATTAGCCCTTGAGCCTTGCTTTTTAAAAATCAGGTTTTTGTCAATGTTCCCACTATCCTCCCAGAGGACTGGGTTTTAGTTTATTTGTGAAGAACAAGACGAGTTCTTAAGTAGCGGATGTAAAATATTGTAGTCATTTACTCAGCATCCTCTGATAAAAAATAATAAAAAGCAGTTTTTCCCTGCCTAGCCAGGAGCACTTTACCAGTCTCTAATGTATTCTCAGTTAGCATTCATCACATACTAGTATAAGTAACTTCCTTCCTTCCTCCTTTGTATCCTCCCTCTCTTCCTTGTTACCTTCCACCTTCTTTCCTCCTTAATTCTTTCCTTTCCTTACTGCTTGTCTCCTTCCTTTATTCCTTCCCTCTTTCTCTCCCTTTCTCTTTCTTTCCCTACTTTCTCTTTTTCCCTTTATTTTTTCTATTTTCTTTGTCTTCAGCTGTATAGGCCAGTAACAACGTATTCTACATAGGCTCTAAGGAGAGGCTTAACAAGTCATTGTTGCTCCACCCAAATATTTCATAGAGTAACATAGTATTAGACAGGAAAAACACATGATTAAGTCTGAAAAAATATTAGATACTTCTGATTCTATGCTCTTTATAATTTTATAATTTAATTGAAGCCTGGTTACCTAGGAGCCAAAACCATTTGCCTCTGCCTTTGAGGACAGGTTCTGAATGTCAGAGGATCATGGTAAATTGGAAATGGAGTCAGATGAAAGTGGACTCAAATTAGCGAAGAAAATCTTCATGCTACTTGAAAAGCAGAAAAATACACTGCAAAAGTAACTACTGAGAGTAATTTCTTATGGAAAAGAATGACAGGGAAGTATCACCCAGTCTTGAACTCAGTGAATACAAAACAGCTATTAACGTAGCTCAGAAGGACCATTTATCCAGAGCAAGTAGAACAAACTGAAATCCACACTGATGAACTCCCATACCCAGCCTGGAGTCACCAAACTTAAAGAAACACAGAAGAACTTTCAGAAGATTCAATTATGTCTGAATTTTTTATTTTAACATTATTGAGTCTTTTAGAAAATGCTGTGAAGCAGCTACTGAGTAGTATGCATTGCATGACCCCAGGGCCAATTCTCAAGCTCCCCTGAGGATGGTCTCAGGTATGCACTGCACAGAAGAAGGAAAAAAGTGAGAAATATCTGTAGTACAGATCTTCCTAAAAGTAGGCAGAAGCAAAAATTAACACATGGACTTTGAAAAGCTAATAGACAAGCAGCTTGTCAGGAACTGTAAATGAAGAGGTGTATTTCTGATTAGAGGATATGTGCAGAGTGTGAAAGGGCACACCTATAATCCAAGAGTCTGGAGGTTGAGCCAGTAGAACCATAAACACCAACCTGGGGGCCCTGGTGTCAAATAAGCAGACAGCAGCAAGTGTTGGCCAGAATCCTTTATAATGTTGATGAAAAGTGGGCAGCCACTGTGGAAAGCAGGATAATGGTCTTCAATTCCCATTCTGAGTATGGATCCAAAAGAACTGAAATCATAATTGCAAAGAGGTTCCTAAATTGTGGCAGAATTATGTACAAAAACCAAGATATGGGAATAAACTAAATATCTACTGTTAGATTAAAAGGTAAAGAAAACGAATTTAGTTCCCCTTGCAAAAAAAAGGAAAAGATCCTGAAATATTTGCCCACATGAATAGATCTAGAAGGTATTATTCCAGAAAAATAAGCCAGTTAGAGAAGGATAGGTTCTACATTATCTACTGACCTGAGAATATCTAAGTTAATCAAGTTTATAGATACAGAGAGAAGAATGATGGGTACTAGGACTTGAAAATAAACAGAGTTATGGTTTGAATTGGTTTATCCACCAAAAGTTCATGTGTTAGAAGTTTAATTCTCAGTATGACATTATTGAGAGAGAGTGGGATTTTTCACAAGTTGGGCTGAGTGAGAGATAGCTAGGTCTTCTCAATACCCACCACATGAATAAATTGTTTCTTTCTCAAGATACTGGGTTAGTTTTCTTGAACCTAGATTCAGTCTTCAGGGGAAATCTAGGTTTCAAGAGGACTAGACTATTACCACAATAGGTTATTATAAAATGCACCCCAAAATCTCTTTCTCATGTGTTCCTGATCTCTGCACACAGTCCCTTTCCATTATGGTTCTAGGCCATGTGTGATATAGGAAGCTGAAAAGATATAGGAGACATCATCTTGGACCTGTAGAACTGTTAGCTAAATAAACCTTTTTTTCTTTTTTGTTTTGGTCCGGTCGTGGGGCCTGAACTCTGGGCCTGGGCGCTGTCCCTCAGCTCTTCAGCTCAAGGCTAGCACTCTACCACTTGAGCCACAGCGCCACTTCCGGCTTTTTTCTTATGTGGTGCTGAGGAATCAAACCCAGGGCCTCTGGCATGCAAGGCAAGCGCTCTACCAGAGCCACCTTCCCAGCCCCACCTTTTTTTCTTTATACATTATCCAATCTCAGATTCTTTGTTATAACAACACGAAATAAACAAAAGCAAATGGATATGAAAGTCCAATTATGCAAGATGAGTAATTTCTACTTAATTCACTTGAGGAATAATTATCAATGGCTACTAGCCTGGGGTAAAGAAAGGAAGAGTTTGGCTAAAGGAGAGAGAGAAAGAGGGAGAAAGGGAGAGATAGAGAACTAAACATAAAAGAAATCCAGATCTCAGTTTTCATTCACTGGTAGCTGTTCAATACTTCAAGCCCATTGCTATTTGTTGCACCTGCAACAAGTGGACAGAGAGATTACAACAGAGAACAACACTGGGCCCAATTATGCATATCTGCTCTGCCCTTAGTCACATGGTTATCCTAACTGTGAGGGAAACTAGAAATTGTAATCAGCTCTTTGCACAGAAGGAGGAAAGAAACAGTGTGGCAAGCACTTAGCCAGTCCTTACCATGAGTTGCCACTATGGATCCAAAATGTCAGCCTCACTCTTTCCCTATTATAAGGAAATCTTGACCCTCTCGTCATGAGAAGTGACTCTCATACCATTTAGTTACTGCAGCCAGCCCAAGTCTTCTCCTTTAAGACTCTATGACCTTCATTCTAAGTAACAAGCTAGTCAACCCTTCACACAGTACTCAGTTATAGACAGGAATGTCACAGCCATAATAAGAACTCTTATTCTGAAAAGGAAAAGTAGGTACCTGGTCAAACTTCTTGAATTCAGCCAGGCTTATTGTAAAGTTCCTGCTTTACTATGGACTGAGAGAGTGCCTTCTTCTATTGCTCTTTGCAACTTCCTGTGGTTCTTTTGGTGAGAAAGATTTTCCTTGTCATTCTTCATGGTCCCATGTGAGTTAGGAGACTATGGTCTCTTTGGGGGAGAAAAAAAGCCTTAGAGTTACTTCATGATGAGGCCACATGGAGTCCAAAGGAAGTTTTCAGTGACAAATGGTGAAAAACTTGGTTCTTTTTTTTTTATGTGGGATTAAGCTTGCTTTGGTTATTTAATTTTCTCAAAAACTTAGTAAATTATTGGTCCATTTGCTTCTAATCAGTTCCATGTGCAAATAAGCACTCCTGGTTCTTTCTCAGCAGAGTGTTTCAGCCTGATTTATGAGCAAGCTTTCTTGCCTGATGCAGTTATCTTTCAACTTACTGGCAGGTTCCCAGTGCTATCTGAAACAATAGGTGGGAAAGCCACATCTTAATTTGTTCTTACCTTAGGTTCTTTCCTTACTGCCTCTCTATCCCTCAGGGCCTCTTTTTGTTCTTATATTTCATTGTCAAATTTTGAAGGTTTTTTTTTAGGGACCAGTCAAGTTTTCCAATACACTAAGTTTTAGGACTGATTTCCCACTTATTTCATTTCTGTTTATAATCAGTTCCCTTTCTGATCTCATCTCTAATTGTAATATTTTGTCAATGGCAGTCGGTAGTGGTCAACACACACCATCAATCATTACTTCCAGTCACCTCCACTAGAGAGCTCATTCAACACAAACACTGTCTTCCAAGTTATCACTAGCAGTAGTTTTAACAGGTGGCATAGCACTGTGGAGCACAGATCAGTGTATTTCCTGCCTCTAGTTCCAACGTTATCACTGCCCAACATCTGATCTCTAGGACAATGCCACATAGTCTAGCCCCTCCCCAGGAGCTAATTATATAATTAGCTAGAGTAGATTAACTTGTGTAGAACAACACAAAGTAAAGTATAAATCTCTAACAAAATGAGAGTTTATTTCTTATCCCTAGAATTGTCCAATTTAAATGGTTTTGCTTGGACAGCTGTCCTTTAAGTGGTGAGATTGGGACCTAGACTCTTCTGTTTCATAGTTTTGCTGCTGGACAGAGCCTCAGAGTCTTTAGTCTGCATTCAAGGATCAACGGGTGGGAGGATCTGACCAGGCCTAAAATGTCGTCTCATTTTAGCATACTTTTCAAAGGCCTACTGAATGATCACTCTTCCTGTGTCTTAAATATGTTGCCAGTATAATCATTCCTCCTGATGGAGGTGCCCATTGCATTAGCAACAACTGAGGAAATTTGTTCGATTTCCCATCAACCCCCACAACTGCTTTCAGAACTTAACAATCTGATTTCAGTTCTTTTTCAGAATAATGAAGAACGGGGCGAAGAACTGAAGGGAACCTGCCAGTCTCAGTGGACAGACAGGAAGGATGGTTTTGAAATGGTAGTAGACGTCCTGCAAGGACTTGTTTGAAACCTAGATAGTATAAATAGAGAAAACAAGTAGTAGATGGAGTAACTCTCTAGCTGGCCAAGCACTGGCGCTTTCTAAAGCAGTGACAGATTTTTATTTCATGTTACCAAATTGTTCTTTGAAATTCTTATCTTTTACAAGAGTCTTTAAAAAAAAATCTCCAGGTACAAATTTCTCATGCCTTTTTAGCATCCAGGATCTTGTCTGTAGGGCTGCATTTACTCAACAAAATGATGGAAATCATCGAAGTGTATCATGAGTTTTGATTTAAGAAACTGCACATTTGGTATCTACATTTAATATTCAGCTGAAACTCCTTGAGAAATTCCATGGAGACCAGCAGGGTAACCTGGGCTGTTGATAACCTCTGAAGGTCTGAAAGTTCCTTGGTGCTTATGGCTGGTTCTCTCACTCACTGGACAGCTAAACTTCAACACGAGGAACATCACATTGACATGTCCAGAAGTGACTTACTCAGTCCTGACATGCTCTCAGAAGAGCTGCATCGTTAGACAAGCATGTGTAAACAGAGGGAAAGATAAAGAGCTTCCATCTACCATTTATGAAGCCTTCCCTCTGCCCGACATCCAGAGTTTCCTAATGTGTGTGCCTTGCTGAAGATCCTCTCTGTTCTTCCCATGAGAAAGGTTGAGAATGAGAGCTCTGAAAATGGATGTTTCTTATAACAGAGTAGAGAAAACTTTGATAGAGCAAATGTCGAGGTGTTTAGCATTTCTGTTAGATATTTTCATATAAAATACGATCTGCATTTAGATGAGACCATATAGTAAACTCTACACAACAAAATCAGATAATTTAGAAATGGTGGAAAATACATAAGAAACTTTCACAATGGGCTTTTCTCAAATGTGGTATCTAGTAGGAAAGCTGTAAGGTGTGACAGCTCACTTATTACTATCTTTGCTTTTAGAACTCCAGTTGATTGTATTAGCCATTAATGATCTGCTTATTCACGTTGCTCCTGTTTGAACACCCATGCTTGCAATACCTGTCTCTTCTAGATGGTGATATTGGATGTGTCCTGCTTCACCTCTAAGGGACCATGGATAGTAACACCCTGGGACTTTTTTAGCAAGTAATTTTAGGTATTATGGGACATCTATTATCAATATAGATCTAGTTGTCAGTTGATTTTATGATTAAATGAATTTTAAGGAGCTATGGAAGAAAAGAATACACTTAATAAAATACTACAAGGAAGCCTACTGTTAACCTTTGGCTAGTAAGACTTTCAAGTGTAGTGTTAAAATTCCGTTATGGCAGCCGTGGGGAGATAGAAACGGAGGCAGGAGGATCTCAAGTTTTAGGATAGCCTGTGTTATATAACGGGATTCTGACTGAAGGAAACAGGAATTAGAGATATAGCTCTATGGTAAGATACTTGCCTAGCAAGTGGTAGAATACAAAAGCTAAGCAAGAGCATGAAGCAGTGAGTTCAAGTTCTGGTACAAGCCAAAAATAAAGTCAAGATGATGACATAAAATGAATTTTAGGGGAAGCAATGTAAATGTAAACTCAATAGCTCACATGTACTTAGTCTAAATTTAAATAATACTTTAAAATTTGTCTCATAGAATGTTACCATGGGGAATATATTTTGTGGAATAGCCTCATTTAGTAGAGAATCTGCCTTTATTCAGATGCATCAGTGCATTAAACTCAGAATCTACTGTAACAGATTCCAATGCAGCCCCCAAATTAGTCACACAGAGAAATACACTATGGATTGAAATGCAACCATTTTTTCCCGTTTGTATGTGTGGTAGAACACAGAAGCTATTTTGTTTCACAAGTACAACATGATGGTTTTTATGGGGGAAGTGAAGAATAATGTATCCAGTGGGGGAGGAATGTAATTAACTTGAATCCAGAGTACCCGGAATCTGGCCAGAACAATAGCACAGTCCTGAAAAGAAATAAAGATTCTACTACAAACTATACTCCAAATGAAAACTAAAATAGTTTACCCTGGGTATTTGCTTTCTCTTCGTTCTTTCACTTTCAAAGGAACAACAACAACAACAAATCCTGTAATGATATAGCCAGAGAATATATCAGAGACACTCACCAGGTGCTAGCGATCCTCTTCATGATACCTCTCTGCTACACTGAATAGCCACACCTCTTCCAATTCCCCCATAAAATGCTTGCCGTTTGGTCCCATCATGGGCCTGCAAGTAGTTGTCAGTGCATTTTCAGAAAAACATCCTATAGGAGGCCAGAAGTCAAGAAAAAGCTTAGGCACACGAGAAGGAAATCCTGGTGTCCCTAACTTGGCCTGAAAGGCAGGGTGTGTGCAGGGAGCATTGGACTCATATGTTGGGTTTCCCATGAACCTGCATACTCCCCAATTTGAGAGGCAGAAACCAATATGAGCATCTCTAAAACCCGAAGAGCTAAATCCACTCCGTCTGGGTCTTCATGTGTCTGCCCACCCTGTTACCTTGGTCCAAGGCTATGGATATGAACCTGGGTGAAAATCCAAAGTTTCTGAACCACTAGACTGAATAAGCTCCATAAACATGACAGGTAGATTGTCAGCTGCACAAGTGCATGCATGAGAAACACAGATATCCTCTGGAAGTTTAGGAGATGAAACAATGCATATCATCAACTAAGTAAAACTGAAATAATTCTGAGCCAAAGGAACAAAAGGGCTCTGATAATCAGCAGGACCATACCTGTGATGTTTGGCTGGGTTTTTTTTTGTGTGACAGTGTCTGTGGATTCACTGTGGCAGCGTCTATGACGACACAATATACCACAGCAGCACTGGGGGAACAGCTCACTGAGAGAAGGCCTGTTCTATTCTTTAGAGGTGAGTTGAAAAGAAAACAAAAGAACTAAAACCCATCTCATCAGGATCAGAAATTATCCTCTAATTACCTCTTCTAGGTGCTGATCCAGTTGAATGGTGGTTAAGTAAATGCCCCCAAATTTATTGGGATCGTTCATATTTTTTTCTTCCTTTAAACAACAAAGTTTCTTTAAAATTAAGTTTTCCTTTTATAATTATAAAGTTAGTATGTTCTCTTAGAGAATAATGTTAAGAATGTAATCTCCAGGAACTCTGTCACATCAAATCTCTCTGAGCTCCAAATGAAAACCCAACCATAATCAACTACCATTGGTATTTTAGTACTTTGAGGTACTTTTCTCATTATTTCTCCCATAGCTTCTCTTTCCATGTAAGACTTAAATAATCTCATGCTAGCAGTGTCTTTCATAGCATTAATTTTAATCACCTCATGGTGTCCTGCCACGTAGATTTACCTAGGGTTGAAAATTCACTTACTAATTGTCTTCATTTTGAAGAACTAATTGTTCTTATTCTGTTTGACATTTAGTTATTTCCTAATGTTTAGTGTTATTGTATTTTTAATTGATTTGTAATAAATACTCTACTTACTTTCTAATATTGTCTGAATTTTATATTACACTATAGAAGACATGAATGTTTTATGAAGGTACACACAATATATAAGATGTATGATAAATATAAGTTTTTTTTTCAGTTATGAGGCTCAAACTCAGGACCTGGGCTCCGTTCCTGAGCTCTTTTGCTCAAGGCTAGTGCTCTACTACTTGAGCCACAGCACCACTTCCACTGATTAACTGAGTGGTTAATTGGAGATAAGAGTTTCACAGGGACTTTTCAGCCTCAGCTGGCTTTGAGCTGTTATCCTCAGATCTCAACCTCCTGAGTAGCTGGGATTATAGGCATGAGCCACCAGCACCAGGCTCAAATATAAAATTTTTATCCAATTGCTTTTCAAAACTCTGGATCAATTTTCAACATTATATTGCCATTGCATCTCCCTCCAGCAGCATAGAACACTATGGATTCTTAGATGATCCATTTATTGGAGAGTAAGTATGGCATCCTGACATTGTAATTTATACAAATGACAAAAGCAATTCAATAAATGAATCATGCCACATTTTTCCGCAGAAGTGTATTTAAAAGACCATTGTGTCTGAGTGTTAAAAAATATTTCCTAATGTTGCATCACTGATCAACACTTAATAAATATTTCTGGCAGTACATGGTTCCTAAACATTTCATCTGCTTACCGCTCCTATTCAAAGTCAGTACAGAGGTGCCATCCACTACCTTGGTCCTCAGAAAGGGAACACCTGCGGTCGTTTATTGAAAATTTAATATTGTGTTTAAATGATTCCTTTTTAGACCTGAAAACTCTATATTTATGTGTCATAGTCAATTCCTTGGCCATCTCTGCAGCCTCCTAGTAGCTGGAAATATTTCTTTTTATATTTATGATGTTTCGTTTTGATAATACATCTAGCTCTCCAAATGCTACATGTTCTATGTTTGCCTTTTAAAACTCACACTTAACACTTTAATAGACTTCAATGAGGATTGTGCATTACCATCCAAACTAATTGTACTTACACACACACACACACACACAAGCAGAGAAAGCAAGCATGTATGAGGATTACAGGTTTGAGAGGAGATTCTCTCTACAAGAGCCATCCACACACCAAGTTGAGCAGGATGTGGGATTTTTGCCACTGACTTGTTTCCATTCACCATCTCTCTTGTGAACAGTAGAAGCACAATGGGCTGGTTGGTGGTCTGCGCCTGTCCAGTCATTGCTGGGAAACTGTCAGGATTACAATGTTCCTTTGTTGGCCGAATTGGCAGCGACGCCAAGGGCTGAATGGGCCACAGACACTGAACCAGTTATGACGATGCTTGGTGCTTTGCGACGGCGAGAAGCCCTCCCACCTCCCAGGCCGGCCACCCGGAGGCGACAGTATGGATGCAGAGATGTCTCAGTGCCCTTCCAAACATATGCTGCACCAAACTGGCTAATGGAAGACTTGGCGTCTTGATCATCCAAACACAGGAGAAGCTTCCAGGGCGCCAATATTTGCAGAAGAGAGCAAGCAGATTAAAGAAGATTGAAAGCACATCACAAGAATGCGCTCATGAAATGAGATGTGGACCTCACAGAAATTGTACCAGTTATGGGCTAAACCCATAAGAGGCGGAAGATTTTTTTTTAAGATAATAAATCAGACCTAGTCACAGGAAAAGGAGTTTCCTTGCTAACACGCATGGGAAAGAGGAGGCAGGCAGCCGAAAGTCTGACCTGATCCACGTAGGCTGTAATGAATTTTAAGTGTTTGCTTTATCATATTAAATCCCCTGTGCCCCTAAATGTTCAGATTTTGATGCAGCTGGTGGAGAGAAGGAAAATGAACATGTTGAAACAGGTATGACAAAGTGATCACTAAATCTTAAAGAAGTTATTTTCTCTGCCAACAGTTCTCTGCTAGCTGAGACTCCTGGTTTTATTTAAGAAATCCACTGCCTTTGAAAGCACACTGGGTCTTTTCTATAGCAAAAGATCAAATGATGTTAATCAGGCCGTGGGGTCTAATCCTTTAATGCAACTGTCTCTTTGCATTATAAACATACCAGCTATAGAAGCTGGAATGATTTTTATCTTAGCTTATTTTTTTTCCTTCTTCTGCCTCTGTCTTTAAATCTTGAGTCTGGCCAATCAGTACTAAACAGTTTCTTCTATTTCCTTTCCAACTCCTCCTGAAGGGACAATTTATTGCTCCATCTTTTAATGAAAAATTTCAAGAGACAGTACAACCACCTCTCCTACTCTCCTCTGTGGTCCTCATTCTTTCAGTTCACCATCTTAGGCTATGTTTTAGTGGAAAGCCACATCCCCAGGGAACTACCTGCAGCTAGCTCCTACTTCTTGCTCATTAACTGGGCTGCTCCTTAGCGATTGGTTGTGTCTGATGGATTCAATTCCAGTCACCACCGATGTGTTTATAGCTGCTATCAATCGCTTTTCTTAAGCCAATCTTTGCTTCAAGAATACAGCCATCATAACTTGAACTCTGTGGCACATTCAGCCTGAAGAAGACTATATTAAGGGTGGGTTTCTAGCAATTGTCTTTAGATATTCAACCTTCCATCCTGCTGAAGCAATAGTAAGCTTCCACAGGAATTTAGAGCCATCAAGGCTGTGATTAATAAATGGGATGTGGTGATAATGAGAGTAGCCTGGTCCAGGTTTACAAACCCTCTATGCTGAGATACTAGCATGCCTTCCATAGAATGCCACTGTCATAGATAGCCTGTAGCTGATTTCTTGGGAAAGTTATGATGAAAATCATTGAAAGAGCCATAGAATTGGACTAAAACTTCTACCAGATCAGCTAAAATACATGTATTCCCTTATGTTGTTTTTTTCCCCCTCACTTTCTGAGACCTAATCAGGCCTACCACATTGCAAATGCTCAAAAATTCCTGTTTATACATTTAAAAAATCAGTGAAGGTAATTTTCTAATAAGTGCACAGTCTTAGGTCGGCTACTGTGAAACAGTGAGTCCTCCATCTTTGGATGTGTTCAAGCATATATTCGGGACACTAGTGTAGAGACGACCAGATCTGATAGTTTGGCTCTAAGCTAATAGAAAATATCAGCACTTTGTATTTCACATTTTATATTCATATACAATGATCATTAATGCATCTGTTAAAAAAGGAAGCGATGAAAAAATAAAGTCTGAGGGCCTAGGTAGTACCACCACCGCCTCCCCCGTTTTTGCTTCAATGATCTTTTGGTCAAGCGCGCCACCTCTCGGCAGTACACCAAAGTTGCCTCCTGCTGTCCAAAGTTGAAGCCGAAGTCCACTGAAAAGTGGACAGCCCACATTACATTTCCTCTTTCCCCCATACTCAATTATCTTCTACAATACAGCAGGGAAGTGCTTGAGATTCTACAGGCTGACAGGAGTTTTTTATGCCAGCATTTTTTCACCACTTGTACTTAACCTACTTCTCCATATGTATCGTTCTTAAAAAAATGGATCCTCTACAGAACAAAATTAATCTTCACATTTTATCCAGGTTAAGAATGACTCTTTAGGAGTGGATGTATTACCTTACCTATAATCCTAGATACTTCAGCACGGAGAGGAATCTGGTTCAAATCTAGTCTGGCCAAAAAGTATGTGTGACCCCATCTCAACCAATAAGCTGTACTTGGTGGGGTATACCTATGGGCCTGGTTATTCAGGAGGCAGAGGTAGGAGGATCTGAGTCTTGGGTGGACCAGGTAAAATTTAACAGTTTATCCAAAAGAAACAATGAAAACAAAACCAAAGTGATTCCTCAGCATTTCCAAGATCTCAGTGGTCTTACAGGCCTGTGAGTTGGGTTCAGTTTCTAAGGTTTGGAGTGGTGCAGCCGCTTCATGTGATTCTCCTGTCTTTTTTTTTTCTATTTTTTTTCCTAATCTGGATTCCCAAAATTGTACAGCTTAAACCACACCCCAAATTGGGTGTTTATAAAAATGGATTGTGATATCTTCAGTGCATCTAAATAAAGGTTTTATTTTTTTCATCTTTGGTGTACTCGACTTATACTAATAAAGGGCAGATTTCTTGATTAATATGTAAAACCACCGATATTGTTTTTTTTTCGATAGAAATATAAATCACAACACATGTCCATTCTGGCGAAAAAGTTTAAAATAACTTTTGTCTTTGGTACAAGTGTTGAAGTGCATGCCTCACACTTGCTAGGCAGGTGTTCTACCACTTGGGCTATGCCTCCAGTTCTGGGTTGTGAACTCCCTGTCTTTTTTCATTGTACCCCAGTGTCAAGTTGCATGAAGGATCCAATGATCACAAATGCTTCGGTTCCTGTTGTGTCTCTATCATCTGCTTGTGGAGTATCCTTGGAAAAGTCTGCTTTCGATCTCAAAATCCCAGTTTCTTTGCTCTCAGAATAAATGAAAAGAAACTTTCTGGGTTTGGGGGCTTTGTAAGTCATGGTGGAAAGTCCCTAACACACCATGAACCTCACTATTAATTAGTATTGGTCTTCTCTGCTGATTATGAATACCGATACCTCCATGGCCTTCATCTCTATGGTTATCGCTAAGATTCTCAAAGGTGAAAGAAAAACACGGAAAAGGGAAATGGCAGAAAACACAGAGAATCATGGTGAGAGCACAAACATTTGCTAAACCCAAATCAGCAGACATAAAATGTTTCATATAATTCCATGCACCATAAATCACTAGCTTTTGCCGTGCTGATGAAAAAGAATACCAGTGAGACAGTGCCACCTAATGGTGGGATCCTGAAGCTGCTGTCAGTCACTCAGCATTGAGATGTGAGGCTTGCTGCTAAACTTCTAATTCTTTTCTGTCTTTATTGAAAAGTCCAGAGTCAAGAAGATATGCACAATGCTTCCAACTGTGTTACTTGTTCCCATATCTTTCTTTCTCAACCACCCTGAAGGGACTGTGGAAAACAGGCACAATATTTTCAGCAGTACTTTAGATGTTGTTTCTAACTTTTATGTTAATATTTCTCTGTGCATGCAAATTAGCTCATTAATGCCTAGTCAATAATTAACCCACATAGTAATTGTTTTAATTAGAGTGAAAAAGGATGGTGAGATTTTTTTTGACATCGGTAGATCAAAATGTGGCCTTGATCTCCATTCATCTGAAAAGAAGGCAGATAATGATTACAGTGCTAATAACAAAAGTTTTATCTGATGTGCATCCTTCAATTGCTTATTTCCAGCTGTTAAACTCAGTAGTGTTAAATGAGGAGCCCTAAATTGCTCCACAAGCAAACAGTTAAGGACTGAATCCTTAGAGGGGGAAAGAAGAAAGTGATCAGGTTTAATTATCCTTATATTATTCATTTAGAAGTAATAGACTTTATGAAGAGAAACTAAGCCCACCAAAAGGAAGAAAATTCAATAGCCCATGTATAGTGTAAAGTGTTGTATTGTGTTTTCCTCCACTGTAAGGAAATTACAGTTTAAAGGTTGAACTTTGAGAATGGAAAGGCACTATAAAACTTTGATGGTCCAACTCCTTCTTTTATAGATGACAAATAGCTCTGTGTTTATCTGCTTCATATTTTCGTGACTTTGTGTTGTAACCTTGATTGCCTTGTTTGGGTTTGTTACAGAGCAGTCTGGCTCTATTAACAAGTCAGGTTGTAAAACACCTTCCACAATATGTAGTTTACTGGGAGAGAGCAGGCCTGGAGAAATGAGAAACAGCTGAAGGCACATGCCAGACCATTGCTGCTCCTGTTTTAAAGGCAGTTTAAAAGTTCCAGTGAGGAAAAATGGGAAGGAACAGAAAGTTAGCAAGGAACAGATGTTGCTCAGCGGTGGCTCTGGTAGAGCTGGGTTCTAGCCTTGGGGAAAGGAAGGGCCATTCTGGCAGTTTGATTTTTTCCCCCTCTTACTCCAAACCTCCCTAACCTCACCTAGATGACAGAAGAGAAGAGTATCTAGGTCCAGAATACCTTTGCTTTATGGAAATACCATGGCCCTTGGACCAAGACATTTTTTCTTGTAGCAGTAATTGGTTGTGCTCAATAAATTAATATTTTTTAAGACACTGGTGGCTCAGACCTCCTTTTCTTTGGCCAACAAGATTCAGACCCTTTAATGGGTCTCCTTTCTACAGCGACCTCCACCATTTTCTCATCACTGTGTCTAAGGGAAAGTCATTCTAGTTTTGGGGGATAAAAGTTGGATCAAACATAGTGTACACTCAGAAATCTTTCCATCTACTTCCAAGAACTTAGAGCTATACTTCAATGGACAGTTGAGAATCCTGTGGCTTTGTGGTTTGCCATTCAGTTTTTTGATTTTCTAAGTCAAGTCAAACTTCGAAGTGATTGGAGCAGCCATCTAATTTGACTGAGTTAAAGATACCTTGAAGAATCTGGTAGATCCCTAAATAAAGATCATTGATGTGCTTTGCGTTGAAGAACATATCTTCTTCATATTTCTTTCCAAATTCTAAAATATCATTTCCTGGCAAGACAGTCACTTCAGATTCAACTGGTTCAGTTTGGTTTTGCTTAACAATTGGATATGTGTTGAGAAATGTCTTTGTGTTGTGTAGGCATCGTAGTGTATTTACACAGATCTCTCGAGTACAGGTCAATCACATGTTATGGACTCTTGATGTCCTCAAGAAATGTAGTGAAAACAAGGCGTGTGGGGATTCTGCTAGCACACCGTGGCATATGATTTACAGCGAACTTTTTTTTTTTCTTGTTTTGGTCTGTTGTGGGGCCTGAACTCTAGGCCTGGGCACTGTCCCTCAAAACTTTTTTTTTAACAAGTAGAAGAGTATACTCTAATGACACAAAGGGAAGCGTCCTACATATAGACCAATCAGCACTGTCATTTATTAAAACTGTCTGGTGTTTTTCCCTGCACAGAACTGCATAGGCTATGCTTTCCTGACCACCAGTTAGCATCACCACAAACAGGTAAATCATACATGGTGCTATGAAGTGATGATGACTATGAATTCACAAGTTGACAAAACATTTTAGTTCCAATAGCATCTGCTACAATTTTGGTATGAAATGTCCCCCCATTGGCTCATCCCAGCTGGCTATGCTATTGGTGAAGGTGGTATAAAGTAGGAGGTGTTGCCTAGTTGGAGGAAATAGGAAGCATGCCCTATAACGTCATATCTTGTCCTTTGTCCCCACGTCTTCCCACCTCTCTCTATATTGCTATTCAACTTCCCTTCAGGCCTACAGTAATGAGTCCAGTTGACCTTGACTGACCTTGGACTGAAGCCCTCTGAAACCATGAACCAAATAAATCTTTCCTCTCTTTAAATTTTTTCTCTCGGTTTTCGTTACAGTGAATTAAAAAAAAACACTAAAATTACAGGGGTCTACTATATGATGACATATATGATTATGTGTATTATTAACTGTCACTATGTCTGTATTTGCATAGTAGTGAACATATATAGGAACATTTTTAGTGTATGTGTGTGAGACAGAAAGGCAGTGAGAAAGAGAGACTTGGAACTTGAACTCAGGACTTCAAGGTCTTGCTCGACTTTGTCACTCACTGCTAGTGCTGTACCACTTAGGATGCCTCCACTTATGGTGTTTTGTTGCTGGTTAATTGATGATGTGTCCCTCAGATTTGGCTGGCTTTGAACTAGCATCCTCAAATGTCAGCCTCCTGAGTAGCTAGGCTAACAGTAATATATTCTAACATAACTTCTCTCTGTATGACATGATATCCCCACCCAGAAGATCTTAATATTTGCCCACGTTTTCTTACTTCAGCTTTGGAGAGTCCCAGGACAAATGTGGATACTGAAAAATACATAAGCCATAGTGATTGAAGGTTTGAATCCTGGCACAACAACTTAACAGGTAGTTGATGATGAGCAAGCTATTTAACCTTCCAATTGCAAAACGCAGATACTAATATTCTGAAATATTGCTCAGTGGCTAGCAAGGGTGAGACTTGCCTGCCTAGCAAGTGTGACACTCTGAGTCCACACTCTAGTTTTTTGTTGAGAAAACAAAACAGAAACGGTAATGAAATACAGGCAAAATGTCTGGCACAAATTTAGGGGTCCAACCAAAGACATCTTCATGCTCTCTTCCTGAACTCCTCTTTCTCACTTCTGCAACCCTCTGCCCCCAATGAGACGGCTCAACTCCTCTGTGCTCTAAGTGAGCAAAATTCTACAGTTGGTTGGTTCGTTTGGTTGATTTGATCTTTTTCACCTGGGCTTGATTGTTCATCTTTAGGGATGGAACTCAGTGTTTCTCACTAGCTCTGCAGTTTCTGCTGCTGCTCTTTCAACTGTGTCCCTGGGCCAAGCTCTGTTGGGACCACTTGCAATATTCACCACTTGCTCCCTTTGTAGTTTGCCATCCCCTCTTCCCCCCCCTCCCTTAATCATATGTCTACTCTTGGCTTATGTGCTAATGTGGTTTGCCTTTTGTGCCTTTCACAAGATATTGATGTGGTTCTATTCCTTCTGGATGCCAAACCAAGACAGCTCAGAGACAAGTGTCTTGTTGGGCTAAATTCAATTAGTACTTTTGCTTTGATGATTTAAATGTCCCAGACTCCAAACTTGCTCTCCCCTTCCCCCGTTTTTATATTTTAAACTTTTTTTAAATCCCATTTAATGTTCTAGATTCTACGCCACTCCAGATGGACAAAATTATTGCAATTTGTGCCTCTGGAATCAATAAGATTTTGCTGCAATATTTAGAAAGATAGCTTTTGCTGTACTTTACTTAGCCCTAACTGCCCTGGAATAATGACAATAACTAGCATCTCCTTTAGCTACATCTCCTTTAGCCAGCAAAGTGGATATATTCAACTTTGCTGAGGTTTTACAGGAGTAATGTTGTTTATTTAAAGTGAGAATGTCACTACTCAGGACAGGTGATTGTTTATTTCTTTGAGTTTGGGGATGGGCTGTGCTACCAGATCTGTGATACCTGAAGGCAGTTCCCAAGGACAATATTAGGCAATCAGGGTCCCTGAAATATTCACCCAGAACACCCTACCATACTCCCAATGATAAAAGCAAATAAATAGGCTCAAACCATAGATTTCATCACTCTAGAAGGAGAATGTCTAAGCCTAAACTCTAAATGAAATAGGTGAGAGGAGGAGAGTTAGAGACTCTTGAACAATTATGAAAAGCTGTCATTGTTGCCAATGTAAAACAAAAACAATTCTATTTGAAAGGGAATAAACATTCTGAGCAAATTATGCATGACCATGGACCAGGAACACAGATTCAAGTTACCTTGAATGACACCCCCATGCTGACAGAAGTTACATGAACTTTCATATAGGATGGATGTTATCTCTGCAGGGTGGGAAGAGCTCTTCAAAAGGCTCTTCATTGCATTTGATGGTTGGCTTTTGTGGTTGTTTTGAGACAGGGTTTCTCTATGCTGCCCAGACTGACCTCGAACTCATAACCCTCTTGTTTCAGCTTTCCAAATACTGGGATTATAGGAATGTGCTAGCACATCTGGGCTATTTTTTTTATTTTTATTTTTTGTCGGTCGTGGGGTTTGAACTCTGGGCCTGAGCGCTGTCCCTCAATTCTTCAGCTCAGGGCTAGCGCTCTACCACTTGAGCTACAGCACCACTTCCAGTTTTCTGGTAGTTTATTGGACATAAGAGTTTCACGGACTTTCCTGCCCGGGCTGGCTTTGAACTGCTATCCTCAGATGTCAGCCTCCTGAGTAGCTAGGACTACAGGCATGTGCCACTGGTGCCCAGCACCTGCGCTATTTTTATTACAGTCTTCAGGAGGGGAAATGTTTATCCATTTTAGCTATCCACTCCAACAGTTTTATCGAGTAGTCAAGAAGATTCAGATCACAGAAAAGTTGATGGTATATGACCCATATAACTTTCACCCTTTATTTACAATATTCCATCTTTCCGCAATCAAGATGATGTAAAGAGCTAAGGTTAGAGTACAGGTTATTGAGTATAGCTGTGGCTACCATGAGAACTTCAATTCACATCAGATCATCCATGGAGACATCTTGAGCTTTCGGGGGAAAATGATTATTTATTTATGTAATTAAAAATGTAGAAGCCAGGCACTGGTGGCTCACATCTATAAACCTAGCTACTCAGGAGACTGAGATCAGAGGATTATGGTTCAAAGCCAGCCTGGGCAGGGAAGTTTGTGAGACTCCTATCTCCATTTAACCACTAGAAAACTGGAAGAGGAGTTGTAATTCTAAGTGATAGAGTACTATCCTTGAGCAAAAGAACTCAGGGATAGTGTCCTGGCCTGGAGATCAAGCCCTACAACTGACAAAAGATAAAAACAAAAACATCAATGTCATGTTTACACATGCCCAACCCTTACACTGTAACTCAGAGAATCCAGGGGTTGCTCTACCCAAACTGTCCTTGTTGTGCTTAAGGGTACAATTGTACAATTGTACAAACAAGGTCTTCATTTCCACCTCCTTTTCTTGATTTTCTGGCTGCTCCTTTGAGCAAAAAGCCCTGTCTTGGCTCTTTAGTTAAAAGCTGCTGCACTCTTTGACTCTTTTTGCTGACTGTAATAATAATGCCACGTGCCAGAATGTGGCAAAACAGAACAAAGCCAATCTCTCCTACACTACTTAAAAAAGGAATGACCATCCAGCCTTTATTTCTTCCTTCAGTTTACTATAAACCCAACACCAGTTTTCTGCTGAATAACTCACCAATGATAAAAGAAATGTAATTTCAAACATTTTTTTTAAATGGTGTTTTAAGTCAGGATCTTACTAGGTAGCCTAGGTTGGCCTAGAACTTATGATCCTCCTGTTTTAGTCTCCAAAGTGCTGGAAGTCCAGGAGTATACTACCCATGCTAGGCTATTTTAAGTATTTTCTTTTTGAACACATAGGCTATACTTTCTTAATCTCAGCACTATTGATATTTTGCACCCAACAATTCTTGTTGAGGGTGACTCGTGTCACTTTATAGAATTTTCATAGCAGCTTTGGGCTTCTACTCACTAAATGAAGTCCCTCATCTCTGCTCCTGTGAAAATCAAAGAAGTCTTTAAACACTGCCAGCAAAATTGGTGCAAAATGACTGTAGATTGAGAACCAGTGATATGGACCAGATGCTATTCTTTTTAATCTAGAAAGAAACAGCATGCAAGAAGCAGGCAGTATTTATTTTTGTCTTGATTCCTAAATCATAGTCAATGAATGTGTTCTGGGATAATTTTCTCAGATCAATCTAAGGTCATCTATTCCTTAACTCCATTCTTCACATTAATAACAGGAATTAAAAAAACAAACTCACAAGGAATACAATTTCAGTGTACTTACAAATTCCCCTAAGTGCACACAGAACCTGAAGAAAGCATCCCTTTAAAAAGACTTCTAGGGCTGGGAAGATGGCTCAGTGGTAGAGCGCTTGCCTTGTATGCCAGAGGCCCTGGGTTCGAATCCTCAGCACCACATAAGCAAAATGAAAAAAGCTGGAAGTGGTGCTATGGCTCAAGTGGTAGAGCGCTAGCCTTGAGCTGAAGAACTGAGAGACAGCGCCCAGGCCCAGAGTTCAGGCTCCACAACCGGACCCCCCCCCCCAAAAAAAAGACTTCTAATTTCAAACATCTTTTCTTCCAATTGATTTCAAGCAATTGATGATTTCTTTGGCATTGCCTCTACCTTTCTTTGGAAATAAATTGAATCTTGTTTCTTTGGATGCTACCAGAAAGCTACTGTGAAGGTGAAAAATTATTGTACTGAGACTCTGGAGGCAGTGGCAAAAATCACAACCTCAGTGGGGTGCTGGTGTCTCAAGCCTGCAATCCTAGTTATTCAGGAGGTTGCGATCTGAAGATCAAGGTTCAAAGCCTGCTCAGGCAGATTTGAGAGTCCTTATCCCCATAAACTACCAACACAACTAGCAGTGGAGCTGTGGCTCAAATGGTAGAGCACCAGCCTTGAGCAAAAGCAGCTTAGAGACAGTCTAGCAGACCCTGAATTCAAGCCTCAAGACCAGCAAAAACAATAATAAACCAAAAAAAAAAAAAAAACCTTAAAACAAAAACAAAAAACCCACTAAAACACTACACCTCCCCAACACCAAATGCTGAAGAATCCTCTGCTAGGAAGGGCAGCCTCTGCCTCGGGGTCTTCCTTGATTCCATTAAAATCCAGTGGTCCTTCTGCTAAAATGCTTGTAGATTTCTTGCTTTGAGATAGAGTTCCTTACCTTCTTCCAGCGTCGCTGCTCCTACACATGGAAAGGCCCTGAGATCCTTCCTAAAAGGCAAACGTAGGATCTAATATAGCATGTTCCTTCTTCCAGCCCCTGAAACTCCGCTCCCCCCCCCCCCATACACACTATGGAACTGCAATCCCTGTAGAAGTTGGATAGAATCAGTTAAGTGCAGTTGTGGAGTTTTGTAATCACAGATCTGCCTAGTTTGTAAAGTCAAGCATTGTGTTTGTCAACCATAGTAAAACACAAGCCCCCAGTGGCAGTCACCCAGGCCTGGGCACTTGGACAGAAGGACTAGAGAAAACCAGCCTGAGGAAGTGAGGATGTTAGAAGTAGGGGGCGGGGATTTGAGAAGGAGAAGGAAGAAGGGAAGAGGGGAGGGAAGGAGGGAAGGAGTGGGTAGAGAAAGGAGGAGGGAGGGAAAGAGGGGGAGGTGAAAGAAGAGAAAGAGGGGGGGAAGAGCAGGGAGGGGGGAAGGAGAAGGAGAAGGAGGGTAGGGGGTGGAGGAACGAGAAGAGCAGGGGAGGGGAGAGAAGAGGGAAGGTGAAAGAGGAGGTAAGACAGGAAGGGGAGGGGAAAGAGGAGGGAGGGAAGGAGGGGGAGGGGAAGTAAAAAGGGAGCTGGGGGGAGGGGACAAAG